>NW_027526295.1:152148535-152712652 GCF_048455015.1 Haemaphysalis longicornis
TATTCCCCATGCTGGATGGACGACCCCCCTTAAATTTCTTTCTTTTTCTTACCCACCACGGTGGCTCAGTGGCTAAGGCGTTGTGCTGCTGATCCCAAGGACGCTGGTTTGATTCCCAGCCATGGCGGCCACCAACAACGCCCATGTGTTCGAGATTTTGGCGCAAGTTGTATTCCGAGGTGGTCAAAATTAATCCGGAGTCCTCCACTACGGTGTGCCTCATAACCTGTGTAGTTGCATTGCGTTGAACTCCATAATCGTAATCATCATAATTTTTCTTTTTTTATTTTAGTTTTTCTTTCAACCACTGCCATTCGTAAAGTCTCATCTGCCTCCCCACCACCCCCAACTCTCTGTTTTCATTTTATTTTTCTCTTCCCCACAGCACTATACTTGCTCACTTTATGACGTAAGTGTGTGTACAGAACACCATTCAGCTCTCATGGTGGATCTTTGTCAAATGCCGAATCTACTTCATTGCTTTGGCTGTGTCCTATTTTTTCCATTTGCCCACCCCATACTCCTCCCACTATTACAGGCGCAACTTGGGTGGCAAGCTTGGCCAAGACATCCAGGATCTCCTGCAGGTCGAAGTGGTGGCTGATCTGTTGAGATTCTCCCAGGACCAGCTCACCACTCAATTTGGCCACAAGACCGGGTGAGTTGGGCGCTTTGCAAGGCAAAGGTGTTTGGGTAGAATATAAATGAAAAAAAGGAAGTTAAATGCTACTGTGCTTCAGCTGGTCAGTTTGGTTTGTTTGCAATGATTTATAGGTAGTGTAATTCAGCACGAGCATAGTGTGTGCACTTGTGGTGAAGGGTAAGCATCAAAACCTTTTTGTTGCGGCAAATGTGAGTGAGTGGTGACTGTGAGTGGTGAATGGCAAGTGCATGGGAGTGCTGGTGGCAGATTTGGGGGGGGGGGGGGGGGGGGGGGGGGTAGTGAGTGAGCCAGTCCAGTCCAGTCCATCCAGTCAGTCAGTCTCTTAGGTGGTATTCACTGAGAAATTTTGCTGTAAATTTCTTTGCTTGGCAACACTGAAAATGGCCTTAGACATGGCCGCTGCACCACGTACGGGCACGACTTGTGCCACTGCGCCTGCACGCCGAAGAAAAGAAGAACACCGGCGTGCGTCATCTGCTCGGTTTCAACCCAATTCTCAACGGTGGTGTCAACAGAGACGTTATTAATCGAATTCACATATGACTCGAGGCATTACTTTGCGTTTGGTGGGGTAGAGTTTGGAACGTCCAACACACATTATGTGCGTCCAGCACTCATCACGGACAAGTACTGCCATCCTGCGGAGCCCAACGTAACCAGTGACGCCGCACTCACATGGTTGCCTGCATGCATGCGTCGCCAGTGAATACAAGTTATGACGTGTCGAGGTTGCATCTCAGATACTCTGCGGAGATGAAGATGTGTGGGTGGGGGTGCTGTAGTTGCGTGCGATGTTAGAAGGAGTGGGTTTGTGGTGTGCCACATTTGTGTTTCCTCTCCACCAGCAGGAAACTTTCCTTGGTTTAGTCCCCAAAACATCCTCCTTCCAGGTAGGTTTGGTATTTTGGAGTGAACTCTTCTGCTTCCTCTGATACCGCACAGGGCTCTCGTGCATGTTAAAGTGCTTTGCGCCTGCACAGTGCTGTTTTTCCTCGGCAAACTCTGTGTCACGGAGTTTGAATTTCACCGTATAATTATTGTAGCCCATCACTACTGAAGCAAAAGGTGATCGACTGATGGTGAAACATCAGCACAAAGGGAAAAATTGGTCGCAGCACATACACAGGGAAGTGGAGGCAAGGCTGGGGCAACATTGCGGCGGGGCTGATATGCCCTCGCACACCTCCGACGAAAAAGTTGGTGCTTCTCACTCTGCGTCTGCCTTTATGAGTGTTGTGTGTGAGCTCTCACGGCAGAAGAGAAAGGAGGAAAAGAGGGCGGCGCATGCTTGAGCAGTTCCAACTCCCCGTGGAAAGGATAAAAGAAGGGGTGTGCATGTGTTGGGAAGGGTGGAGAAGGGACAGTGTGGTCGGGAAGGTTGCCTGGATGTTCCTCCTCTCCTCCGCTTCGTTACGGAGGGAGGGCAGGAGGAAGATCCAGTCACGCAGGAGGAAAGAAACAAGGAAAAAACGCAGGGAATGCACAGTCTCGTGCATCACTGCACTCCCATGCTCCTTGGTGCCGTGCTGCCATTCAAAGCGTGCTTGTTTGTTCGCACGCCCCGATGTGTTGTCTCCTCGGGCGAGACAGGGACCAAAAAACATGTGAGTGAAATATTTTTACTGTGCACCTGGGTAAAACTTAAGGGTGCACAAATCATGCGAGGGTGCAAATTATGCGAGTAAATACGGTAACACCAATGTGCAGTGCAGCTGCTTGGTGAAGCATTCTGCTCTAAGTAGGATGGTTGAGGTGCTCATTGTTTCAGCTGACGCTTGTCATGCACACTTTTGCATTGTAAGCTGCATTAATTTTACACTGCTGGTCTCTTGGTGGGAGGGGGAAAGCAAATTTAATGCATGAACACTTCAGTTTGGATCTCGTCTTCATGCATTCCCCTGCCAATGGCGCCATCTCTTGTCAGTTATGGAATGGTAAGAGTCTGCAACTTAAAAATTGACATCTGGCTTGAGCAGTGACCGTTATTAAAACATTGTTGAGATAATGAGGTCCAATAAGAGCCTTTAAAATGCATTAAATATGTGAGTAGTGCATATTTTCTAAGAAACCACAATTCTTCCTTTGATTTGCTCAGCTCTTTACGTACATTAGTCTCCAGAGTGTAGTGAACTCAGCTATAGGCAAAATGTTGTCAAAGAGAAAGGATTCCAAGTGGAATTTGATACAGTTCAAGTGATAACGATATGTGAAAACAGAAGGAACTTCATACCTTATTAAAGCAATTTCAAACATTTTATTTAGAACTGTGAAGCTTGTAACTATGGGACGTACTCTAGCGGGAGACCTGCTTGCACTTTTTTAGTTACATAGACTGTAGGCATGGACTAGAAAGAGGTGTACTCTGTAGGTATAGACTGTGTGGTCATATCACACTTGTAGGTGGTGAAAGAAGGCGCTTGCACTTAGTATCACAGTGCACTGACCTTGTGTATATAATAAATGACATCTAGCATTTAGAGCTTTTAGGTCTTTATTAACGCAACGATAGTTATCCACATCGTTATATGTTGGAGTAAAAAGAAAAGAATGTTGGAGCCTATTGTGAATGTTTGGGGCTAAAGATGTGTTGATCTCGGCATTAAGAAGAAACGTTGAAAATGATACAATTGATTAGCAAAGCCTATTGATGTTGGTCGTGTGAGGATTATTGCTGAAAATTAGTGCATCTGCTGCACAATAGAACTAACTCTAGAAAGCAAACAAAAAATTGTAGCTCTAACAGCGCTTATTTTCATTCACCGTTCTCGGCACACCCTTAATGAGAGCTGTGGCATTTGCACAACCTAAATTATCAAAGTTAAGAGACTCTTAATTGGGTACTAATGAGGCAAGGGGGACGCTTGCAGGACTTGGCTATACCAGCTTGTCCGAGGAGTCGACCACGAACCAGTGACCCCCCGCAAGCTGGCTCTGTCCATTGGCTGTGGGAAGAACTTCCGGGGAAAGCTCGCCCTTGACGCCACCAGCAAGGCAAGTGGCATCCTCTGCTCCTATACTGTCTCTGTTCATTTTCTACTCTTCCACTTTTAGCACCTTTTTTTCTTAGTGTAGAGCTACTTGAACTGGCAAGCTTCCTTTTTTCTTCTTTCTTAGTAATTCAGCACATTTTTTAGAAGAGGCAGTAGAAGCTGAATGACTGTTTTCAAAACTGTTTCAACTGTTGTTCAACGGCAAATGATGCTTTTTTGTTTAGATAGAAATAATTCAAGCTGCCGTTTCCCTCCCTTGCTTCCCTTCCGTATTTATGTGGCTTAGAATGTCCCACTACGCACCATGAAGAGATCCCATCGCACGCCTACAAAATCAGTCAAGGCATTTCTAGCCCAAAAGGTGCTGCTTGGTGGGAGAAGCAGTAGAAACTAGTAGTGATGCTATTTACCAGCACGGTAGCTGACAACCGGACATACTGTTTAGCCAATCACACCAGTGATAGATTTGCTGGTGGCTCTCGGGGCAGTATTATGCAGCCCCCAGCACGTCGTCAGAACCCCCCCCCCCCCCACCCCCCCCCCCCCCCCCCCCCCCCTTCCCCCTGTCACTTCCTACCTGAAGGCTGAAACGCTAGTTTTGGCCTCAAATGGTGTCAGACAGGAGGGAGACAAGAACAGAGAATCGATCGCTTCCAGTTGGCATTGTCCCCCATCTTCACACTTAGCCAGATTATTGTCATTTATTGTCAGATATTGTCAATTTACCGACTTTTTTCTTTTCGCCTGCAAAGCCCCCCTTCCCCCCACCCAATTTGCCATCCGGCCCTCCGCTGTTTCAGCTTCATGCAATTCGGCCCTCCACCTCAAAAGGTTGCCAACCCTGGATTTAGCTTATACACCGTATTTACTCACATAATCCTAGCACTTTTTTTTTGGAAAAGTCAATGCAAAGTTAGGGGTGCGAGAATTATGCGGGGGAAAAAATCCAGTGCACAGTGTTGCCAATTTGCCTTATGCCAATCCCGCTAAATGTAGCGGTTGTTTTTTGTAAATGTAAGCTCAGTGTTGCCAACAGCAGCTATTTCTTTTTATTTTATTATTTACAACGTAAACAGTCTCCGTCGATCAGCGATCATGAAATTGCCGCCTTTGCTTTCTGTCGCGCGCCCTATCTCGTCGTCGTATGTGCGTGCCCTACTCCAGTAACGCACGTTGAAGTCGGTGACGCTGAAGTGCCTGCATGCGGCACGGTTGCCGTGTTCGATTGCGTACTCTTTCGCTTTAAATTTGAAAGCGGCAGTGTAGCTGGCGTTCCTCCCCATGGCGAAGCGGCACCAAGCACAAAACAAAGAGATCAAAAAGTTCTCAAAATGGCAGCGAGCTATCCACCACTGACGCGAGTGACTCACTGACTGCTGCCGCTCAACAACGGGACCACGACGGTGACACGACGACATGACAGCGGGCTGCGCGAATGTAGTCTAGCTGCGCGCACGCGAAACCGGCTCAAGTACAGTGTGAGTAGCATGTTAGGGCACCTGTTAGGGAGTAGCCATGCAGGTTGTTAGGGCGCCTGGATGGCCTTGGATACACAGCGCTCTCCGCCGAACGGAGAGGCGGCGGGGGAGGGCGCGCGTTGGAGAGCGCGTGCACCATGCGGGTTTCGCGAGCAGGCAACTTTCGCCGCTGCAAAGTTGGGGGTGCGAGGATTATGCGAGGAACCAAAAAATCCAAGTTTTTGGTGGCTCACATTAGGGGTGTGAGGATTACGCGAGTGCGAGGATTACGCGAGTAAATACGGTATTAACTAATGTATTTAATCAAAGAGGACTTCATCAAGTGTCCTTGAGTGCAAATGATGCTGTTTTTGCCGCAAGAAGGTAACCGCAACTTTTCCCCCTTTCAGTTTGTTTCACATTGTTTTGGGCTGGCCGGGAAAATGTTGGTTTGTGCCCAGGCTGAGTTCTGACAAAAATAATAATTATTTTTTTTTAAAGGCTCTGTTTTGGTTTAACAGCTCACATGCAAACAAACTGAAAAATGCACTTTACCCTTCCTGGTACATCGCTTTGATACCTTCAGCTATCTAAAGTAGTGCCCAAACAGGAATGCAGGGTGTCATATTCCATGCCACGAAATATGTGCGAGTAGCAAGCAAGAAGGGGAACATACTGCCGTAGTGGTGAAATTCTGAGCAAAGAAAGCAGCTTTTGTCCCTGAACAAATACCAAGATAATTTAGTGTAACTTTAATGTTTGGGTTGGTGATAGGACACCTCTTAGGCCGTCAGGGCACACTCACAACAGGCCACATCACTGTGAAGTAAAAATTTGGAACCATGTTTGTACATCTGTGTTTTGATTGAAGCCATTGTGGTTTCCAACTCGAGTTCCTTCCTTTGCATGTCACGCAGGTGAAGCACTGGTTGGAGCAGCTCTCTGAAGAACTGGTCATACGACTTCTCAGGGACAAAGAGCAGGTCGGTTTGTCTGCTCAGTCATAGGAGTCTTGCATTGTGCCTGGCTGGTTGCTCTTTGTCTGAACACACCTGTGCACCTTGGGAGCCCGTATGAGCTCTTTATGGCACTGTAAAACTCTCACTCTGCGGTGGCGCTGAAAAGTTTGCACTTTTAAACATGACTGTACCTTTTATTCGTGAACTAAAGGTAAAATGTGGCTTGATTATTTTCTGTATAGTGATTGCTATTTATTATAAATCCAGTTTGTATAAAAAGTCGCCTGCGTGCATTAATTTTTTCTTATATTTCGGGCTTCTGGAAAAGAAAACGCAAGACAACACTTAAAGCAGCAACATTTATCATAGATCAGCTGCAGCTAAGAAGCTTTTTCAACCTGCACTTGTTTCGATGGCAGTAAAAATGCCTTGATGCCAGTTGTGATTACGCTGCAGTTGGGTTAAAATGACTGCGATTTTGCATCACAGCTTCATGTTTTTCACAGAGTTCGAACTCAGCAAAAATGTAATTACTGGTGGAGACTACAGTATGCAGAGGAAAATTCAAGTGTAAAATAAATGGGGCACAACTTGTAAAAGCAGTTTCTTTGCTTGTAGTTTTGTGCGTTTCACACATGCCTGGCATCTCTACATGACTCTTATGTCATTCAGGAAAGCTAGAACAGGGGTACCTCTGTGCAGAGAAGGTACGGGATTACGTACAGGAGTTTTGCAATTAAGTCAACTTTTTCAGCACTTCCAAGGCTTGCCAGTAAAAGGGACACAAAAAAGGGGGTGCTTTCTCTCTCTCTCTCTCTTTTTTTTTTAATGAGCCTCGCGGAAATTTGAAACCCTTTTGTGAGTTTTAGAGGATTTGCAAGCCACCGTTTGACAACAACCAGTTAACGTAAAGTGAACAAAACTACATTCACACAGCTTGTCTTCAAGTAATAATTTTGCTTTGTTGCACCACACTTGCAGTAGCAGCAGATGTTCTTGTTTTTTGAGAGCCAAGAGATGTTCTAGTTGGCCATTTGTGAAGGGGACGCGCAGAGTAACGCAGTTGCCCTGCGTGGCGATGCTTGCGCAGAACCAGAGGATAGCCCAGCTGCTGGTGGTGAGCGTGCGCAAAGTGGGCCAAGAAGGGGGCACGTCTCGGTCGTGCCCACTGGTTGCCTACGATGCGGCCAGGGTGGCCAAGGATGCGCTGGCAGTCCTCGCCAAGCTGAACACGTCCTCTGCGGCGGCCACTGGGGATGTCTGGTGAGCACACGGCATGGTGGAGAGCCTCCCACCAGATGGTTTGGCTTGCCGAAGCCACGTTTCTGAAATAGTGGTGTCACATTGCAGCTGTAACACAAAAAGAAACTAGCTCGGGAAAATGCCGACCCACTGGAAGGACGATGCCAACGAATTTAGGCTTTGCCCACCCGTCATCCCCTTTTCGGTTGTGTAGACAGGCGGCGTAAAAGTGAGTGATTGCTTTGCAAAAGGCGCGTCCACAGTGTTTGCAACATTAACGTGGAACATACTGGGCTTGTCATCTGACAATTGTGGGCTGGTTGCTTCATTGGTTGTCCGATCCTTCTGTCATCGTCGTCTTCTCTAATTTACACCACCTATGAACGAGCAGAAGAAACTCCTGAGGTGTGATTGGATGTCTAGGTGTTAAATACCTCTTCAGTCCGAGTGGTAGGCACCGCCATCTGTTCACTTTCCCACTGGTACCATCTGCCGAGCTGTAGACGAACTAAATCTTTGATGCAGGACATTAGCCAATTAATGACAAATGCATTGTGTGTTATTATTACCGGAGTAACATTTAATGTTAATTTAGTAATGAAAAGCCATTCTGTAATTGGAAAGCATTGCGCTGAATTTCAGCGACCACCCCTCTGCTGAACTCAACTCATTTCCTGCACCGCTGCTCCCTCCCTGACTCCTTGCAGGTCACCACCTTTGACAAACATCTCGTTGGCAGCGACCAAGTTTCGGGACAGCGTGGAGGATGGGTCTCAGGAGATCTCCAGGTTCCTCGTGCGGCAGTCAAAGGGCAGCACTTCCAAGGATGCGACATCGCTGCCTCCGCCCCCTGCAACGCCCAAGAAGGCAGAAGCAGGAGTTGGAAAACCTGCGGAACCGGTAACCAACGGTGAGAGTTCTGTGCCTGCTGAGCCGCCAGAGCCACCAAAACCATTAGAGACACCCAAGAAAGGAGACGACCTGCCGTTTGCAGAGAAGTTGGCCCTGATTCTAAAAAGTCCTCGGGAGCCCAGGAAACGGGACAATGTGCCACCACCGGTGGTTGCGGAAAGCCACCGCATCGAAGAGGTGAAACGGGCCCTAGCAGCCACTGTACCATCAGCCACCACTTCAAAAACAATTGCAAAGGTAACGACGTCGAAGAAGGCAAAGAAAACAGCCTCCACCAAGAAGAATGCTAAGAAAGCAAGCACAGTTACTCCAAAAGAAAGTTACTTCGAGAAGATGTGGGCGAAAACTGGGACGCACTTGCAAGCACAAACGTCAGCAGAGAAAGAAGACACTTCCAGAGTGAGCGTGAAAGACATTGCTACCGCACAGGACCTCGACAGATCTTTAGAAGACGCGCTGTCAGAATCCCTTAATGAAGCTGCGTTGGCAGGGCCCTCAGTTGTCAACGAGAACAGCAGCGACCCAACGCGGAGTTCAGTCCTTTCGGGTGCTGAGGGACAGAAAGCTTGTGTGAGCGTCAAAGGTGCAAACGACGTCGTCAATGTGGACATCGTGCACAGCCCAGACGGCGGTGCCACATCGGCGAGCAGTGACCAAATCAGCCTGAGTGGGGACCTTCCGCCGATTGACCCGAGCCTCTTGCACAAGTGCGAGCATTGCGGCAAGACGGTGGTGGTATGGAAGAAAGAAGAGCACGATGACTACCATCTTGCACTGAAGCTCAGCCGTTCTGACGAAACAGCTGGATCCAAGCCTAAAACGCAGGCAGCAGGCCAGAAACGAACTGCTTCGACTTCAACAAAAAGAACTAGTAAAACGAAGAAAATGCGGCCAGAGAAAGTGAAGACACTGAAGGATTTTTTCACTTAAGATTTGTATTCCGGAAACTCGGTGTTGTAGCTCTTTTTTATTTTAGACTTGCTTCGGCACACCAATTCTCAGCAGGGGGCTTACTGTGGTGCTGAGGAAGTCAATGTTACGGTGACATGTCTCTTGTATGACTTGCATCATCAAAAGAAGTGAAATTTTATCTTATTCCTGAATGCATTCAATTGATACCAGTGAAAGTTGTAAATAGAGGTGATGTTCAGTTCATGTTGACACTCCCTGTGATATACCTGTATGAATCCAACTTTTTTTAATGCTTGTTCAATATACATTTGAAGCGCGCTATTTATCTATCGAAAGATAATTTCAGAAGAAGTTTGGCAAATTTTTATATGTTAGTCATTGATTTGTAATGTAAGTATATGCCTGTGTTACATTTTTGTTACTACATAATGCATGTTCGTTGCTGTTCTAGTGTGATTATTGAACCCGTGCCTAGTGCTGCTGATGCATTAGTTGGTAGAACAGTGAGAATTTTCATAAACATACTTCAAACTGTTTCACTCGTCTCTAATTTTTGTAAAGAAAACCATAAACCATCGAAACGCCAACGTTTTTCTTTTTTTTTTTTTCCTCCAAACTTATCGTGCATATGAGTAATGCATTCTCTAGGCAACGAACTTGATGGCTCGATTGATGTTCATTTTACAAATTGTTTGTAATAACAAAGCTGCTAGTTCTGTAACGGTCATTTACTGCTATGCACCCCTGTGTATCTATTTTATTATGAATTCATGAATAGATGGTATGTTACTGTTCTAGTGAGCGAATTGGACTCGTGCCTGGATGCTGTTTGTGGCACAACAATTTGCTGCCCAATCCTGATTTTATGAAAGGATTAAAGCTTAGGACACATTTTTATTTTTTTAACTTGTTTTCAATAAATCTGAAAGAGAGCACTGCTTGCTTCATTTTTTGACAGGTCAGTAGTGCCGCAATATCAATTAACATTATCTAGACAAATGGATGAGCTTGTCAACTTAATCTAGTGCTAAAGGGCTTCAGGCCTGTGACATGTCATAGATCCTTGTACAGCAACAATTGAGCATGTGCTAAGTGACTGATGGACTGCCAGATAGGTACCGTTAAGCACAGCACGAATATAACGACACGGACAAAGGAAGGATTGTGACTGTGCTCTGCAGCTCGGCATGTCTCCATTGAAATCGGTGGCTGCTAGGCCTGGGGGTGGGTTCACTCACAGAGCACACTGTAGATGGCGCGGCGAATTTACCCAGCGTTCCCCACGCGCCGGAGCTGCTCACCTTGGTAGCCGTGGCGGCGGGATCATTCCGTCGGCTTTGTCGTCGGCTTTAGTGACAGTTGTTTTGGGCCTATTATGATGCAGCTTCGCATCCACTGCGCACTTCCTTCGCATGGCATGATCAACTTGTTCGACAGCCGCTCCTGGGTAACCCGGACCCGACAGAATTATATGGTCGTACGGCAAAGATTAATTGGTGTATTTATGGGAGGTTGTGGCCATTACTACACCATGGTGGCCAATCCGGCTCTGGGGAGGGAGTGCGTTACTGGCTATGGTCGCCGGGATTAGGCCACACCCCAAGCCTCATTCTGCAATTCCATCAAAACTCGGATTTTTTTTTTTTTTTTTTTAATGCGGTAGGAATTGTCCTTCACCGGGATTCGAGCCACGGTCTTTCTGCACGTGAGGTGGAGGTTCTACCTCTTTGCCACCGCTGCACCTGGTACTCACCGCTGGTACTCGCCTACGGGGCAGAAACTGAGGCTCACTAAGAGGGTTCAACTTAAACTGAGGACGACTCAGCAAGCAATGGAACGGAAGATGATAGGTGTAATATTAACGGACAAGAAGAAAGTGGAGTGGGTTAAGAAGAAATGGGTCTGGGCAGGCTTGTAATGCGGAGGCAAGATAACTGTTGGTCATTAATTAAGGGTAACAAAGAGTGGATCCTTAGAGAAGGCAAACGTGGCAGAAGGCGGCACAAAGTTAGATGGGCAGATGAGATCAAGAAGTTTGCGGGAATAAATTGGTCGCAGTTAGCACAGGACAGGGATAATTGGATATTAATGGGAGAGGCCTTTTGCCCTGCAGTGGGCGTAGATAGGCTGGTGGTGGTGATGATGATGATGATGATGATGATGACGGCAAAGGTACGTTAAGGATTCGTTTCCAGGGCGGGAAAACAAAATATAGAGACCACATACAGACATCTGGCCGCTGGAGGAACGCTGGAGAAACGCACTGCTTGCCACGAATGGGTCTCCATTTTCTAAATTTGCGAATACCAATTCGGTTGTGTTTTAAGAGGTATTACATAAGGCGAGAAGAGCAGCTGGTTTTGATTAATAGGGATTATAAAAGTTCCCTCAGCTTTCTCGAAATCCTCAATCTTACTAAAATATTAGTTTAAAACGGTATAAATGGGAATCACTAAGCTCACATGCCGCATTGTTTCGGTGTCCGCGCTTGTGTCCCGCGGTGGTGTAGCTGCAAGCTAGCACATCAGAATGGCTAGGTTTCCCTGTCTCACCCTTTGAAAGACGCTCCTATCCATTTTCTCATACTTCCGACACACGGCCGGGCTACAGCGGCGGCATCATCCGCCGCTCTAGCCCGGCCGTGGCCGAAGCTCCTGCGTTCGGGACGCTGTCCCCGCGAATTCCGGCTAACGGCTGGCAGAATCTCTTTCGCTCTTTGTAGAGCCACGTGTGTTAATTCAAGTGACGTCGCATGGGCAATTGTTGTGGGTGTCATTTAAAGCTTTGCTTTCCAACCACCTTCACAGCGTGGATTGGAGCAAGATTTTTTTGTTACAGACATTTTGCTAGCGTACTTGCCATAAAATTCTTACACAGTAAAAGCTATGTTGCAGTACAAATTAATTCAACATATCAAGGTAAATACTGCCGATATTCTTTAATTTGGTCCCAACAACATCGATCATACGGAAAAAGAAATTTAGTAGGCAACCGGAAAATTGCTTCACGAAGCTAATCTGTTCGTGTATCTGTGAACGCCTTCATCTATTATGCCATAGGGCTACCGTATTTACCCGATTCTAACGCGCACTTTTTTTCCCGAAAAATAGGTCGAAAAATCGCATGCGCGTTAGAATCGGATACGAAACCGAAACTGCCGAAACAGCGGAAATTTCGTCCCACCCATCGCCATCGCCATCTCCAGATGGCGCCCAAGCTTTTAGCAACAATTTTTCAGACGCAGGAAGCATAGGCGCCTAAGCTTTTCTATCGGCGTTCACACAAATCGTCAAATCGTTCCACTTGCGCGCTTGATAACAGCAATGGCAGCAACGGCTCTCACGCGTTCAAAACGAGCGGTCGGCTGAAGCGTGCGCCTCTGGAGAAGCTCGCGGGATGGGCGTGCGAGGCGTGGGCCACGATCCCATTGACCATGGTTGAACTTTCGTTCAGAAGTGTGGCATCGCGAACGCGCTTGACGGCACCGGGGACGAGATGTTGTGGTCAGCGGAGAGCGACAAGGAGTGAGATGAGTGAGATTACTTTGGGAAATAAATCGCCCGTTTCTCTCGCATTCGTTTTCCTTGCTCACAATGTTCCGCGCGCGTTACAATCGGAGGTGCAAGTTTTTTCGTTTTTTTTTTTTTCCCAGGAAAATAGGGTGCGCGTTAGAATCGGGGGCGCGTTAGAATCTGGTAATTACGGTAATTCTCGAATAAAAAAAAAAAGACGGAATTGTCGCATGTTTTGTTTTTGAACAACCTCGGCCTGTGGTTGTATTTGTTCTTTTTTTTCTATCTCCTGTACAGACAAATTAGCTTATAGATAAGGTGCCTCTCTAAAAATTGGTGAATCTCGATACGACCATTGGGGGTATGGCAACCACTGGGAAGCAATACACCGCACGTGCGAATGCTCGCTTCGTTTTTTTTTTTTTTTTTAATATTCGGCTGAATAGCGCATGATGCAATAGTCGCTTCGAATTGAGTATCAGTATTCTACAATATAGAAGTAGCCGGCACTAGCGTTGTTGGGCTGCTTTCTTTCCCGCAAAAGATGAGGAGACAGCCCTCATCGGGCGGGCTCACAAACATCGCTTGCTCGAAATACTCTCTGCCTACCCAATTAAACATTTCAGTCATTGCTACGATTCGGCGCTTAGTGCTTCGCCGTTGCCCTGTGTGCGCGAGATGCAACACTGTACCCCAAACTTTGCTGTCTCTTTTTGCATCTGCAAGGTTTTGTCATCCAGACGTTACTCGTGCAGATGCACTCTTATCAAACGAAGAGTACATGTGCATTTAAAGTTCGGGTGGAATGCTCACCTGTGGTGGTTCGCGGCAATGCGAAGTAACCTTCCCTGAGCTGCGCTGCCGGATTCCGAGGCTGAATTTATATCTCTTTAGATCAGGGCTTTCCACTATATATGTGTGCGGTGCCATGATTCGGAAACGATCGAAAAAAAAATTTTTAACCCTCCTCAACCCATCACCTGAGCAGTGGGAGTCTGCGCTGACCAGCTCGGCTCCGGAGCAACAACAAGCTCTGGTCAACCGGGCACTGGAATCAGCGCGGGCTCGCGGCCTCCTGGACTTGGGAGGCTGACCGCTTTCGCTCTTACTCCTTTCTCTTTAAGATAAATAAACGTTTTTATCTCTCTCTCTCTTCTCCGCTTGCCGGCAGCCAGACAGGTGACTTTTAATGAGCCGATTGAACCTATGGGGCTCACCCTTCCTATCCCGTAATATATATATATATATATATATATATATATATATATATATATATATATATATATATATATATATATATATATATATATATATATATATATATATAGGGTTTGGAAATGAGGGGCTCGTTAGGAAATACAGAAAGAAATGCCGGCAGTCTACAACGCCAAAGAAGGCATAGGGGAAGGTTAGACTATTTTTTTACCGTTAGTGATGTTACATTATTAATAACTTTTTATTAATTACGTGAGAAAGAAAGAAAGAAAAACACGCGCCCAGAGTGGGGACCGAACCCACGCCTTTCGATTAGATCTCGAATGCCTTACCAACTCGGCAATCTGGGCGACTGTGTTCTGCTTCACTTTCTGGGGTATTTATATTTACACTGTATCTGACGCTTGAGGGTGGTAGCCAGCGCCACTTCAGACTACACGGGAAGAAGGGGACCTTCTTTTTCAACCCCCGGGGCGTGACGCGAACGTCTACAGCCTGTCATGAGCGGTCAACTGGCGGGAAACCCTCTTATGCTACCTTGGCATCAAGGCTGCCAGAACCGAGGCCCTCGCTAAGCTTTCGCGCGATAATAGGGTTTGGAAATGAGGGGCTCGTTAGGAAATACAGAAAGAAATGCCGGCAGTCTACAACGCCAAAGAAGGCATAGGGGAAGGTTAGACTATTTTTTTACCGTTAGTGATGTTACATTATTATTAACTTTTTATTAATTACGTGAGAAAGAAAGAAAGAAAAACACGCGCCCAGAGTGGGGACCGAACCCACGCCTTTCGATCAGATCTCGAATGCCTTACCAACTCGGTAAGGCATTCGATAAGTTGGTAAGGCATTCGAGATCTAATCGAAAGGCGTGGGTTCGGTCCCCACTCTGGGCGCGTGTTTTTCTTTCTTTCTTTCTCACGTAATTAATAAAAAGTTAATAATAATGTAACATCACTAACGGTAAAAAAATAGTCTAACCTTCCCCTATGCCTTCTTTGGCGTTGTAGACTGCCGGCATTTCTTTCTGTATATATATATATATATATATATATATATATATATATATATATATATATATATATATATATATATATATGATTGCGATAGCGTAGAGGTAGAACACCCGTCTCGCGTGCAGAAGGACCGTGGTTCGAATCCCGGTGCCGGACAATTCCCACCGGATTAAAAAAAAAAAATCCGCGTATTGATGGAATTGCACAAAGGGGCTTGGGGTGCGGCCTGACCCCGGCGACCATTGCCGGTAATGCACTCCCTCACCAGAGCAGGATTGGCCACCCTGGTGTAGTAATGGCCACAACCTCCCATGAATACGCCAACTAACCCTCGGCCCTCAGTCCCCAGCGGCTGCGAAGCAATTGACCACGGCGGCGGTCAGACCTGTGACGCAGCAGAGGGTGCTAAGAATCAATGGATCCGGACAGGCCGCCAATGGAATCTGAACCTGGCAACGTTTAACGCGCGAACCTTATCTAGCGAAGCAAGTCTGGAGGTGTTGTTCGAGGAATTAAAGGGCATTAAATGGGATGTAATAAGGCTTAGCGAGGTTAGGAGGGCAGGCGAAGCCTTTACGGTGCTGAAAAATGGACACGTCCTATGTTACCGTGGTCTAGAGGACAGAAGAGAACTGGGAGTGGGATTTCTAGTCAATAAAAGCATAGCTGGCAACATAGACGAATACTATAGCATTAACGAAAGGGCAGCAGGTCTTGTAATTAGCTAGGCTAAATAAGAGGTACAAGCTCAAGGTTGTGCAGGGCTACGCGCCCACATCCAGCCACGACGACTAAGTAGTGGAACGCTTCTATGAAGATGTGGAATCGGCAATGGCTAAAGTAAAAACACAGTATACCGTAGTTATGGGGGACTTCAATGCTAAAGTAGGCAATGAATCAGGCTGGCGACAAGGCAGTTGGGAACTATGGTCTGGGCTGTAGAAATAGCAGGGGGGATCTACTAGTTGAGTTTGCAGAACGGAATAACCTACGCATAATGAATACCTTCTTCTGTAAACGGGAGAGTCGGAAGTGGACCTGGAGGAGCCCGAATGGGGAGCACAAAAATGAAATAGACTTCATGTTATGCGATAACCCTGGCGTCGTGCAGGATGTGGAAGTGCTCGGAAGGGTAAGGTGTAGTGACCACCGTATGGTAAGATCCCGAATTAGGCTAGATTTGAGGAGGGACCGCAACAAGCTAGTACGAAAGAAGCCGATAAATGAGCTAACAGTAAGACGTAAAGTAGAAGAATTCAGGATCGCGCTGCTGAACCGATATTCCGCTCTTAACGAGGAAGCCGAGTTTACGACGCAGGAAGCCAGCGACAACCTTACACGCATTATTACGGAGTGTGCAGTAGAAGTCGGGGGCACTATGGCTAGACAGGATACTGGTAAACTCTCACAGGAGACGAAAGATGTAATCAGGAAACGGCAAACCATGAGAATCTCCACCGCAGCTGACAGAATAGAACTAGCGGAGCTCTCCAAGCTAATCAATAAGCGTAAGACAGCTGACATACGAGAGTATAATATGGAGAGGATCGAATACGCTGTAAAGAACGGAGGTAGCCTGAAAGCAGTGAAGAAACGTCTTGGCGTGGGGAAAAATCAGATGTATGCACTTAATGATAAGCAAGGCAATGTCATCACAAATAGGGATAAAATAGTCACAGTGGCCGAGGAGTTCTATAGGGATCTGTACAGTAGCCAGGACATACAGGATAATGCCGAACGAGACAGTAGTTCACAGGAGATAGACATCCCACCAGTAACGACCGAAGAAGTAAGGAAGGCTTTGAAAGAAATGAAAGGGGGCAAAGCACCTGGTGAGGATCAGATAACAGCAGACCTCTTGAAGGATGGCGGAGAAATTGTCCTTGAAAAACTGGCAAACCTGTATACGCAATGCCTAATGACCGCAATGGTACCGGAATCTTGGAAGAACGCGAATATCATCCTAATTCATAAGAAAGGCGACATGAAGGACTTGAAAAATTACCGGCCGATCAGCTTACTGTCAGTCGTCTACAAGGTATTTGCCAAGGTAATCGCTAACCGAATTTCTGCAACCTTAGATTTCAGTCAACCTAAAGAACAAGCAGGGTTCCGTAAAGGTTATTCAACAATGGACCATATTCACACGATCAATCAGGTGATAGAGAAGTGCGCTGAGTATACTGAACCCCTATATATAGCCTTCATAGATTATGAGAAAGCATTTGACTCGGTCGAAACCCTAGCAGTCATTCAGGCATTACGGAACCAGGGGGTAGATGAGCATTATGTAACAATACTAGAGGATATCTACAATGGGTCTACAGCTACGATCATGCTCCATAGGGAGAGCAGTAAAATACCTATAAGAAAGGGTGTCAGACAAGGAGACACAATCTCTCCAATGCTATTCACAGCATGTTTACAAGAAGTATTCAGAACGTTGGATTGGGAACAGGTGGGTGTAAGGGTTAATGGAGAATACCTCAGTAACCTCAGATTTGCTGATGACGTTGCCTTGCTAAGTAACTCGGGGGACGAATTGCAAAGCATGCTTTCCGCACTGGGTGAACAGAGTAGAACCGTGGGACTGAAAATTAATATGCAGAAAACTAAAGTAATGATCAATAACCTCGGGACAGCACAGCGGTTTGACATAGGTGGCGAGGCAGTGGAAGTGGTAAGCGAATATATCTACTTAGGCCAAGTTGTGACCCCAGATCCAAACCATGAGGCAGAGATAATTAGAAGGATCAGAATGGGGTGGGGTGCATATGGCAGACATTCGGAGATAATGAATAGCAGCCTACCATTGTCGCTGAAGAAGAAAGTGTATGACAGCTGCATCTTACCGGTACTCACCTACGGGGCAGAAACTTGGAGGCTCACTAAGTGGGTTCAACTTAAATTGAGAACAACTCAGCGGGCAATGGAGCGGAAAATGATAGGTGTAACATTAAGGGACAGGAAGAGAGCGGAGTGGGTCAGGGAGCAAACTGGTGTTAAGGACATATTAGTAGAAATTAAGAAGAAGAAATGGACGTGGGCAGGACATGTAATGCGAAGGCAAGATAACCGCTGGTCATTAAGGGTAACAGAGTGGATCCCTAGAGAAGGCAAGCGTTGCAGGGGGCGGCAGAAAGTTAGATGGGCAGATGAGATAAAGAAGTTTGCGGGGATAAATTGGTCACAGTTGGCACAGGACCGAGGCAATTGGAGAATAATGGGAGAGGCCTTTGCCCTGCAGTGGGCGTAGATAGGCTGGTGATGATGATGATATGATTGCGAGAAGGGCTGTCTTTGGTTGCCGTAGCAAATAGTAAAAAATGGATATAGCTTCTAACAAAACTGTTGATTGGTCGACGTTTCGATCGGATGCCGATCTTTGAGAAAGAGAGTCTTGAGAAAGATCGGCATCCGATCGAAACGTCGACCAATAAACAGTTTTGTTAGAAGCTATATCCATTTTTTACTATATATATATATATATATATATATATATATATATATATATATATATATATATATATATATATATATATATATATATATATATATAATTTGGGTTGTCAGAAAGGGGTGTGTGATTGTATTCAAGCTGATATTTTTGCTACAGGTCGTTTGAATAATTGTGAAGGATTCTATAATTATTATGTACTTCGGGTGTTAATCATTGTGGACTTTCATTTCACGCCTTTTTGCACCCCCCCCCCAACGGTTTCATCGCGGTGGGAAAAAACTATCTCCGTGGGCAAAAACATCAAGGCGCGAAGGCTTAAAGGAGCCATGAAGACAAAATACAAGTTTTTTTTATTCTAAAGATTTCGTGTTTTATAGTGTCTCCAGCGCTTGCGCGGCAGCAAACGATGCCGTATTCACTGAGAAATTAATCAATTTAGGTTAAAATTTTGATTCTCCCGCCAAATCGTTCGTTTTGGTGACGTCTACAATTAATTCATAACCTTCCACTGCGCCATTCGGCTCTGCAGCCTTGTTTGCCGTCATACCTTCCTGATGGCGCTAGCACAGTCAGCACCCCGCCGTGGCTTTGTTTTTGGCAGTATTTACACCTCTTGTTTTTGTTACGGTAGAAACTAATCGCTTCGTGAAACGGGGTATGCTTGACAAACAGGGTCACATAAGGCAACGTCGCTTACGCCAATCAGCCAGCGTCGTATAAAACAACTCCAAAGCGTCCGACTGCCGTGCAGCTAAAGCAAGCTTAGTGCGTCCAGTATACCCACAGCAACGCGCATCGGTACTTCTATGTTTACGTGTATTTTCGTAACTTTTGTTGTTTACCGCACCATTCGTATACTGTTGTAAAATGGATATGCATTACATTTAGGCGCAAATAGCTCGTTCGGCAAGGTTATAAACTGTACCTAATTGCGTTTGCTTTTGTCGGCCTCCGCCGATCGCAGAGCAGGGTGGTATGACATCATAGGTTCTGTTGCGGGAAATGAGCAAGTGGGTCGCATGGCCATTACCTTTTTTGAGCTTATTTGATAGAAGTTTACGTTAAAAATTGTGCCAGTGTGATTCTAGCGAGGCAATCTTTTAAAATAAACCAAACTTGTGTTGTCATCAGGCATATACAGCATAGAGCTCAGAATACGTTTAAGGAAATGACAAAAGAAGCATCGCAACGGCAGCATGGATGATAAGGCGCCTGTCAAAAATGGGACCCCCCACCATGTGTTCCTACTAAAGATTATGTTTGCGGATTATCTTTGAAGGCTAGGCAGGACCATAGAGTTTCTTACGTACACTTATTAAGAAACTCTATGGGCAGGACTAGTGACACTGAATAGAGCAGTTCTTGCCCAAGACGCCGAGCGCATGCGTCAGGCTAGGCAGGACCCAGCATTTGCCGCCAGCGTGGAGGAAGCTTTCATCCGCGGCCGCCAGAGAGGCCGAAGTAGTGTCAGTAGATAAGGTATGAGAGTGCCGCCACTGAAGAACGCAAGTCAGCAAGGGCGGCCATTTTGTAGTTCATCAGTGGGCCTCTTCGATTTACAGTCTCGGGCTCACCGCGGACTCCCCGAGAAGCAGTCCAACATTCGATTTTCCCGTGTATCCCTGTGGCTTCGGGGAATCCTCGGACTACCCGCGGGCAGCCCGCGGGGAGCCAGAAGTGGAAAATCGAAGAGGCCCAGTGTTGCGAGATTGGCGCATCTACAGCCTCGCCGTTAACTTCGACTGGGGTGTTTGTTAACAACACTACCGAACATACGGCAAAACGCAATCTTTTGACCCACTTCTGCTGCCGAAATGCTGCTACACGCGTTACCTTTGATTCGCATTCGGAACAGCGCCAGTCGCGAACAGCCGCAGAGCAGAGAGGACAAGCTAAGCCTACCAGAGTTGACCGACTAAAACGCATGAACGGCAACAACAAAATGGCGGCGCCAATGAACCGTCGCAGTGTAAACAAATGTCACGTAATGCGAACTGGCCAATGATCATGGCGGTGGCACGGAACAATGAGAGAGAAGAGTGCCGATACTCTGTCTCTGTACGCCTTATCTATAGTGCCACTAGCCGAGCGCAAGCGACAAGCCCGCCGAGACGACGAGCAACATTTCATGCACTCCTCCATCACTATTTGTAGTGGTTTACAGCAGCTTTGCTGGACATCCCCTTTTGCAGGGCTGGATGGCGACCAATTTTTTTTTCCTTGAAAATAAATGGTTCTTTTTAAGGTACAATCGGAGTGCAGTCAATGATTTAGCCCTGGCCAATCCCCCCTTGTGGGTACGAGCGAAATTAACATCGAGGGTATCATCATCATCATCACCATTTTTCTGCGCTCGCTTATTAATCATCATCATTACCATCGTATCAGCTGTTCAAGTGACGATGAAGATGTCTTTGCGATTCTTTGCGCTCTGCCTGCATTGGGGAAGTAGTTTAAGCGCAACAGACCTATTCACATCCAGCCAAGATATGCAGGAAGTGCTCGGAAGCGAAACCCTCGCCCTTGAAGATGCCTCGTACCTCCTGCTGCTGGAGGAGGCACGCTTGCAGGAAGCGAAGGAGCGCCACAGACGGGAGGTGCCAACCACCTCACACACTGACCACGACGACTTAGGCAAGTTCCTTTCCGCGAGCCGTTTCGGTGTCTTCTTGAAGGACGTTTTAGCCCTACGCCAGAAGAGCAACGGCCGCTCACTGCGGTCTGCCTTCAAGTCACCGTCATCTGGGGATTGGTGGCCGGCACTTCGCGACCTTAGCGGAGCGGCCGTCGGAATCTGCAGACTTCAACAGGTCTACGACATACCTGCAACCAGGATGGCGGCCATGGCGGCCCCCTCGATGCCCGCCACTTCGCCCGGGGAATCGGTGGACGTCGCGAGAGGCTGCTTCGTAAACGGACAATTCGGCAACACTTCTGCTTGGCTTCAGGCCGCCCTTTTGACGGCGAAGTTGCGGGGCCGTGCATACAGGAAGCTGGAGCTTGGCGCCTCCTGGCTCGATGCAAATGACAAACGTCGCAAAGGGCTTAAAAAGGCACGACTACAGACTAGGCACCCCGATGCGCCACCCAACGACGCTCACGAATACAAATCTGTGTGTGTTCGGGAGGGTGACTTAAGACCTGTGGCGAAACATTTATTTTGCCGAACGTCGACTCATTCCAGCCATCCTCTTCTCGTGCTGCAGCCTCTTGCATTGGAAATGCTGTCCTCGAAGCCTCGTATCGTCGTCTTCTCGAGCTTCCTGAGCCGTTCTGAGGTCAACTTCATCCGACACAATTCGGTGCGAGCGCTGACTCGCGCAAACTACACGCCAGATGCTGTCAGCTGGCTCCGTATTAGTAAGGTAGGTAAAATTTTGCGAACCTCACAACGTATAAGCGCGCGCCCATTGCAAGCTCGGCATTCAATTGCGCGTGTTATGTCACGTCGAGCTAGGAGAGAATGAAAACGCCACCGCAACTTGCCCTTGGAGTTGTTAGTTGGGCGAAATCCTGACCACACCTTTATTAAGACATCATGAGGGTTGGGACTGAAAAGCCAGTTCAGTGCTTAAAGGGAGCTGTTGACGCTGTACTTGTAAGTACAATTGAGTACAGGTTGGTCGGAGTATTTATATGGTCTGGCAAGGAGCGAGAGCGGGCGGGCGTCATTGGCCCGGAAGTTCCCACTTTCTGCGACATTTGTAAGTTTGACGATGTTTGGTATCGAACATTTTCTGGACACTGATTTGCGAAAATCCAACGTACGCAGTCTCATATGCGCATGCGCGAACACACGAGCTAAATCGAAACAAAACACCAGCAGCACTGAAAGATGTGCGTTACATTTGGTTCAGCAAACGGATTCTTCGGAGCTCAGCCTATCAATTTCGTCATTCGGCTACCCTACAGTCTTCAACAGTTTGGTTCGGTATGGCGAAAAAATTAGGCTAGTTGAAAGCTGAACCATTACCGTTCCTGTTAAGCTAAGCCTAGATGTCAGAAAACGTCATATTCTTTTCATGAACAAACACTTTTTGTGTGTGATTGCAAAATGGTTACTTGTTACGTTGCTAATATTTATCCAGTCAAATCTGAAACAGAGAATTATTGTATCAATTTCGATGAAGATAGATAACTTAAGTGAAAAAAAAAATCCCTTCCTTAGCAATATTACGGCAATTTTTTTATTTTTTCAATTCCCTCCGCCATTGTTCCAGTCTACGAATGAGTGACCTGGGTTCGGTGCGCCATGTTTATCACAATGGAAAGTAAACAGCAGCAATAGATAATATACGTTTAGTTAACATTATTTTGTCCCTTGGAGCACAGCACGGGCCTGATTTTAAGACCCGAGCCCGGCCCGAGCCTGCTTTGTGAAGCCCGAGCCCGACCCGGGCCCGTCGTCTCAAGCCCAGGCCCGGCCCGGGCCCAGTCATTTATTTTTGAGCCTTGGGAGTGCCCGTGTGTGTGGCCAGGCCCAGTCTTAGACGCTGAAGAAAATTTGTTTATTATATTTGGTTCAGTGTCTTCGTAGCGGGAAATCAGACGGAGCATCTAGTCTGTACAAGGACGTCCTGAATTGAAACGCAAAAAATAAGGGTTTAAAAGTGCACGTAGTTTAGCTTACACCGTCAGCAGTTCACGCCAGATCGGCGTGAAAATACCTCGTATTCTTACACGAGAGACACCATCACCTTTGATGACCAGACTCTTGGCAACTTCATGTGGTTGTCTCCGTCACAAGTTGGTATTGCTGAAGTTTCTTGCTCCCCATTTGAATCCACGAGTATGTGTGTGCGTTGAAATATTTTCCCTGCAGTGCTTTTTAAGCGGTGGTGCTTCTCTAGCACGCGAGTTTGATTTCCAGCCACGGCAGCCGCATTTAGATTGGTTCGACATCTAAAAGACACGTACATAGACATAGGTTCATAGCTCCAGGGTGTCTCAATTCCTACCCCGCTAGGGCATTCCTTGTAACCGTATCTTTGATATGTTACACACCAGAATATAAAATCGTGATGCAGTACATAAAATGTCATTAAAATTACAGTATAGTGACTATCAGACCTAGCCAAACACGTTTTTAAAACATTGTGTACAACTAACATCAAGAAGCGCGTAAAAGTAAACTCAGAATATTCATTTCTGAAATCAAGGGTTTGACGAACGCCCGTCTGGTCGGGAGGGTACATTTGATAGAGAAAGAGGGCACCGACGAAGTAACCTACTTAGTCGGTGCCCTCTTTTTCTCTCAAAAATTCGTTTTTATGCTCTTTTGTACACTTAACGTTGGAACTATTGACGGCCTGGCCTATGAATTCAAGCCCGATCCCGGCCCGGGCCCATGGCGTCGAGCCCAAGCCCGGCCCTGGCCCGGGCCCACCGATAATCGACTTCGGGTGGCCCGGCCCGGCCCGCGGGCCGGGTCGGGCCCGGGCTTTTGGGTCAGCCCGGGCCCGTGCAGTGCTCTACACGTCCCTTGCTAGGGCTAGTACTCAGATCACATAGAATCGGCTTCTGTCGGCTGTCGTCCCTCATCTGGAAACTTCCATGCGAAACCGAAAACGCCTACACATGTTTGGCTAGAGACGATTAGCGAGATGAGCGCTCAATATTGTCACCCATGCGACAGGTCAAATGAAATTTTCCCTTCAACAAGCATGGTTGTTTTGTGCAGTGGTTGATCCTATACGCGTGAAGTCGCGCAAACAGTTGGCATTATTTCTTCGATTCCCGAAAGTTCCGGTATTATTTAGTCATGGTTGAAACAAGTTACAATTGAAGATATTGTGGCGTATTGCAAGAATGAAGGTGAAATAGTCCGGTAGAGTGGTAGGACTGAAGATAGTTTTATAAGGCGAACTAGTGCCTCTAAAAATGTCATTTCCACTGCACACTACGCGCTACACCGGCGTTCTTGCTCGTCTGGCTCGCTGCATGCTCTCGCGCACAAGAGCCCGCGACGTTGCCCTCGTCGTCGTCGTCAGCACGGCCTGATGAAGGGTGGCTGGAGTGTTTTTAAACCGCAGGAATAGAGCAGGGGCATGCTCACAAGACAATATGACGCCGTTATTATGGCTAAAGTGTTAAATACACCACTTCGCGAAAATGCGGCGTTTCGTGACTCAAAAATGGTCGGGACTCGGGTAAATGGCTGAACGAGTAAACAGTACAGAGCCCTTCGGAATGCGACTCCAACACGCAGCCCCAGCACCATCGCCGAGCCTCGGCTCAAGCAAAGAAAAGGCGAACCTCGTGAATTCGTTGTGGCCTTTGAATTAGACTAGCTCCTAAGAAACATACATAGAAGCATGCAGGAGTAATTTGAGCGTGATATTGGGGGACTTAGCGGGCCACGCCTACGCTAACAGCGTATATACGAAGGCCAAGAAAAAGGGAAGAAAGGAAAAGAATTTAAAGCCCCTTTCTTAAGAGAAAGATGGTTAGAACGCGAAGCTTTCTACCGTACAGAGTCAAAATCCAAAACCCGAGGTGCCGTGTCCGAATGGCGCAACCGGATAGACGTCAGCTTCACAACGCGAGGGATCCGGGTTTTATTCCGTACCACGGGAAGCGTTTTTTATACACGAAAGTGTTTTATTGCCGGATACACGAAGATTTCGCTGACGTCATATCCGCCACGAAAGTAACGCCATGAAGCAGGCGGCCTGTAAAGGGTGCACCCCTGCACACAGGGCCTTATTGCGGGGAAGCAACCTTTAGTACCAAAGATTACGTTATACTCAGGGTTGTTCGTTTTCGGGTTTTATACTTTAACACGAAAGTGTTTTGTTCCGGGATACACAAAGATTTCTAAAAGATGCTACAGCGCGAAATAAATCACGGACACAGAAACACGACGGGACGAGCGCTGACCGAACAGCTGTGCTACATCGGGCAGGCTGTGCTACGCAGGCTGTGATACGCAGGCAGAACGACAAGGTACGACAGCGACATACCGCGACTGCAATTAATGTAACAAGAACGGAAGGGTGCAAGGTTAGACAAGAAAAAGAGTCCGGTGAACTAGAAATAAAGCTTGACAAAGTGTACGTTATTTCAAAGTGTAAGTTATTTCGTGCTGTAGCATCCACTACAGTGAACTACCAACTCGCCCAACAGTACACTTTACAAAGATTTCACTGACGTCATATCCGCGACGGAAATGATGCCAGTACACCTTCGCAGAAGCGACCGCCAGCAGGACGTCGCTCGCCAAGCACACCCACAAGACAGCCGCCCACTCGCAAATCATGCTCAGCTGCAGATTCCGCTGCACATTTCCTTTTGTGTTTTACTGATTTCTATGACAGAGGAATCAACCACAGTTTTTTTTCGTGGGGAGCTTGATTTTTCTTCACTTATCATCATCATCATCATCATGTTTCGTGAAACCCAAGTTGGCTTTCCTGCAGTGCGTTCTGTTGCGACATGGGACGCCATCAGTGTGGCATAGCAAGCGTCGCTTTAAACCGCAGCAATGGGAGCAATGCTTCTCGTGACGAAAACGTTGCCGTAACAGAAGAGGAAATCATCCCGACCGACCTACCACGAGGCGTACAGGATCGCTCCGGTTCGATGATTTCGCAACCCCACACGTAAGCAGTGTGCCCGAATTTGAGGAGCAAGAAACGGCAGTGCCAGGGTGGGGTCACCTTTACGCAGTAGATGGGCGTTGAAACAAAGCCTGGTTTTACAGCGAAGCTGTATGTCTACTCCTTTAAGTTCTCACCCCCGTGTGGAACGAAAACCCGGGGAGTTGTGTATATTAAAAAATTCAATAAAATGGAATTCATAAAAATAAATCAAAGGTGTTAGGGCCTCCATATTATGATCGAAGATATACTGACCTTGGAAAAATGCCTTCCCAGCAATGCATTTGTTTAGAGGTGAAGCCTGCCATAAAGAAACATTGGTGTAAGTTGGTTTTTGTAAGCTGGCTTTCTCACTTCTCCCAATGTGTGTCGCACAGTAAAGCATGGCCATCTACGGAGGGAGTATGGTAGCAGCCATACTTCATACTCCTCTCCAGCGCTTCCGCCTCTTTCCGGGGTCTTGTGTTCTGCTCGCCACGCGTGGAGTCCGTCTACCCCGCCTGCCACTTTTATGCGTGCATTTGAATGTGGAAGAGGTGAGGGCACGCATAAAATCCGAGCTGCTTCGACTGTTTCCGAATGGTGGCGCAATCGGAAAGACGTCGGCTTCATAACGCGAGGGACACAGGTTCGAATCGGAACACGGGAAGCGTTTTAAGTGCGAATGCACTTTATAAGCGACCCTGAATTCCGGCGACCGCCGTCCGTCCACATAGCAACAGCTGCGGGTGCGCGCGCTCCTCGTCTTCCTTGGCAACGGGGGGAGATGGGCGCGCGCTGCCTGGCCGCTGACATGGCACATACCCACGTGGGGGATTGGCCAGGAATCTCCTCGTCTTCCTTGGCAACGGGGGGAGATGGGCGCGCGCTGCCTGGCCGCTGACATGGCACATACCCACGTGGGGGATTGGCCAGGAATCGGGCGTGAGAAGGGCTAATGCACCCGCTTAAAGGAGTACTGACACGAAATTTCAAAGCTGAGATCCGCTCTAGCAATCAAGTACAACGACAACACAAATAGGTGTCTGTGCATGACACATACCCACGCGGGGGATTGGCCAGGAATCGGGCGTGAGAAGGGCTAATGCACCCGCTTAAAGGAGTACTGACACGAAATTTCAAAGCTGAGATCCGCTCTAGCAATCAAGTACAACGACAACACAAATAGGTGTCTGTGAATAAATGCATCTTTCTTTCTTTGTAGTTGTGTGTGTGTGTGTGATCTCTCTTTCGCGAACATTACCGAACCGCGCAAATTCAACTCGTGCATTCGCACTTTCACATTCTTCCCCTCGGGGAAATGCGGGGAAATTTTTTCTTGAGGCAATTGATGTGCCTCCGCTTACAATCATCATCGTCGTCGTTTTGTGAAATCCATTGTGTAAAGTTGGGCTTCCCGCAGTGCGTTTAGCTCGGACATCGGCGCCTTCAGTGAGGCCTAGGAAGCTTCGCTTTAAAAAGGGCACCATTTATGTAGTAGAACGGAAATTTGAGCTTCATAGTTGGATCTGATTCATGTTTGAAGCACTGTCCGCGCTTCAAACATGAACCATTTATGTTAAAAGTACGCGCCTGGCTATGGCCCATCTAAGGCCGAGGACTTAAAGGGGCTTAAAACAGGGTTCCAAAGGTTGCGATTTTACGTGCGCAATCGCTGGAGAAGAGCGACTTTTTTTAAGCCTGACGAAGTAGCGCTTCTCGTCGTCATAGCAACGGGCTCGCGAGATCACGAGCTGAATCTGTGTCTGCTAGCAGATGGCGCTAGGAGTAGCGTGCGGCTATGAGGGGAGAGTGCGTGCATCCAAAGGCTCTACGCGCAGAGTGCGTCGCGTACGCGCAACTAAAAGGATACCAAACTACATGCGCGTGGGCTACGTACTCTTTTCACGTTTGCGTACGTGAACTCTGTACGCACGTGAAACTAAAACTGTCTAATTCGAATCTCACGTACGTCCGTAAGGCTCACGTACGGCCCTTTGCGTTCTGAGCATGCGCACTGGTCACCCGTGAAAGTTCTACGTACGTGGAGAGTCTACGTACGTGAAACTGAAACTGTCTAATGCACGCAAGCATGCACGTAGTCTGCCTCTGGGGAAGCTGTTACGTGAAATTTACCCATATAGCTGCGCCGGCTCTCGACGATGCGCACGGGAGAAAACGGCCTCCATTTGCTAATGACGCCAGGTCATGTAAGACGATCACGCCAAGTCTGCCGTGATGTGAACATGTAAACAAGGAGCCATGAATACAAAAAAAAAATTAAAGCTGTTCCACTCCACGTGAAAGCTGTTGGAAGTGCAGAGCCGTGATTCGCCATAATGGGCTGTAGCGCCGTTATCCGCTCATTGCTACCAACCAATGCATTTCCAATTTCCCGCCTTCGCAGTGCTCACGCGCGCCCCCTGCCTGAAACTGCACCAGCGCGAGTTCTGTTCTCTTTGTGTTTGCGTTTCCTCCCACGCATGCCGGCGTTGCACGGCCCCTTTTTTTCGCTTACTATCGTAAAAACCAACCCAACGAGCATTCCTAACTAAACTTGCCTCAAATGTACCAGCAGTTTTCTTTGCGCTGAACAACGGGGAGATGTATGACAAGCGCCAGCGGTTAACGAGTTTCGAACGCTTATGAATATACATGTATAAACCGCTTGGCTTTGGAAGCCTCTGGGTTACGCCGCCACCACAGCCGCTACGACGGAACGCCGTGTGGCTCTACTTGGGTTCTGGGAGTGAGCTACAACGGCAAGGCGAGCGCCTAAAGGTTTAATTTAAAACAACTACGCTTCAGTACCTCACGCAGCTCCATTCCATACACGAAGGACGTACCTATTTTTTTTTTTAAACCGGAAAACGCTAGTATTGAAAAACTTCCAAATTTACATGGCCTTAATCTTTCCAGGTTGCGTGGCTCTCGGACACCGAGCACGACGTCCTCCAGCGGATTTCCCGACGCATAGCCGCCGCTACGAACCTCTCCCTGGAGTCGGCTGAACCCTATCAGGTGGCCAACTACGGCCTCGGGGGCCACTACACGCCGCACGTGGATCCGGTTTCGTTCGACAGTGTTGCTGACGAAATCTGCAAAAACCGGGGCAACAGACTGGCCACCATACTGCTCTTCCTGTCCGATGTCCGGGCAGGGGGCGCTACGGCTTTCGTCGAGTTGGGCCTTGCGGTGAGGCCGCGTGCTGGCGACGCTCTGTTCTGGCTCAACATTGAGCCTTACGAGGGAAGCGACTCCCCTTGGGACTTCCCGTTCTGGCACCAGAAGAGGGCACCCGACTACAGAACGGAGCACGTGGGATGCCCTGTACTGCGGGGTTCCAAGTGGATCTCCACCAAGTGGATTCGAGAGATGGGCAACGTCGTGGTGAACTACGACTTCCCCGGATGACCACTGCGTATACTGGGACGCGTATTATTTAGATGTGTTTGACAATGAACTTGTTTCGAGGCCCTTCCCAGCACGCCTATTGGAATGATTAAACCGACAAGTTTTTTTTTTTTTTTTCGAGATACAGTGCACGGGGAGCTTGAACCATTTAGTTCAATTCACTTTAGTGGGCGAACGGCGCGAAGAAATACACCTTTTTGGCCGTCCCTTGGGTTTTATTTTTTGACAAAAACGCCTATTTTTCAATAAAAGTGGGGAACAGGACAAGGTACAGTCTTTGTCAAAATTTTGTAGGGCACGGCGACCGTGGCCGGAGCAGGCGCGGCCAAGCAGGGGCGCTGGAGAGAGCGAGGGGAACTTTCGCTCTTGCTTTCGTTTCGTAGTGTGGCTGGCGAGACAAGTGCTGCGCGAAGGGCCTGCGCTGTAGGGTGCCTCATGCGCGGAGCGGGCGCGCATCGAGGCACCCTACTGCGCTGAATCCAAGAGCGCCTCCTGTGAGAAACCGGGAGCGCGCCGCGCTTGTCGCGCCACGCATACCGCGAAAGAAAGAGCGAAAATTCCCTTCGCTCTCTAGCCACGCAACCAGCCAACAGCGGTAAGTGCAGCGCCCCTGCTTGGCCGCGTGCTTGCTCCTGCCGCGGTTGCCGTGGCCTAGAAAATTTTGACAAAGACTGTACATCATGCATTGTCCAAACCCGTACGTGCTGCGAACTATTTTAGTGCAATGCAGCAATTCCCGTTCAGCACCTTATGACTGCGTTAGATAATGTTGTAAATACTGTGGTAGCGGAATAATTAGCGCTGAAAAATAACAAAACATGTCAGTTAGGTTTGGGTTTGAATAATTTTTAGATGCGACTGCATCTCATTCACTCGCCTTGTCCCTCCATACGGCGTTGTTGTCCGTCCACACCCCGCCCCCTACACTATAAAAAAAAAAGTTAGCGGCGCCCGGTTTCGATCCCACGACCCTGTGGGCGGAACGCGAGGTACATGGTGCTCTTCCCACTGCGCCACAAAACCGAGACAGAATCAAATGCTACGAACGCACCTTATATCCTTGACTCATTCAAACTACGTCAAGAAGCTACTGATACAACGCATGATGGGGCAATGATTAACACTTGCAATAAAAGAAAAGAAGCTCCCACTTACAGCAACAATGATGGAGTAAAGGTCGTTGCGACAGCGAAGCCCCAAGCATACCACTTAGAGATTGACCAAGATTGGCCAATAAAACAATAATAATCATAAAACATAATAATCACACGCGATTTCAGAATCAATCCAACGGAAACACCAAGTGAACCCAGATCCTGGGCGAGAGCATATTAAAGAGGACGAATAAAACTGTGTTCGTAGAGCTGAGGCAGGGCTGTGCTCGTACCAGAAGTAGGGCTGAAGGTAGCTTATGATGGGGCGTTGACATGGGGGGGAAATGCCCTCTACACCCCTGCGCTCTGTGTACCAAGTGAGACCTTTTAAGGCCAGCTCAGCTATGTTTATCCCCCAACGAAGGAGGGCCCCCGTTCTGTGGCTGCAGAAAGGGAGGTCGCCTTGCCGAGGAATGTCTAGACTTTAGTGATGTTCTGTTTGCAGGCTGTGATCTGCGGAAAGCCAGGGAACGCAATAAAATCGCTTCACCCTTACGTGGTTGTGTTACGCTGGTGTCTTGAAGATTCACTTTCGGCATGGCTGCAAAACTAACAGATTTTGCCCATCATGCCTTCCTCCCCTTTTCTTCCTTCAGTGCGTGATTCAGTGACTGAAAAATTCAATGAAACTAACCTGATGGCTTTGGCATGCATGTGCAGTTTGTAGCATAGAACCATATGTTTTGCGCAGCATGCATGGTTCATATTGTAGGGTTGTTCGTTTTCTTTTTACCCGATTCGTACACCCCGAACATATATCAGGAAATTCGGTTTAAACCCGATTTCTCCCCGAATGGACCTTCTCAAAGGGGCGATCTGCACGATTGTGGCCTGACGTTCCGCCGTTCTCAAACAGCACTTGCTGGAAGCAAGCGCAAAAACACACCTTCCGTACTCATTGACTATTGGAATGAAGCTACCAACCCGCAACCTCAGGCTGGCAAAGGCTACCCTGACATTGTTGTGCGTAGCTAATGGAAGCTGTGGCGTTGAGAGAACCGTCTCCCAGTTGAGATACGTTCAGCGATCAGACAGGCCTCGAATGAAGAATGACAAGCTGCGCAAGAAGATCACAATAATGTATGTAAACAAGGATGGCGGAACAATCGATAACCAGCTTTCGTGAATAAAATTTTTCATTTGCTAGAAGCAATCAATGCTATTTACTGTCATTATTTACTCGTTTCCAAACAAGTGCCCAATTTCGAAGAGCCTTTTAAAGAGAACCCTTAAGTCCCCCCGATTACCAGCTTAATATAAACACCAATTTTAACGCGTTAGAGTTGAAAAGCTCCTGATACCCTCTAAAAATGAACTGAGCGTATTAAAATAAACTTAGTACATGTATCGATTTAACCCGAAAAAACCCTAGTTTTGGAATGGTTTCACAAAAGCACCTGATTTATCCCCGAATATCAGTTCGAAAAATAGCACCCAATTTTTACACCCGAATTTTGAAAAAAAAAATATAACACTTGAAAACGAACGACGCTATTCATATATTGTTGTGGCATGCTGGCCGACCAACGGGTACGTCTTGATGAAGCCCACAAAGGCAAAAATTGTGAAAGAACACATTCATGTGAAACAAGTGTAGCAACTGCAGCTTAAGCCACCAAGCTACGTGTTATTTAGCCATGCAGAAGTGATGTGTAATGAATGTGCATACGTTTGTTTAAGTTTTATTTGAAAAAGAAGTATTACGCCAGCTCATGGAATACAGCCAGCAAGTGTGCTGCGACAAAGTAGTCGCAGTGAAACGTACGGGAAATGTATCAAAGTATTTAATGATCAGTTTGACCTATCTTGATTGGACTGAATTTTCGCATCTACACTTCTTCGGCGACACCGTGTGGCATCAATTTTTTTCTTTTACTTTCCTCATCCCAAACTACCCAAGCTGGATTCAGGATCTTGTTTGGTATACTTTGGGATTGCCAGATGTGCCTACCCACCACCGCACCAGAAGCTTACCCGAGAAGAGGCTGTAGCCTGGCGGCAACTACAGACCAACACATACCCCCACCTTAGCTTCCTGCACATCATACACCCCACAATATATACACCAACATGCCCACACTGCAGTGAACATGCAACACTGTACCACACCACGTGGGCTTGCCAGAACACACCAGCAGCCCCCATTATTCGCACCCCCACCCTCGAACAGTGGGAGGCCGCGCTGTGCAGTTCGGACCCTGAGGACCAGCGACAGTTGGTGGACCGGGCACGCAGGACCGCAGCCGCCGCAGGGGCCCTGGACTGAGGGCTTCTCCCGCTTTCAAGCGCAAATCTGTTGAATAAATGTTTTTACCACCACCACCACCACCTTGGGATGAGGCGACTACCCGTAGGACCCAGACAAGCACTTTCCCTTACCTCACTTGGCTACACCACAGATACCCACAGAGTTTGAATTTGTGCAAAAAAAGAGGGGGTTTTCTAGTTTAGCAATCAAGCGAGGCTGTACGCGAAGGAAACTATTTCGTGATAATGATGATGATGATGTAGTGGTTTGTCCCTTTTGTAGTGGGTGGACACATGAGTGGTGTCCCAGCCGGAAATACGCAAAAAAAGCACAGGGGAGCATCAAAACAGCAGAAAGTTATCGAAAAAGGTCACGGTGATCCACACACGCACGCACGCGCACACATACGCACACACACGCACGCACGCACGCACAGTTGACAATCTGAGCACATCCAACCAACCGGACAACACAAACTGCTGGCCTAACGCTATGTTCAGACTACCGACGTAACAGCCGTATCGTGCGCTATGGACCTAAAAAACGGCGTTTAACGCAGTTCGGTTGGCTGAGACGACAAATGACGTCAATTTTTAAAGATATTACGACAGTTGCGACAACAGTGTGAACCCGGCCTAAGTCAGGCCCTGCGCACAAGTCAGGCCCTGCGCACAGTGGTACACCACTGCTCAAAGCGTTAAACTTGGCCCCACCTAGTGACATCACCAAGGGCTGTCATGTGACCTTATGACGTCAGAGTTCCGAAAGGTGACGAAAATGCTCTCCCCCTCCCGCACTGCTGTTTCCCTTTCCTGGCGCGCGACCCTGGCTCACGCTCACCGGCGACCCCCAAGTGTCCGAGCTGCGGGGACTACCGCAGCACTTATCCAACTCTCTGAACGTGCACCCAGATCCCCGAACTTCCCACCATGCACACCCAACACTATACCATCTTCGTGGGGAAGGAGCCTGGACAACTCAGTGCGAAAGTGCAAAGGGCACTCACTGAACACGCTGAAATGTCCCTGCCGACTGTATATCGGGAGACGGTACCGGCGCGAGCGCCGGCATAGGGGTTAACTGTGGAAGTAAAGTTTCTTTCTTCCTCTCCGCGCAACTTCAACTTTTTTAAGAGCGAATGCTCTTTATAAGCGACCCCAAACCATCCACCGCCGGCGGCGGCGGCGGCGGCGGCGTTGGCGTCCGCAGTGCTCCTCTACATTTAAAAAAGAAACAGCATCCGGCGCCAGGTTTCGATCCGAGGACTTTGCGGCCGCAGCGCGACGCGCTACCGACTAAGCCACGGAAGCCACGCTGATATCAGAGTGAGTAACGCGCCTTATATCTTTAACGCATTCAAACTACGTCGTCAGCGGCGTGCGTTGGCGACTCAGCGGCGTTATAGCGGCTTGATAACTGCGTGGTGTACACGTGATACTACAAACCCGATGGAAGAGATGGAAGAGAAGGCGGTGGGCTGCGGGGGCCGAGCGCAAGCGCCGCAAGCGGGCCGACAACCGTGCATTCGCACTTTCACATTCTCCCCCTCGGGGAAATGCGGGGGAATTTTTTTTATTGATGCTGAGTATACAGTGTTCTGAAATATTGCACACTATACTGAGTACCTCACAACGGTTTTTTGTACTTAGAGAGAGAGAGAGAATGCTCTTTAATGTGAACTGGTGAGATTTTTTTAGAGCGTTTCATGAAACATAGTGGTCAAAGGCTCGTCTTGAAAAAAAGAAACGATGAGAAGAAGAAGAAGAAGAAGAAGAAGAGAAAGGAAAAGAAAAAAACAACGGCCAGTCATCATCAACATTTCAAGCTGCCCTCCGGCGCGTGAAACCGAATTCGGGGACCCAGCAGCTATGTCGGTGAGAACGCCAGTCACTGCCTCATCTATCATTGCAACGGCTTTATTGCAATCTATTCCGGCCTTTGAACGAAATCAATCGCAGTGCTTATTGTTCGGTATGGCCGATTCACTGTGCACACGCAGTAAATGAAGGGCCGCTGCAGCTAAGCGACCCCTCCACCGCGGCGGGCATGTTTGGATTTGGAATAGGGATGGACTTACGCTATGGTGCAAGAACACGAACGGCCTGTAAGGTTGTGGCAGAGACAGGCAGGGTTCATTTTATCAATTCTTCTATTTTTCGCCGTTTGCATCGATTTCACTGTGCCGTTACCGATTATATAGCGTCTACATCCTTGTGAATGATCACGGGGGAGGTGGGGGTGGGGTTAAGGAATTGCGAGGCTGTCGTGTGTGAAAGGAAAATGAATTAAATTGCGTGCACTGACTGCGCTTTTTTAGTGCGGTGGTGAACCGTTACGTCATGAACTAGCAACTTTCCTTTTCTCGTTTTCTTTCCTGTTCGGGTTCTGAGTGCTCATAAATAACGGTTGGCGTTCACGCTTGTTCTGGTAGAAATACCGGCTCGGTTCCGCTTTATAATTTGGGTTGGGTTCTGGGCCGACGCCATGGATATCAAGCCTAGAGCAAGCTTCTTTTTTTACTATATATACTTGAACGCATAAGCCTGGTTTGGTTGGTTGCTTTATTGTCTTCCTGGCCTAGGTTTCTGCCGGGCTGGTTGGTAGATAGGCGCGTTATATTTCCTAGGTTTCTGCCGGTCTGGTAGATGGGCTGGCGCAGTAGTTATTTCGGAGCTTGCGGCAGTGCTCCTCACCAGCAGAGGTTGGGGATCATCCACTTTTCGTGTGCGACGCAGTCTATGTATGCGGACTCCACGGCTCGCTCCATGTATGCGGACTCCACGGCTCGCGTGGATTCGCCCGAACAGCCCGCGGGCCCGGGCACCCACGAGAACGCCGCGTGCGTGATCGTCGTCCTCACCCTCTTGCTGACGGTGGTGGGCATCGGGCTGTACCTGTCCTTCTGGCCCAGCCACCGCGACGGCGAGGAGTCCGGCTCCACGGGACCGCCGACGGACACGCCTCTCTGCAACGGCTCCCACTGTGCCAGCGCCGCCGAGACGCTCAAGGCCATCATGAAGAGGGACGCCAACCCGTGCGACAACTTCTACACCTTCGTCTGCGGTAACTACAAGCACCCGTCGGGTCAAATGCTGGTGCAGATGCAGGAACAGATGTACGACTCGCTGGTCGCCGGCTCACTGGCCCGCGCCACCATTCCCATCGGCCGTAAGAAAGCGGCGGAGAAGGCGGCAGCCTTCTACCGGGCCTGCCTGCGGGTTCTCAAGCGCGACGTAGAGGCCGACGACGACATGGACGCCGTCGGCGACTTCATGAGGTCGGTGGGCCTCGCCGCGGCCACCTATCGGAACGCGGAGGCGCTCGACAAGATCCTGATGGTGTTCTTCAAGTACAACCTCGCCACCGTCTTGGGCCTGTCCCTGGAGGACGTGCGGCTGCACCAGCGGAAGCGCGTCCTCGGAGTGAACTTCAACGCGGAGCAGGCGGCGTGGTTGTGCGAGCGCAGCAAGCAGCCGTTGCCGCAGGACTTCTACGTCGAGCACTTGGTGCCGTTCGGGGCTGCGCGCAAGAGCAGCGAGGCGGTCGATCTGGCCGCGAAGATCATCACAGCCGAGTCCGCGGCCGTGACGCGCCTCGTGATGCACGAGAAGCAGGGTGCCGATGACGTGGTCTTCTCCACAGTGGTCAAGCTTGACGACTACACGCCCAGCATGCCTCGCCGAAACCGATGGTCTCATCTCGTCTCGTATCATTCCCAGTACGCGTACGGTAGAGACGACATGGCGTGGGTGAGTCCCATACGAGCAGACGTATATACGTCGCATCTTAATGAGCACGCGCTCATACTGCTGTAAGTGGGTGATAGCTTTCGTACACGATAAATCCTGCTTCTGCAGTCAGTTAGGGAGGCTACAGAGCTGCTGTTTAAACGTACGCCTAACTCTACGAGTTGCTTGGATAACGTGAACGAAGCGTTTACACGTGTGGCGGACGCAGGATTTATTTGGGGGGTGAAACCATCAGGAAAAGAAAACGTTAATGAGAGAAACGAAAGCAAAATATCGTAAACAACAACAAAAAGTCAATTGAAAATTAAAGAAAACGAGTACTCCTAGATGTAATGGGATTCCTGTACGTACCCTTTCGTTTGCTTTCTTCGGGGGCGCACTTCAAAATGGTCGATAACCATGGGGAGAGCAGGCGTCGATCCCGCGTTACAGCCTGGTCGGTGTCATTATTTGGTAATAATCGGAGTCGGCGACCTCATGCCTTTTCCGCCTCCCTTTCCCCGAAACTCGGCAAATAAGGAAAGGGGGAGGAGTGTCTCCCTCCTTCCTTCCGAAATTTGAGCACAAAGCAACGTTCGAAAGATCACGAAGAGCCTTTTCCTGCTCCTTCCCGCAATTAATTTTTCGGTTGTTTCGCTATGCCAATTTCACTGTTCTAAGCACAGCAAGAGTCCTTCAATGCTTTACTTGTCACGAAACTTCGGCGCTCGCTTCATATAGGGACCGCGCGCGCCACTACAGGCGCCACCGCCGCACGAAGGGCATCCAGCCGCCGCGCATGCGGCGTATTGGCCTGCTCTTGGCGTGCAAACGCTCGCTGCTTTTGGTGCCTGCCCGCTGATTAAGTGTGTTTTTTTTTCGTAGTAGTCAGCGATGAATAGTCCAGTCATCACCTGCCTTAAATGGGGTTTTATTTTTCGAAGTAAGTTACCGTAGACTTCGGCCGCGAACGGCAACGGCTTCTGCGTGCTCTGGCACAAGCGCTGCGCCGTCGTGTTTTCGGATTTTTAAATCTCTATTGCTTCTTTTCCTAAAGCAAAATTTGTAAATACCACACATACGGCAGCTGCGTAGTCACGGACTGCTATGGGCCTATCGATAATACAATAAAAAAAACTGAAAGAAACCAAGTACGCGTCGTTCAGACTACGCTTAATGAATCCGTTGATTGCTCTGCAATGCACAGAACGCTAAAAGAAATAGCCCAATAGTATTGTCGTTTCGATGAGTGGGAACCAAGTACGCGTCGTTCAGACTACGCTTAATGAATCCGTTGATTGCTCTGGAATGCACAGAACGCTAAAAGAGATAGCCCAATAGTATTGTCGTTTCGATGAGTGGGTACATACTTGAGAACATCTAAAAACGCTGCAGAAACGCGAAGGATCAAAACACGAAGAGATATATGTTGCACCATGTGTCTTTCCGCTTCCACGCTTTGCAATCCTTGCAAAAACAGGAAGCGAAAAAGGAACAAAAAAACTGATTTTATCACGCAACAAAAAAATTCAATGTTACGAAGGGAGACAAAAGAGCGTGGTCCAACGTACAAAAATTTAGTTTTTCGCGCTGCGATGTGCAGCACACGGAGGAAACAGAATATTGCCACGTAGCCAAGAACGACGCAAAGCTTTTCTGAACGCAGCGAGCTAGCGAGCTTCTGTTCTACAAAAGACTAGAATAAAACACAAACGTCGAAGAAGCAGTCCGCAGTGTGACGTGCACAGATGAACGTCGATAAAGTGAGTTGCGCGGCGTTTGCTATGCATGCATTACTCTCGGAACGTTATTAATTTCAGATCCATGGAAATAGTATCGAGAACATTGTCGAAGAAACAAAAAATCAAGTTGGCGACAAGGTGCTAGCCTTTTCATATCAAACAATATTGCCCGACGCGACGTACGACAAAAAGAGCAAACGGGCGCTTCGGTTGAAACACCAGATAAGAAACCGGAATCGGACACGCGCGGTTACAAAACAAAACGAACCCTAAGGGATAATTCGCGGAAAAATGAAAAGTAAAAGCACAAGGACGTCCCAAAGCTTTTTTACACGCGAGTCTGAGCGCAAGGTAATACAAGTTTGCAAACAGGTAATGAAGCACCGCTACAACCTGACTGATAATACAAAAATCTGGCTTTAAGTTAGCCTTGTACAATTCTAGGTCCACGATGCTCTCAAAGTGTACATTGCTTTTTCCATTCTCACACACAATGCATTTCCACACACTGTCACACACTTACAATCGAAGCTGAAATCTCCCGTTTCTTGCCTTGGAATGGCGCGCCTCCATTTCTCACGCAGCTCCCCGTCGCCCGGTCAACAGAACAAGGAAACATTTTCTGTGGTATCGTTGTACAAGGAACGACATCCCGGGACGCAGCACATGTTCGGCATCGTCGTTGCACTACTTAAGTCGCATCACAAGAGCGCGATATGCACGTTACATTTTTTTTTCCCCACACAAAACCAACACAACTTGCCGCGGCTCCGCCGTTCGAGCCAGCGCAACGCCACCCGAGGAGTGACCTCAGTTAAGGTCCCTAAAAGTAATTTTAGGGACCTTAACCTAAGTGAGAGGGTGGCGCCACCGCGCGGCGGCCAAACGCAGCATATGAAGCTCTCCCATTGAGTTACGGAGCAGTTTCGTGACCAGTAAAGCATTGAAGGACTCTGGCACAGCTTTCAGCAGCACTGGTTCGTATACAAAAAAAAAAGAACGGTTTTCAGCAGAGTGCTTTGTGCAAAAATAAAATAAAAATTAAGGCTGTGTCTATGGGAAACGTAATATAAAGGTTGGAATGTAATGAGTACTATAGAGTTAGATTGCGCAAAGCACGCGACACCTTGCTCAAGAATTTGACGTGCACAGCGTTTTTCTTCTCATCCAGCTGAAGTATTTGGTATGAGCCATTTATTTATTTATTTATTTATTTATTTATTTATTTATTTATTTATTTATTTATTTATTTATTTATTTATTTATTTATTTATTTATTTATTTATTTATTTATTTATTTATTTCCACGATCACGCTACGTTACTGCTTATCCACGCTTCCAACCGACCTTTCTCCGTTCCTGTTTCTCGTTTCCCACTCACCATTCCGCACCGTAGCGCAGGAAGGGGAAACGCGACACCCCCACCACCGGCAGTCCTTGATCACATCTTCACCAAGGATCTTTCCGCATTAAAAAAGCAGTAACAGCACCTCTATACCTCGCCGAGTATAGGCAAGCACCATGCAAAGCGCCACACAACATTTTTCATTCGCGTTTTAAACATTAAAGGGACTCTGCAACACTTCCGATAAACGCTTTCACTCTTTCCTTCGCGTCTGGAAGCACTGCGAAAGCTATCGTTATCGACATCACGTAGCGACACTGCGTGATTTGCTCGTCGCAGCAGATGCGCCTTCCGTTTCTGCTTTGCTTTTGTGGCTTTCTCTTTAAAGTGGCTACTGAATGCGTTCATTCGAGCGGTTTAACAACGCCAAGATCGGGAAAGAGAGAAAAATCTTCTGAGCGAGTTTTAAAGTTATCTGATGAGCATAGAGCAGTAATTTTTGGCTGAGGTACTTTGCGACCCCCTAATCTAAGTACCAAATGTGTTGGTTTACTATGTTCTCCAAGCATTTAAGATTTCGCAAAAAAGTTGAAAAAATGGTTGCATGGTCCCTTTAATACCTGTATCGCCGTGCATATATGACACCCCTTTTCACGATAATCATGTCGCCAAAGGTCGCTAGGTTGAGCGGCTGCGGTTTGTCGGAGCAGCGCACTTAGGTGTTCGTTCCACAGGCGACGTGTACATATGACTTCGGCTTCAGCACACGCAATGTGTCCCAGAAGGGCAGTTTTATCACTGGTAAAAATATATACAGTGTCCTGATACTGGTCTCGCAACAACTTGTAGTTCAGGTGAATATGTTATTGAGCAAGTTATTAATCAGTCGAGGAACACATTACAGCGCGGAGTTTTGCGAAGACTACGAAAGAGCACGGGACAGCGCTTATTGTCCCGCGTACTCTCTCAACTCCTCGCCTACCTTTATATGTCCTCTAGGCACCGCCCTTCTCAGCATATACACTTCGTGGGGCACGCAGGTCAGAAAGTCCGCCATGACGTACTTCGACAAGCTGTACGCCGACCTCAAGGAGGACCAGGTCAGCCTCCTGGCGGCGTGGGAGTTGCTGCGCACGCTGATGCCGCTGTCGTCCCGCCGAGTAGCCGCGGGCCACTTCTACAGCGCAGAGACGGTGAAGCGCATGTGCCTCCGGGCGGTCATGCATGCCATGGAGGTTCCGCTGCTGTCCTGGTACCTGGCCGCCGAGGTGACGCGTGGCACGCTGCCCGCGGCTGCCAAGATGGTCGCGAAAGTTCGGAGCGCCGTCCTTGACGACATTCAGTACTCCAAGTGGTTGGACATGGACACCAAGAAGAAGGCGCCCTACAAGGTGAACGCCACGTACGCCCATGTCGGCTACCCCAGCTACTTTGCGGGGACGAAACAGCTGAACCTTGCCTTTCGCGACTACCCGGACGTCAACCAAAGCTTCCTGACGCCTTGGTTGGACGCCATGGGCAAGACCATCGCGTGGCGGGCCCAGAACCACAGCAGTTTCTGGTCAGCAACTTTATACCGCTCTCCCGCGAGTGAAATATTAAGATGACCGCCTTATTATCAATGCCGCTGAAACTATAAGGGTTGGGAGGGCTACAATTTGAGTGACATTTTAGAGGTCTACGTTGCGTACCCTGGAATGACGATATCGCTCCGACGAGGCACACTTTGCTGTCGTATTACGCGATATTTTCCCTGAGCTTATCCGATGAATGGGTCACCTGACTAATTTCTCTCTGGTCTGATAAGAGTCGCGAAGAACGCTTGCGGTCAATGAAAGCGCCTTTTCTGGTCGTGATTTGTGCTTGAAAGAACGTTCGGTATCAGAATTGTGCTGCCACAGCTTGTTGTCCTCTGATTTCATAATGCTGCCCCGCTTATTAAAGCGAAAGCTTGTAGTGACACCGGTGGCGTTCTGTCAATAAACTAATGCATTTCCCATAGACCGGTTGGTTGAAAGAACAGCTTTGATAAAACCTCTGACACAAGGTGCTTCCGAGGAAACCGGGCTTCCATTGCGTCAAGACGGTTACTTGAAAATCGCGAAAAAGGAACGATTCTAGATGAGACAATACACGCATCGGTCATGAAGGAGGAGCACAATAGCATACCTTTATCTTATAAACCACGTATCTGTATTCGTTTATACCATTCGCAGGGGTTAGCTTAGTGCGCGAAAAACCGTCGCATGGGTTTGTTCGTTTGCAATTCGGGTCTTCGAAGGTTAGAAGATGGATTGCACGCACTTTCAGCAAAAGTTGGACGCACTTTTAGCTTTCGCGCTTCCCTCGGCTTTCTTCAGTAAGGGGTGATGATTTTTATTCTCCACCTCCCTTTATTCTCTACACTGATCGCTATCCGGTGGAATCCATGATCTTACACTCATCGGTAGCATTTACTACGGAAGCACTTAGAGAGAGAGAGAGAGAGAGAGAGAGAGAGAGAGAGAGAGAGAGAGAGAGAGAGAGAGAGAGAGAGAGAGAGAGAGAGAGAGAGAGAGAGAGAGAGAGAGAGAGAGAGAGAGAGAGAGAGAGAGAGAGAGAGAGTTAAGTGCATCGTCATGTGGGGTGGGGTCCTCAGTCCAGGACTCCATTGCAACGGTCCAGTCCAGGACTCCCTGTTGCAACGGCCCTTTCCACCAGCCTAAACTGGCAGTCGATACCGGAGCTGGACAGCTCCTTCTCCCACTGCTTACGGGAAGGGTGCGCGATTCTTTGAACCTTAGGGTTTGCCGAACACTCTCATCCGATGTGGTACGGGGTGTCCGGGGCAACTCAGAATTTGCACTGCGGGAGGTACTGTAGGATGAAGCAAGTGGAGTTTGGTCGGATGAGGAAAGGTATTTGTTTGGAGGAGCCGGAGGCAGTGCTCCTGCCCCTTGATTTGGGATTCCATGCGTAAGGATAGGTCATTCTTTGGTATTTATAGTACTCTGTTATCTCTTGATACGTAAGCAAAGGATACGCAGTCTCTAACCAACACGCTCGTATCGCCTGGCAGGATAGATCTCGGGCGGTGTCGTGGACGGTCTTTTGCCCTGGAGGCTCGAGTGCGCTGGTGTCCAAACAATCTTTACCTTTCTTTCGGGTGGCTTCTGCAGCAGGATGTCCAGAGCCGTCTTGGAAAATAGGAAGTTTCGACAAGCCTTCTGCGAGTCCATAATAACAATATCCGCGTTTGACTGCGAGATAAGCGGAGAAATGGCCGCTTCTGCGGCGTGTGTAGTGGTGGTTGCGAAGAGCAAGGTGATGCTAGTGATGTGTTTCACGGTTGAAGTAACCACGGTGGTCATGGCTCCCATAGTATCAGTACAGTATCCGCAACCCCGGAGTTGAAGCAAACCGCCCTTTAAACCAAAATTCTAGAGCATATGAGATTTTTTTCGAAATGAGCCAAATCCACCTAAAGCGGATTTTAGAAAAAACCAAAAGTTTGTTACTGAACCTAAATGCAACGTTCTCAAAGGTATTATATGTTTTAAAAGTAAGCTAGGGGAAGTACGTTTATGGCCACAAGTAATTAAAAATTATGCGGTGAATTTGCGCAACATTGGGATGATAAGTTTGGATTTGGCTCGTATTGAATTGGAATACTCAAGTTGATGCAGCATTCTCATGAAAACTTCATTTAAATCGGCTTTCAAGAATGGTGTGATGGAGGTTTAGCGGTAAATGCATTAAACATATGCACCAAGACTTCCCGAACAGTATAACTATACATGAAGGGCAGGTGAGTCCTCTTTGGCAGCAATATCAGTTTTTCTCGAATCCTTCCGTAGGATAATTTTCTTTTGCACGCCTGAAGACACTCACACACTAAGCAAGCTCTTCATTGCCTTGCCATGAATTTCCAAAACGCGTCACAAGAAGGCTGCTCATGTCTTCTTTTTCACCCTAATGAAGTGGCTCGTACCCACAGAGGGGTCGGGGGTGGGGGGTTAGGGCTTCTAAGCTGCTACTATTTAGTTTCGCACTAAATGGTAAATACGGGAGTAAAAAATCAATATTTCATTTTTCATTTCATTTATTTAAACAAACCATGTCTCGGGAGGAGAGGCAAAAGGCAGGTTGACTCTGCCTGACGGCGGCCATCAACCCCAGACATGTAACATTGCAACATTGCACAGCAACGGTAGAAACAAAACATGACAACTAGCTATACAAAGGTGATGTAGAAAAAACAAGATTATACATTTTTTTTTAAATAACGTAGTAGAAATTACAATAGGAGTACAACACAAATAATTACAAACTACACAGCGTAACACTATACGATTCCACACTTAATCCCAATAAAATACAGGAAAAGCCAAAATTGTACATTTATCAAAAGTAATATAGCGGCAAGCACAACAGGTGCACAACAAAAATTATAACAAACTACACGGAGTAGCGCTACAGAATTCCCGACATTAAGTAATGTTTACTTTTTTTTCTTTAGCGCGAGCCAAGACGTGGTGTGTTGCAGTAATTCTACAATATAACCAGATTTACTCCGTAGGGACGGGGGAAACGAGATGAAATGATTGTTCCACATCTCTTAATTAGTTTCAGGGGAAACGAGATGAAATGATTGTTCCACATCTCTTAATTAGTTTCAGGGGAAACGAGATGAAATGATTGTTCCACATCTCTTAATTAGTTTCAGGGGAAACGAGATGAAATGATTGTTCCACATCTCTTAATTAGTTTCAGGGGAAACGAGATGAAATGATTGTTCCACATCTCTTAATTAGCTTCAGGGGAAACGAGATGAAATGATTGTTCCACATCTCTTAATTAGTTTCAGGGGAAACGAGATGAAATGATTGTTCCACATCTCTTAATTAGTTTCAGGGGAAACGAGATGAAATGATTGTTCCACATCTCTTAATTAGTTTCAGGGGAAACGAGATGAAATGATTGTTCCACATCTCTTAATTAGTTTCACTTCCTTCAATTCTTCTTCCGTACGCTTTGTCGTCGACGTATGGGGACAGATCTATAGTGTCGCCGATCTCCTAATTGCCGTCTGAATTCATAGTAATCCAGCTCCGAAAAGAAGAAAAAAAAAATTTTGAAAACACCCACGAAACAGCCCGAACAGTCAAGCCAAAAACAAATTTATCTTATTAGGCAAAAAGATTTGGCCCATTTCGATCCGTGCAACAGCAGGATCTGGCCCATTTTCGATGCAAACTACGATCTGCAGGGCGTTATCTAACCTATTTTGTTGCCACCTCTTATGTAAGGGAAAGTTTCTGAGTTTTTCCCTTCACTACAGTTTTATCTCACTCAGTTTCGGTTTGTGGATTTGGCTCATTCCGAAAAAAAACGCCTCATATGCTTATGACTTGAGTGCACTTATCGGGAAAGTTTTCGTCTCGTCTCAGTTGTCTGAAGTTTCTACTTGCTGAAACGTTAATTGCACAAATTCACGTCAGTTTTTGCTGTAGATGTTTGGCCCCACATGAGGTTTCAGAACTCTGAAAGGTTGAGCAGAACTATATATTGTCGCCGATTCGTACACTTTGAATGTCGGTGCTTGAAACAATCGTTTGGTATTTAATGTTAAAAAATTAGGTAAATATTTTCCCTTAAGAGAATTATTTCACTTTTATACTCGGGCAAAAACATACGACTGCAGCACGGCGCTCCGGCGCGAGCAGTCACCTATGCGCCGCCTTCTTATCTCCTTTTTGATGTTTTCAATTGAGACTAAACAGTTATGTTCCGTTTCTCGCACTTGCACTATATGCATGTTGTTAACGCATGCATGGTATGCATGCTGTTAACGCAGGTATGCATGTATGCATGTTGTTAACAACATGGTATGCATGTTGTTAACGCAGCATGGTATGCATGCTGTTAACGTTGCCACGATATCTTACAGTACACCGTATAGGCGTCTCGCTTAGCTCTAGGCTTGGTCCAGACCATACTCGGCGCCGAAATTTAGAGGTTTTCTGTTTTGGGGCGAGTGTTGCGGCGACGAAACATTTTGCGTTGCCTGCGGGGGGACAGGAGTGTCTTAATCTGCACAGAAGGCACAAAACTGGTGAGGCAGGAATGCGGCCGGACTAGAAAAAGTAGTCCACCCCCGCCGGGGGACTGATAATGTAAAGTCAGCTGTTTATAGTTGCCTTCGTTTTGCGACCTTATTTGATTCATGACTTCGTGTAGCGCAAAAAAAAATGGACAAGCACAAAAACAGGTGACGGTTAGAAAGGGAGGAATGCGTGTTTGTTGCGTATGATAATGTCCCGCGTGCGTGTTGAAACAGGTGGCTTTGTCCATAAAGCTCAGTAGCGCTTGTGCCCGTCACCTCTCTCTGTGCTTGCCCGTCCTTTTTTTTTTTTTTTTTGCTTTACACCAGGTCACAGATCACCGGTACCAACTAGCCCAAACCCAAACTCTGCCTCACGCACCTGCAGGTACTCCGTCGCGAAGGCGGACGCGCGTTACTACCTGATGCGCAACAAGCTGGTGGTTCCCGCCGGCGCGCTCCGGCCGCCCCTGTTCTCCGCGGACACGCCCAAGTCCTACAGCTACGGCAGCCTCGGCAGCGCCGTTGGCCGCGAGTTCACGCACGCCTACGACGCCATGGGCCGCCGCTGGGACGTGCACGGGAGCGAGACCAACCTGTGGTCGCAGCAGACCCAGGACAACTACGAGCAGCGCCTCAGATGCTTCCGCAAAGCGCAAAGCAAGGGCGAGGTGGGCGCTCTGCTTCGCAGTACGGTCGCAAAGGCTTTCGAACTGTTTTAGCTTGAGCTTGTTTTGGTGGCATTAGCAAAAGTTCACGAGGATGGCTTGGTGGGCTAGGTGGTGTAGCATCATAAAGGGGTTAACAGCGCACAAAGAAGCGCTTGTCCGGTCATCTCTTCCTTGTGCGTCGTCGTCTTTGTGCGCTGTTAACACCCTTTAGCAAAAGAATTACCAAAAAAAAGCTCCGCCGCCTGTAAAGGGTGCACCACCACAGATAGGGTATTATTACAGTGAAGCCGGTTTTCGTGCCCGCTCGAGTGTGAGCACAAGGGGCATATGCGAATACGAACCCCTTACTATGTCATTTTAAAGGTGATTGCCTTTCTGCAGCTACTAAAAGGCAAAGAAATTGTCGGAGCTTACACCAGTGGTGCAAGGGTGGAGAAACAGCGGAGCTGGGGGTCGACCTAGCTTCTCCCCCCCTTGGGATCCGCTGTCAGTGTGGGGGACCAACGGGATCGACGGGAACGGCCTTGTAAAATTCGGCTAAACTTGGCCTCACCCCTCAAGACTTAGCCTAGCCTAGCAAGAACATCGCGAAACTTAACAACACGTAGCAAAGGCTAACAAAACCCGGCAAAACTTAGCACAACCGGAAGAAGCTATAGGTCGACCCCCAGCTCCGCTATTTCTCCAGCCTTGGCGCCACTGCGCCGATTTTTTAACGTAGGTTCAAGAAAGAATCGCATTACCGCCGATGTAGACGGGAAGCGCCCTCGACGGTTAAAAGTTTCTCCTTCTTTAAACTTTTTTTAAGCAGTTCAGATGCGTTTAAAGAGCAGTCAACTGGCGTTTCGAGTAGTGAGATTAGGTGGCCACGAATTACCCAGGCGAAATTCTAGTTCTCTGCGCCCATCAGAGAGGTGAGAAACTCGCTCAAATGGTTTTTTTCTCTTTCTCGGTTTGGAAAATGTTTGCTGGCTTGAGTGACGTCACTAAAGCTATATCGCAGCTATTGGCCGGCTCCCTTCCAGTTGCAGGAAGGAAGGACTCATTCTGCAGCATCTGAGAAAAAGGTCTCAACAAAAGCAAAACCGGAACTAGAAGCTGTTTCGGCTGCGACGCGCAAATCACGCACTATGCCGCTGTGCGCTTTCGATAATATAGTTTTCGAAGTGCTTCGAGGCATGAAGGAAAGAGCGAACGCTTTTATTCGCAGTTTTGCAGCGCACATTGAAGACGGCGCTTTTATGCGACCCTCGTGAGGCCTTCAATTTATCTCGTACAGGCTGCATGCGTCCAGCAAAGCAATTGCGAGGTGAGAAGAGGCAGCAGGGCATACCAGACGTGAGAGCTTTTTAGGTCTTAGGCGCTCGTTATAGGTTCGAATGCTGGCGTCTTCGTACCCCCCGGCAGGAAAGAATGAAAAGCACTGTGAAGGATGGTACGGTGATAGTGAAGAAGCCGCGACGAGGAAAGCGAGGGAAGAGGGTACGGCGGTACCGTGAAGGTGAAAGTGGGGGAGGAATTAAAAGGGGTCAGATTAAAACGTAAGAGAGTACGGTGGGGGTGGGTAAAGAGTGGTGCTTCGCTCTGTGGTAGCTGCTGTGAAACGCGCTGCAGCACGGACATTCATCACCTTCCGCGGCTGAGCCCGACGTCCGAACACGATGCCCGCGAACGGGCTTAGCGTCACTAGCGCCGGAATACTGGGTGTGCGCCACCGATGCCGATGCCAGGAGTGGTCTATAATTGCGCATATACGTATGCCTTTCAAGTTCTTCATTACACTATATCGCTATGTCAAGTGATCCGAAGAGCCGGGCTCGATATCGATCGCGTAAATAGAGAAACGCGATCGCAGGCATATTTGTTTGTTGTGGTTGACTGCACCACAAAAAATCCATCTTATCTGATGGTGTCTTCTACGCCTTCGAAATTTCGCTGCCCAGTATAAAGACTCAGGCTCTTAGCTGTTGGTTGGCCTTGAACTGTAATGGGAGGCCTTTTTTGGGAAAACTGAGGAGGTGGCACAATCTCTTAAACTACTGATAAGGTTTACCGGCTTGCGGCACGTGATACAGATGACCTGCACCCCCCCCCCCCCCCCCCCGGCCCCCTTCTCGGCTACAGCGAACTATAAGAAAACGCCTCTTCAGCCTTCTATAGTTCACCGTAACTCGGCCACGACTGTAGGAGGGAGAGGAGGAGTACATGGCACATTTCACGCTGTTTATTGGTAGGGAGTCTCAGACCCAACGCTTGTATCTACAAACGTTGCTCAGGCCTGAGTTTGCAACTGCGCTGCGTGCGGATTGGTAGATGCAAATTTTATCTATCTGCTAATTGGCTACACCCCGCTGCATCACCTGGTGTAGCGTGGGGGTCAATTCCCCCGCCGATTTATAGTCGCTCCAGTACCTTGCATGTGCTCCCATTATTTTCGCTTTAAGAGAAATTCTGCAAAGATTTCGAGAGTTGCCTATTAAGGCATAAGCGTTCTTACGGCGATTTTCCGTTTCACCAAAATCGAGTTTCCTTGGTGACTTTGAAGGAACACGTCTCGCCGCGCCCAACCCCCCAGAGTAATGAAATCCCTGAGCCGGAGCGCCGTACGATCGCTGATTGTTTTCCCAGAGGCGCAGCTGGTGTTTTTCCCCTTTTTATTTGTTCAGTTTTTCTTACGACGCGGCGACGGTGACGCCACCAGTTTTTTTGTTGCCACCAGTCATATTATTATTAATATTATTATTATTATTATTATTATTATTATTATTATTATTATTATTATTATTATTATTATTATTATTATTATTATTATTATTATTATTCAATGCCTTCTTGCTATAGGCATTGTACTTTGTATATGTGTGTGTGTCAAAGCGTGTAAGTTTCGCTAACTGTAGTCAGTGCTATTTTCTTTATTTCTTTTGTGAAAAGTGGCCATCTTGCATCGCCTGTTTGTTTTTTTCTTGCTTTGTTTCGTTCCCCAGCGAAAAGGCCCTGGGGCCGTTCTTAGGCACACTAATGAATTGATTGATTGATTGATTGATTGATTGATTGATTGATTGATTGATCGATCGATTGATTGATTGATTGATTGATTGATTGATTGATTGATTGATTGATCGATCGATTGATTGATTGATTGATTGATTGATTGATTGATTGATTGATTGATTGATTGATTGATTGATTGATTGATTGATTGATTGATTGATTGCGTCTACCAATAAGTTACTCATATTTTTTATAATCCGCAGCCCCGCAGCAGGCTTCTCTGCACACATGATCGTAACGCGGGAAAGTAAGCTTCAAAGCCGGCATGAATCGGCTTTGTGAATCGGCATAGCCCAAAATCGATACATTTGCTGCCTTGGTGAGATGGCACACGCCACCGCCTTCGTACAAAGGAAACGCCATTAGCAATTAGTCAGCAAACAGAATTACGAGAAGGGTTCCCTCTCTGATCAAATGTTTTTGTTTCAGTTGTTTTTTTACCCATTGCCAGGCTACAAATCAGCTATATATGGATATATCACCATTAAATGTCTTACCGTCACCAGTAACGCTTTTTTTTTTTTTTGCAGGCACAAGACGTTACACTTTTCCAGTTACGGACAGATTTCGCGCGGTATTCGCCAAAGAATGTCTTGTTTGCGCATATCAAAAGCAGATGATGAGAACTAAAAGAATCAGGAAAAATGCACACATTCTAACAAACCACGCACCTTGCTCTAATTAGCGCCGCGGGAGGGAGCAGCGCAGCGCCATGCTGCATGTGATGCACAGGGCATGGAGCCCCATGTGCGCAGGCAAAAAGCAATAACGCCCGTGTGTACGAGATTTCGGCGCACGTTAAAGATCCCCAGGTGGTGAAAATTGATCCGGAGCCCTCGATCCACTACGGCGCGCCTCACCGCCTGTGTTGCGTCGGCGCGTTAAACCGTATACAATCAATCAATCATGGTGTGAGCAATTATTGAGCGGGCATGGAGCCACTATGGTGTTCCCGAATTCGCTTTGCGTGCGTGGAAGCCAGAGAGCCTTGTTTAAAGCAGCTTGCCCTTACGACAAATGAGCACAATTCTGCCTCGCAGCACTCCTGAAGTGCATTTAATGTGAAGGGGAGAAGGGGCGGGGTGAGAAGCTCATGCCGGTCCCGAAAGGATCGGTGCGTGCGTGCGTGTGTGCGTGTGTGCGTAAATATGCGTTGAAACGAACTGGAGAGGTGGAAATGCGCCTAAGAAAAATTAATCGTAGTCGAGCTGCTGAAGAATGTAGACACTTGTGCATAATATGTGTCCAGAAGACATACCGAAAGAAATATACAATGCTGTGAAAGGAACTTTCAGCTTAAACCGGAAGATATGCGTTGTGTTATCGTGAGGTTGACTTACTTGATGCGCTGTTCATAATCAGTTATTGTCCCTGTAGGTCTCTGTACGCCCATTATCTACAAACAGTCGTACCCTGGTATTCTGAGTCCTTCCTTCACTCGAGCCTCCAGTGTAGGAGATCCTTGAAATAGATTTGCCCATGCATTAGCATGGCGGAATCCTCCCCTCATCCGAGTGGAGAGTGCAAGTGGAGGGGAGGAGGGACTCAGAATGCGGCCCATCTATAGACTAGCAGTCGCTGTTCATATCCGGGTAATGTCGCTGGTTTCGCAGACGCCCATAGACTCGGAGAACTTGGCCGACCTCGACGGGCTGGTCTCCTCGTACGAGGCCTTTTCGGGCTTGGGCGACACTGAACAGTTCCGGGACCTCAACTTCGGCCCCGAAGAGCTGTTCTTCATCTCTTCGTGCGTGAAGTGGTGCGCCACTGAGCCCGCCAAGGCCGCCTGCCGGAATACGTCGTCGGACGAGTCACGGTACGGCCCCTGGTGGAACCGCTGCAACTTCCCGCTCAAGAACATGGAGGCCTTCGCCGAGGCGTTCTCCTGTCCCGTCGGGTCGGCCATGCGCCCGACCGCTAAAGTACCCTCGGGCACATGCGAGCCCGACAACGAGTAGCGCGCACCTTGTGATGGACACCTTTTATGCAGCGACAACGCGCAACTCCGTTTTCGACGATGTCTTCAGTTGCATTACGAGGTCATGAGTTGTATAATATAGCCAACCCATGCCTCTGCGCATTGACAGTTTTAGTGGCAGTGGTTCAAAAAAGCCAAAAAATAATGTTAGAAAAGTATAGGAAAACAATCTTTTTTAAAGCATAAGTGAGCAATGGAAATTCGTATACGTCTAATCTGAAGTAAAAAAAGACAGAGGACGTCTACACTTGCGTGGCTCAAGATGTGTCTGCGAGAGCGTGCGGCGATGGGGTGTTGCTCAGTTTGTGCGAAGATGCGGCAGTTTCACTTTCAGTGTCGCAAAGCGCCATGTGCTTGTCCGCGTGGCGTCATGCATCGTTTGGCAGATAGACCTCGCGACGGTGGCATAACAATTGGTATAACAATTGACAAAATGACTCCCATAACCATTGCTTAAGGTACCGGCGGAAGGGCGCAATTCATTTCAAATGGGAGGATGGGGGGTAAGGTAAATGGCACCCATTGCTACAACATCTCTATCATTTGGTATGGGAATGCCGACAATCCCCATCATTCGAACCATCCCCCGCCCCAGAATACGAGCACTGGGTCAACTGACTGACCATGATCTATCTAAGACATCTCGACAAAGCCCATGCTAATATAAAGGGGCTACGGGCAGCCAGCAAGGCCACGGTGATCCTGGACTATAGAGGGCGCCCGGTTACATAAGCTCATCGTGCTGACGGTGAGGGCACCGGACCATAGGGCCGGTGCCCTCCCGCACGGCATTCGCCGTAACCGTCGCGTGTGATGGATGACCCCGCTCGTGGAATTTAACGCTCCGAAGAGGTGCATGCGCCGTAGTGGAGGGCTCCTGATTTATTGTCACCACCTGGGAATCTTTAACGTGCGCCAAAATCTAGACACACGAGTGTTTTCGCTTTTCGCCTCTATCAGAAAAGCTGCCGCCGCGGCCGGGAATCGAGCCCGCGTCCTTGGGCTCAGCATGATAGATAACCCCATTGTCTCAGGGTTCCTTACTACCGTCGTTGCGATCGCCTTACGCGTTTGGTAGAACGACATGGTAATGGAATAGGCCCACATTGGTAAGCCGAGTCAGTGGTGTTCTAACGATGTCATGGGATGGCCGTGTGTCGTTGGAACTGCCGAGTACTACGACGAGCGACGTGTAGAACAGCAAAGGGAATGCAAGCGTCACCGTCGGGAGGCCCGTACAGAAGGAGAACGTGAAGAAGCAGCCAAACGAAGACGGTTAGCGAGACAGGAGAAATGAGAACGTCACGAGGTGAAGAAGAGCACCCCCAGAGGCGCGAACGCCAAGTTTAAACGTGGCTATCTGGATCGACACTTCTGAGCTAGTTGCGACGTGTGTGACCGGCTGTGGTTCGATAACGACGCGGAGCAGATCGGTAGCGTGCGCGAAGCGAACACGAACAGTCGGCGATACGAGTGCTGGCAGGCGGATTTCCGAATGCCGCCAACGTGGGGGACCTCAAGGCGATCGCAACGACGGGTGTAAGGATCCCTGAGATCTGCCGGGGAGTTTTCTCCTTTTCTCCGCAACCAAATGCCACAAACCTGATGCCACAACCTAATGCCACAAATTTCCGGTCTAATGCCACAAAAAAGCAGGCACACCTGCCTGCTCGCAGGCGCGCGCGCTCAGGCTGGTAGGGCGTTTTTGAAGCAATAAACGTTTTTTGTCGAGTGGTCTCGTTGAAATTTGGAGTATTGAGTTCGTCAATCAAACTCCGCGCGCACTCAAAACGCAAAAGAAACGCCATAACTGTGCGTACAGGTTCAGGCATAGAACAGGGGCCGAATTCTTTAAAACGACGGGGCGTCGCTTTGAAACAAAGGGGTAGCGCCATGCAAATGCATGTGTTATGGGGTTGGGGCCGTCGCTTTGACAAAGCTGTGCACTCAGTGCGAGCCACAGAAAAGCACTGTGGCAAGGGCGCGAAGCGACGCCCACTGCCCCCCATCGTTTCACTTGTCGCTTCGCGCCCTTGCCACAATGCTTTTCTGCGGCCCCCACTTGGTGCACACCTTCCTCAAAGCGACGGCCACAACCCCAGAACACATGCATTTGCATGGCGCTACCCCGTCGTTTCAAAGCGACGCCCCTTTTTTAGAGAATTCGGCCCCAGGTTGGTACACAGCGCCGGTGACGGCGGATCGTCAAAGGAAATGCTAGAAGTAAGCCGCGAAGTTTACCAGCGACAGCCAATAGGACAGCCATGGCCGCAATGACGTCGTTTAGGCCATGCCAGGCATAGAGTTTCATACTAATAATTAGTATAAAACTCTATGATGCCAGTGGTTCATAATGAGGAAAATTGAAGAGAGCGTGGTTGCGTTCCGCAGCGTGGTTCCGCGTCTTTCACGGCGATTTGCGCGCTCACCGCTTCACGTGCACGTCTAATATTTGGCTCAGGTATTCCTGGCAGTGTAATCTAAGCGTCGCGCAGGTTTACTCTCACTACTGAAAAAGTGTTACAGGCTCCCTTTAAATTTCACGAGGGGTGTCATCCATCACACGTGACGGGTACGGCGAATTCCCTGCGAGAGCGGCGGTATTGTTCCACCACCCGTAACATCTGCGTCGTGCTTCGTACTTAAACGGCGGTAAATAGTTCCCCGATGCACTGGGGGCATCCACCGCCCTTTGGATGGAAAACGAAACCCCATAGTCACGCATTACTGTGGGCCTCTTTTGTGAGCCCCCACCACTGAGTAAACTGTCGCCGCCAGCACTAGACCTTAGGATCCTAAACATATACAGCTTCGTCGTGAGACACATGTATGATCCGATAGGATCTGGACCCGGGTCTGCACAGCCGCAACCCAGTGCCCTACCAACTGCGCTATCTCCGCACGTTACCGCCGGAGAACAAAAGTTGCCGTTGTTGTTCCGTTCCTCGTGGTAGCTTTCATCCCAACCAACTATTCTTCAGGTTAACACGCTCTGAATCCTAGGCCTACCATTTCACCACGACGGATCAGAATCGGCCCTCTTACCTCACTAAGTAAGACTGTCTCGCAGCTCTCCCACCTAATAAGGCGCGTACGTGAACGAAAACATGACCTTAATGCATATGACACCTGTATGTCGCATTGAACAACCCCTCATAATCAGCGGAATGACTTAGGGAACAGCATTTTTTGCCCTGAAAAAAAATCAAGAAACCATCAAACTTGACTCCCTCATACGCAAAACCTTCAAATCAGCCCTTGGATTCCCAGCCTGCACATCAAACGTGAAACTCCTGCATGCAGCTGGGACTGCACAAGCTATCGGAGTTTATAGAAGCGCAGAAAGCATTTTAACTATCCCGACTCTCTAACTTCCATTGGCAGAAAGGTACTTCAGGAGATTGGGAGATCCCATCCAATTTCTGATGACATCCCGGAACCACTACGGAACCAAACATACGCAGGGAACTCAGAGTGGCGCCTGCTCTGAAGCATATGCGTCCAATCTTCAACAAGAAACGACGCAACGCAAGGGTTCGACAGCTCTCTAGGAAATACGAAGATGACCAACACACAACACCGACATCGCACAGTCATAAAACGCCCCAAGTACAGCTCGTAGTCACGACCCCAAAAGGGGATATCTCCACCGCGGCCACATATCTTCACCTGTCAGTTGGCGCCGCAGATGCAATGGCCATCGCCCATGCCACCGTGACTCATTGCAACGACCATGCCTCACAAAACCCTCTCGACACGCCTGCCGCCTATACCAAACCGAACTAGCAATGGATAGCTCCCATCCTAAAAACGCTTCCTGGCGACATCGGAATAACTTAAAAAAGCCCGAGTGGGGTGGAGCTCAGACACTTGACTGGGCTCCAGCCCATTCGGGCCTTTTCGGGAACGAGGCTGCATATGCAGCCGTCCGCGACCTTAATACCCAGGCATTCCCAACTTGTGGACAGGAAACCCCGAGTGGCACGGAACCTTCAGCCGGCAGTCCAGCACCTATCGACCCAACTTACAACTCAATACTCTCACACTACGCACACATAAGAAGAACATGTCTTCCTCGCACCCCTCACTATCAAACGACCAAGCATACATACTCCGAAGACTGCAAACAAACATTTTGCAATCACATAATCCTCCCGAAGATATCAACATCCCTTTTCTCACTGAACTGCCCGCACTTCAACTCCCCTTTTAGGACGTATCATCTCGCATTCTATTGCCCACATAACCTCAACCCCATTAACAATCCATTCCTTGAGCAGTAGGAGTCTGCGCTAACCAGCTCGGCGCCGGAAGTTTAATAATCCCTGGTGCAATGCGCCCTGGACTCGGCGCAGGCGCGCGGCCTTCTGGACACAAGAGGCTGAGCGCATCCCCGTCCCTATTCTCTCTTGCCCCAAAAAAATGTTTACTCCTCCATCCTTGGTGGTACGTACGTGGGGGTCGGACAGGAATCGCGAGCTTTGAGGGCAAATGTAACTACTTCACCAAAATGTGAATTTCGGAACGTAACATTTGTAGAATATTGCGTGCCGCGCAGAACCTGAACGTGATCGCAATGGGAGTATAACAGGGCCACACCAGCCACACAGAACCCTATTTCTTTAGGGTGGCTGTGGCGTGTGCCGTAACACGAAGAAATAAAAGCGGAGAGAGGCGCATACATGTGCACGGCGTATCAGCAAAGAAGGCGGTTCAATTAATTGGAGCAAAAAGACAAAAACAAAAGCAAAGCAATCGGTGCAAATAGAAGTTCTTAAAAAGTATTGCCGGGATTCTGAGCAATTTCGATTTCGGCGAACATTAAAGATCCCCAGGCGGTCAAAATTCTGAGGTGCACTACTGCGCGCCTCATAGCCTATATAGAGGTGTGGCGTCGGCGCGTTAAACACCACAATCAATCAATCCGAGAAGATTTTTTAACCCTTCACTCTTTTGCATAGATAGCAGCGCATCCTGTTTTATGATTTGTTGGGGAAATGGGAATGGATCCTTCTTGTGCTCCGTCAAACGCGCTTACCAGGAGAGCGCACCAAATTATGAAGGCCACGTATACGTGGCCTTGGAGCTTGTTGTGGGCACTGCAACCGTCGATCGTGTACACCGGCCATCGGGCAGTTGTAAGCTCCGAAGTCCGGCTGCCTCAACCCAATGGCGTCTCGTCTGGGGCAAATATCTTTGCAGCTTAATTTGTGCTGGAGCACCCGCAAGCGCTTGTTCCGCGGTCATGCTGGCCAACACTCGTTGCGCTTTACTCCAAGGAGACATTTTGCCAGCTTTACGTGCGCGAAGTGGGAAATGGTTGTGTAGAGATCGCAGGTAACGGCTGGGAAATTTCAGTGGCTGCGCAAATAGGGTACTGTCTTGGGATGCGAAAAAGTTGATGCACTAGCTCACAGCAGTCGCACACGAGGTTGACGACCTGTTGGTTACGCACTAGATCGGTTTATGGTTTCACTATACATTACTTGTTATATTTGCTCGCTGGCGCCGTCCGGGCCTCCACGTGACCAGCGGTTGTTTTTGAGTGCAGCTCAATTCGCATGAGTTTGCTCATTCGACACGTACATCTCTGCTTTTTCGACCCTGCGACCGTTGTGTACGCCTGGCAGCCCGGCTCTGCCTTGTTTCCAAGGCCACTAACACCCTCTCAGCTTAACGAGCTATGCCGGATACCGTACACAGCATTCTCGTCATGTGCACCATTATGAAGGAAGGAACACTGTGATCTTATGAGGGACACTCCTATTTTTTAGGTTTCCGCGGCTGATTGTCTTCTATTTCCGCATCGAGGACATAGTTTGGTTCCACGCTCTGAAGATAAGAGAATCTTCGGTTTGCTTCTCCACTTAGTGACTCCACTTTCGGTTAGGCGTAAGATGCATTCGCCTGTGCCTTAAGTAGCTGAGGTACGCATGCAAGATGGCATGTGCCATCACACCAATTCATTAATAAAGTATTTAGTCATCATCATCATCATCGTCGTCGTCATCGTCGTCGTCATCAGCACTGGCACCTCAGGGCTGCGCAACCGTCGTTATTGAACGATGCTGTAATTAATTATCGTCAACTCGCTGGCCATCATTGGTCCCCGTCGTATGGTATATGGGCTAACAGCGACTCGTAACAATAAAATAATATGAAGCCCACACTAAGGCGTAAGACTTGAAGGTTGCGAAGCTGTACGCAACCTACAGGGCCATCACGACGGTTTCCGTCCACGATTACAGCCGATATGCTGCTGCTTCGCTGCCACAACGACCTTTACTCCATCATTGTTGCTATAAGTGTGAGCTTCTTTCCTTTTTTTTGGAAGTGATAATCATTGGACATCACCTTGGAGGGGCGTACACTATGACGTGTCTTTGTTGTTGCGAGCAAGTGTTGCCACGATTACGGCGAACGCTGGAGTTTTTTTTTTTTTTATGGCTAATCTTGGCCAATAAAATCAATAAAATTGACAGTTGGGCTAGTTGGTTTTGATTCATCGTAAGTAGCGCTAGAGACGGGACACAGAAGAGCCAATCTCCCTAAGCGGGCGTGGCTCGACAACTTGCGCCGGGGGGGCTGGGCGGTCGCCGTGAGGCACGCGCTCACGTGAGCTCAGCATTTTCTTGGTATTTTTAACTGCGGACACCAAACTCTAAAGATTTGCTAAACAGCTTCGCTGTTAAAAATTCGGCCACTTTCGCAATTGAGATGAAAGATTGAGGAAATAGCGGAGCTCGTGGTCATCACTAGCTTTAACTAGCTTTTATTAGGTCTGCCCCTTTCTAAAGATAGATAGATAGATAGAAACTTAATTGTTCAAGTGATGGTTGGGCGAATCAGCCGCCTCGGTCTGAGCAGCCGCTGAGGGCCCTGATGATGTGGGCCGTCAGTTCCCGTTGCTCTTGGAGACTCGCCACAACAGCCAGCCACTCTCCGGTGTAATTGTGTGGTTGGGTAGGGTTGTAGGGGCACTCCCACATAATGTGGTCCTGGGTAGGGGGAATAACGCAGTGCGGACAGAGTGGGACAGGGGTGTCTGGCGTGCGTTGGAATAGATGGAGCCGAGTGGGGGTGTGCAGTGTATATGTTTGCGCCTGCCGAATGACTGCTTGCTCGCGACGGGTAAGCCTGGAATGGAGGGGAGGGAACCTGCGACGTACGCTGAGAAGGTCTGCTAAGGTGGGGAGCGGAGGGGAAGGACAAGGATTTGTGTCGCGAGCGTCGACAGGGGCCCGGAGGAGAGCTTCGTGGGCAAGCTGATGAGCGCGTTCGTTCCCTGCAACGCCTGCGTGACCAGGGATCCAGTGCACGTGAAAAGGCCCTTGAACGTTGTTGAAGAGGGACAATGAGGAGGGGAAGGCGAGACCCTGAGCCAGGTGGTAGCATGCGGACTTGGAATCGGTGTAGATATTGGTTGTGCGGACGGGCGAAGTGTTGTCAGCAACGGCAAAAGCGATGGCCAGAAGTTCGGCTTCTTCTGGGGAGGTGCAGCGTCGAGTGATGGAGGAGTGAGTACCTGCTGAAGTGATGAAGGCGACCGCACTGAGGTTATCTTCAAATGCCGCATCTGTGAATACGTGGCGGCTGTCGGTATCACGGTTTACTTTTTTGGCGTAGTATGCGGCACGAATAAGACGGCGTTTTGGATTGCGTTCCTTGTCCATGTGGCGGGAAATAGGTGATACGGTAATATGTTGGAGTATTTTGCTGTCTAGAGGAGTTGTTTGAGGTCGGGGAGGACGGGACGGGTATCCTAATGTGCGTGAGATATGAAGACCTATTGCAGTTTCGGAGAGGCATTGACGTTTATGGCTGCGATGGATGTCAATTATATCAGAAACCACCGCGAGTACATCAAGTTGCGCAAGTCAGGTGGTGCTAGTGTTAATTGGAAGACCCAGAGATATTTTTGTTGCTTTGCGGATAAGAGCGTCAAGCTTCCCTTCCAAGGTGCGCGTTAGGACGACGTACGGCGCTTGATAACGAATGCGGGAAATGATAAAAGCATCGCGGAGTTGAAGAAGGTCCTGTTCTTTGAGTCCCCTGGAGCGTGTAGTGACACGGCGCATCATGTTAAGGATGGGTTCGGCCTGACGGAGAATGTTGCACGGCCGAACCTCCTCCTTCATCAGATTGCATGTGAAGGCCAAGGACTTTCAAATTTTTTTGTAGGTGGATGGTGTTGTCATGATGACGAAGGGCAACTTGAGGTGGGTTCCAATGACGGGAGTGCACAAAGAGCAATGAAGTTTTCTCAGCCGAGCAAGCTAGACCGATAGTGTGAGCTGCTTGATCAACAGCTCTGAGGGTGGCTTGAAGGGTGTCTTGAATGAATCCCGGACTGCCGCGTTTGATCCAGATAGTAATATCGTCGGCATACAGAGAGTACTGAATTTCGGGGAAAGGTTGGAAAGCGTGGTGGATACGGCGCAGGGTGAGGTTAAATAAAGAGAAAGATGGTTAAAAAGCGAAGCCTTCTCAGTGCAAACTGAATCAAATCAAAGCCCACAATCTACCCTCATAGAGTCCAAAATGTAAACTGCCAAAGTCAGCAGGCAAAGTCCACTTCAACTCCGCCAAAGTCCAAAGCCAACGTCCGCGCTACGAACCCAAAGGAAATTCTGAGCGCCCCGAACGCGAAAATAGCCGTTCCACTCCATTGAAAAGTTGTCCGGAGTGCAGAGCAGTGATTAGCCGTAATGGTCTGTAGCGCCGTTATCCGCTCGCTGTCACCACCCATCACGCTCTTCGCCGCCCTGTCTCACTCCTCTCTGGATAACGGAACGGAGATTTGTCCAATGCAATTCAAATTTCCTGTCTTCACAGTGCTCGCGCTCCCCCTGCCTGAGACTGCGCTAGCGGGAGTTCTGTTCTTTTTGCGCTTGCTTTTCCTCCCGCACGTGCCGGCGTTGCACTGCCACTGCTTTTCGCTTAAAACCAACACAACGAACGTTCCTAACTAAATGAACGCGGGCGCTGCTGGTTAATTACATATATTTTGCCGTAAACGCACCTGCAGTTTTCTTTGCGCTAAACAACGGGAAGATGTATGACAAGCGCCAGCGGTTCAAGAGTTTCGAACGGTTATAACTATTTAAACCGCTTGGTTTTCGAATCCTCTGCGGGGCGCTCTGACGACGGTACGCCGGGCTCTACTTTGGTCCGTTATCTCGCTGCGCCGCTTGATTCCGGCAGTCGCTTGACATCGAGCGTTACAGCTAGGTACGACGACAAAACGAGCCCCTAAAGTGCTCTGCACTTAAAGCGGTGATAGCGCAATCGGACAGCCGCCGGTTTCATAACGCGAGTGACCCGTTAGATTCCGACGATGGGAAGCGTTTTTTTTTTTTTTTTTCTTTCTTGAGGCGCGCACTTCCCACACCTACTCATCGGCTCCTTGCCTCCTCGTCGCTTTCCCTCGCACTACTTGGCCTAGCATTTTTCCCTTCTCTACTTTACTGCGTCGAGATTTGAGCGACGCCAGGCAGGGATGGAACTCAAGCTCCGCTGTCAAAAGGCAACAGAAAATTTGCTGTCAGGGCTTCTTTAAAGGATGCTTCACGGCAAGCACAGTTGTGCTGCGGTGAAGCTTGAAAATAGCCAAACGGAGAAGTACATGTAGAACCCGCCCCATCACAGATGCTTCATGAACGCCAGATTCTCACATCTAAATAAAATTAAACTGAAGCTTTTTTAATGCGTGTACCTAAACAAAACGTTTTCATTGTTTCTGCGTCTGAACGCACCTCGCGAGCGTAAGTATTACCATGCCCAACGCTATGACTGGAGGGCCCCACAGCCCAATGTTTCCGTAACCTATGTATTACTCACGGCGGATTCTCGGTGAATTTCGAAGCAAATATAATGAAATAGTCATTGCAATGCAATGATACTTTATACGGCTTAATGATCCACTTAAGTGGGGTTCACATGTGAATTCTAAAATTAATGAACAGCAGTGGATTTACGTTCAGTTTTCCACAAGCTCCCCCACCTAAAAACTTGGCGTTCAACTTTCGAGGGGGGGGGGGGGGGAGCCTCCTCTGGATATACGGTCCCATCGTAGGACATCATAACCCGATCAAAATTTTAAAGCGAAGCTCTAGTGTTCTCATTGGTGGCGTCTGTAAGGCGAAAACAGGTCGCCTTACAGTCCCTCGCATTATAAAGCCGGAGTCAATCCGATTGCTTCATTTCGACAGGGTAAAAGCGGTCTGGATTTGGAGGGGGGTGCATGGACGTGCAAAATTAGACAGAAAAATCCTGCACCCCACCGTGTAAAGACTACTATGTTTCGCCACAAAAAAGCTTCGCGTTCAACCATCGTCGTCGTTAGACGGAGGGGTGCGCGATTTTTTTACACCTTGATACATCTCGCGCCTAATCCCCCGGTTTGTCAAAGATGTACGCGCGCGCGTAGCTTCGGGAAAATGCTAATTACGGTGCGCGTATGGCTTTTTTTGCGCAGCTTTTCAATAAAGCCGAAAGGCAAATTTAATACGTTGCGGCTGTGCAGTCCTTGTGGTGAATCACTGTGAGCCTTGACGCTATTGTGCGTCTTTGGAGGAACGGAGTGTTCCACGGTCCTCCGACAAAATTCAGGTAAAGGTATGGGCAAAGTTTGCTTGTGTTGCGACCGAGTGGGGGCACCCTATCCGATCTCCGTGGCCTCGGACATACGAGTGGTAGCGTGTATGATGCGAGCGGCCAGCCGCTGTTGCAGCCGTGAAGAAGTCCAGAAGCCGTAGGCTAACGTAACTGTTTACTTCATAGCGAGAGGTGAGCCGAAGCCAAAGAACAATGCCCCGACGGGCGAGGTTACAATACAGGACTCGAGCAGAGCGACAGCATCGATTCGCTGCTCAAACAGGAATGGTTTACAACGCTTGCGGGGGTCTATTTATACCCAAAAGCGGTAACGGTCAAAATGCAACAAGCGGCAACACGCCACGAACGTCACACACACACACAACGCTCTTTCCAGAGTTCGTAAGCCGTTCATAGCCTCGGCGCACGTCGAGTCCGGGAGAGGGGAGAGAGGAGGACTCTGCTGAGTTCGCGGGGCCTCTGTGTCCTTGAAGAGCGTGGAGACGAGCCTCGCCGCCAGCCGCCGAAGTTTTGAAATGCGCCGAGAGCGAAACGTCTGACGCGGCTTGTCGCAACTTGTCACCGACATGGTGGCGCCTGACGGCAGAAAGGCACACGAGGTGGCTTCGCCGCACAGCCGTGGAGTGCTGCGGGAAAGTACGGCGGCGCTGGCCGATTCGTAACACTTGTCTTGAGCGTTGACAGCGGTCATCTCTAACGAAAACCCACAGTTACAGCAGTCATCTGCTGAGCGTTCGCGATAAAGTTGTCTTTGCCACAGGGCATTTCGGCACATGCAAAACAGAAATGCACGGAAGCGTACATGAGGGCTATACCACAGCATAAACGTACCTAAAGCATACACAACCATCCGAACTGAAATAAATAACAGCCAAAATGGACCTGAAATGGTTGAAAACCACGGTGTAGAAAAATATTCAACAGAAATAGCCGAAACCGACCTAAAAGGGGAAAACCCGCAAAAACATACAAGAAGCAGTAGCCGAAACTTACCAAAAGGCAACGAAACTACCCGAAACCCCATTTACAATGCATAAAGATGTCATAAATAGATTATATGCGTGATAACAAATGTATGTTAGTGTGCAAATATGACAAACCGTTGAAAATGAAAAACAAAAAGCGGTAATGGGATTTTAACCCGGGTTAGGATGTTTACTTCGGAGGAGCGGAGCTACTACACTACAAGAACAAGCGGTTCTGAGCGATTAAATTGAGGGCCAGGTGCACGTGGACATAGCTTCAAACAAGCCCCTAGATGGCGCCATGCGTCGCTTGGCTTAGACTTGTCTCTTACGGCATGCGCAGGGAAACTCTTTGAGCGAATTATCACCAATCGGCTAACCAACTACATAGAAGATAACGGCATCTTCCCAAATAGCATGATAGGCTTTCGTGCAGGACTGTCCACAAAGGACGCCTTCCTACTCATAAAGGAAGAAGTAATAAAGTCATAAAGGCAGCTCAGGGAGAACACTTTATCTTAGCCCTGGACTTGAAAGGAGCATTTGATAACGTATCCCACAAAGGCATTTTAGAAACTCTCAGCGAAATGAGCGGCGGCGAAAGAACCTTCAAGTTCGTAACAGCGTTCCTATCCAACAGAACAGCAACGGTAGGAATTGGCGACCTGAGATCAAAACCCTTTCAGATGTCAAATGCAGGCACGCCACAGGGATCCATCATATCCCCTCTCCTCTTTAACATTTCGCTGATAAAGATCGCGAACAAGCTGAGAGAACTCCCAAACATTGGACACGTCATCTATGCAGATGATATAACGATATGGGCGACGCAAGGGTTAACTACAGAAATAAAATTCCCCGCATTTCCCCGAGGGGAAGAATGTGAAAGTGCGAATGCACGAGTTGAATTTGCGCGGTTCGGTAATGTTCGCGAAAGAGAGATCACAGACACACACAACTACAAAGAAAGAAAGATGCATTTATTCACAGACACCTATTTGTGTTGTCGTTGTACTTGATTGCTAGAGCGGATCTCAGCTTTGAAATTTCGTGTCAGTACTCCTTTAAGCGGGTGCATTAGCCCTTCTCACGCCCGATTCCTGGCCAATCCCCCACGTGGGTATGTGCCATGTCAGCGGCCAGGCAGCGCGCGCCCATCTCCCCCCGTTGCCAAGGAAGACGAGGAGATTCCTGGCCAATCCCCATCTCCCCCCGTTGCCAAGGAAGACGAGGAGATTCCTGGCCAATCCCCCACGTGGGTATGCTATGCGGACATCGCCGGTGGACGCAGGTTCAGGGTCGCTTAAGAAGTGCATCGCACTTAAAAGAAAGGCATCTTCAGAACGCCGCAAACTGGGTAGTAAAGCTGGCAGGCGAAAATGGACTCCAGTGCGCCCCGGAAAAATCAGAGATAGTAAGAATCCACGCACACCGAAGCAGCGACAAGGAAGAGAAGATAGCTGTAAAGATTGGTCAATCCGTCATCCCAGAAAGAGACCACATTCGCGTCCTGGGAATGAACATACAAAGAAACGGCAGAGCCGATCTCACTATTGAAAAATCAGTAAATCTTCAACCCAGCTAGCCCGAATTGTGAAGAGAATCACTAAAGGAAGATCCGGATTGAGGGAAGATGAAACATTGAGAATCATGCAAGCCCTCATCACGAGTAGGCTGGCGTACAGCTTACCGTATCACAATCTAAACAAACAAGAAAAAGAACGAATAAACATTATCATCAGGGCGGCATATAAAGCAGCACTGGGCCTACCATTGTACACGTCCACCGAAAAATTCTTTCAATTAGGAGTGTACAACACCTTCGAAGAGATCAAGGAGGCATTACTAATCGCCCAGAAGGAAAGACTTGCCACCACTAAAACTGGGAGATCCATCCTCTGGAAGATAGGTAGCCCCCCAGAAAGAACACGACTGGACACCATGACGGACTTTAAACCTGAACAGTGCAGTCACATCAAAACCCTTCCTCTACCGAAAAACATGGACCCCACTGTACACAAAGGCAGAAGGCAAGCGAGAGTCAAATACATCAGAAAAAAATTCAAGGGTAATGAAAACACGGTCTATACGGATGTTGGAACATGTGACAAAACCAACGCCACACTAGAGGTCACAGATTTCAAGGGAGCTCTGCAAGAGTGTACGACAATTAGAGCCAAACACAGAAGAAGCGGAGACTGGCGCCATCCTCATGGCAATTCAACTCGGCGAAAAGACGAGCAGAAATCTGAACATAGTAACAGACTCCAAGAGAGCAGTATTGAATCTTGCCGCAGGAAGAATACCAAAACGCCTAAAAAAATTGGGCCCATCTCCCCGCGAGGGGGACTCGAGTAAATGCGTCGCATAGGGGGTGGGTGTATTGCGTTAACGTTTAGTGTTTGGGGAGTTGGTGGTAGTGAATGCGTTGTATCAGCAGCTTCTTGACGTAGTTTGAATAAGTCAAGGATATAAGGCGTGTTCGTAGCCTTTGATTCTGTGTCGGCTTTGTGGCGGTGGGAAGAGCACCATGTACCTTGCGTTCCGCCCGCAGGGTCGTGGGGTCGAAACCAGGCGCCGGTAAGTATTATTTTTTTATGTAGTGTAGGGGGAGGGGTGCGGACTTGTTGTTGAGAGCGAGGAGGGTAGCGTGATGCGGGAGAGGAGGAGTGGGAGAGAGGGCGCACCTGCGCGCTGAGCTGTTGCGGACGGACGGCGGACGCTACATGTGAGTTAAAGAAATGCTCTGCATTTAAAACCTTCTTCCAGCTGAACTGAAGAAAAAATACAATGTCCCATGGTGTCCCGAACCCGAATGACTGGAGGGTAATGAAGCAGCGGACAAGGCAGTGCGTGAACTCACACACCGCACACCTGACGATCACGCTTATCACACCCCCTCCCCGAAAAATATGGAGAAAGACTCTCGCTTATTAGGCAGAAGAGAAGTACCTTTCCTACTCCACACAAGGAATTAAATGCTATAGAAGCTCCAATCCTGAGGCAAATACAAACAAACACGTACCCACATACATCACGACTGGCAAAAATGTTCCCCAATTCCTTCCAAGAAACGTGCACAAAACGCGTAGAGATAGCCACGCTATTTCACGCAACCTGGGCGTGCCCGCGCATCTGGCCCCAGGAAAACAATAGTATACAGATTAATCCTATCGAGACATGGGAGGCAGCCCTTACCAGCTCATCTCTCGATGATCAGCTACGTCTGATCCAGAGAGCCAAGGTGGGAGCCGTTGCATCTGGAGCCCTGGACGTCGGGCCCCACCCATGAACAACTCCCTCTAAACTTTTCACCCCCGTCCCCTTTCTTCTCACAATAAAAGTTCTACTACTACTACTTTGCTGACTAGGAAACGCCTATACGCTGCACAAACCCTAGCCTATGTCCACCTCGCACTAGAATCACTTCCTCCTTAAGTAGGCTGGGTCGTGTGCCCCTCCCAAGCCCAAGTCCCCTATGTCCATCTCGCACTAGAATCACTTCATCCTTAACTAGGATGGGTCGTGTGCCTCTCCCAAGCGCAAGTCCCGAGCGCCTTTCGTTAGGAAGGCGAGCATCCCGGTGTGTTCTCTATCTGCGCGGTCACAATCGAGTTCATGGGCCGTTTGAAACGCGAGGGGACACACCCCGGGACGTTCGTTTTCCTCGCGCTTCGAAGGCGCGCGGAAGTTTGGGAGTTGTCGTTGACGGACGGAAGAGGTATATGAAACCTTAGCCATACATAGCCTTTGCTGAAAAAGCATTTTTCACTGCAGTCTACGAAATGCATTGGCAGGCCTCACGTGTCCCTGCTAACTACACGTGACACGCGACAGCGGCAATCGATACGTCGAAAACGGAGCTCTGTCGCTGCAGGCTCCGTTTTGAAGCACGGGGAGGACGCGTGCCGAAGTCACATTATGCGAAACAATCAGGTTCATTGCAAGGTCGCCTGCTCGAGAAGCGTTGGATTTCCTTACTTAATACATGGCACATACCCACGCGGGGCAATAATGGCCAGGAATCTGGGGTATTGAGAGGCTAATGCACCCGCATTACGAAACTATGTGCGGGAAGCATGCACGACCCGTCTTGTGCCGTCTGACAGCGAAGATCTCGAGATCGGCGGCGCCGCTCATGAAGAAAATATAGTGCGCCGATTTCTTCCGTAATCAAGCCCGCGAAAAATCGCAATCGCGTACTACAGCCATGCTGGCAATGGACATGTCACCGTCATTCTTCGTGACCTTCGTCGACGCGGCGTCATCGCCAGTGGCATCAGTGCTGCGCTCTGTACCAACCATAGAGTTTCTCAATAGTGAGAAACTCTATGGTACTAACATTCTTTACTCGGTTACTCGGTTACAACTCAAGAACGGCACCACCTCATGTAATGTATCCCTCCGCCAAAACGCCGGACCCGTGACGTCAGTGCGCGCGCGTTTTGAAAGGGGTTTGCTATGAATGCGTGATATCGTCTGCCTTGTCTCACGCAGTTTGCTTGTCGGCACTGGAGTCGTTTATAAGCATATTAAGTCCAAAAAATTACGGGAACGGCTCACTCCATGTTCAAAATATTCCCAGTAACGCCCTACTTGCGCCGCGCGGAGAAACATCCGGCTACGGTGATAAGGCACTGCGGCAACTTTCGGTGCCGTTCATAAGTTGTCACCGAGTAACGTTGCTCTGTACAGTGGACTCGGCAGTTGGTGCGGGTCTGATTGACCTTCAAGACGATCAGACGCTGAAAAGAGGAAAGGAAGCATGCAAACGTACGCCAGAGAGAGGCATGGGGGCTGGAAATCCTTATAGTAAGCAGAATTGGAACCTCGAAAGCTAGGACGCGAACAGGGTGCATGCTTGGGCTTGAATGCGTATTTGAAGAATGTGTTACACAGGCTTTTATAATTGGCTAATCACACTTCAAACACTAAAGAAGCATGCAAAGGAGATGTCATACTTGAGCCTACCCATGACCAAATGAGGCGACAAGCAACAATGATCTACAGCATGGGCAAAATGCTAGGATGGCTGTTGCATGTAGGTTAGAGTTTTCGGACCACAGATGCTTACCGTGGTGATCGAACGCGCGTAGGATTATAGGATTCCTTGTTTTCTACCCTTGCTGAATTTTTCGAAGGTTGCTTGGAAAATTTCTGTGGGTGTTTGCGGTTAATTTTCTCACCTTTTTTCCTCTTCCTTACAATAGAACACACACAGGCTGCTAAAAGTTTAATTTCTCTCTACAGGAACTCTAGTTAGAAGCTTCCCATAAACCCCACCAGAGTTATAGTAAAGAACTGTGGCACCAGAACTGCCGTTATGTGAGCATGTTGCATGGGGTATTTGAACTCGTGATTAAGCTGCAGACACCGGATACCCACAATTGGCACGGCTGGCGGTTTGATTCACAAAGCGTTTGGGTTGTACTTAGTGCTACCATGGCAAGCAGTCCATGGTGCAAGGAAATAACCTTTTGTATGTCGAAAAGAGTTCATTTTCGGAGTTGATACTGCAGCCCAGCACGTCATTTGTATCACATGGAGGAAGAATATGCCTAAAAAGTGACTTGTGTATGAAACGCATGCGTGGGGACGGCCTCCAGAAAAAAGAGCTTGAAAACCGTGGCATCCTCCACGACATTTGCAAGCCCACAGGGTGGTCGTTATTGATGGTTGTGAACAATCGTGGTGCAATAAATTGCATGCCAAAACTTCACGAGAAATGGTTTTGTCTAAACAACATCAGTACACTTTTCAAATGCTGGGCCCCTAGGAAGACATAACTGTAACTGACATGGCATAACTGCATTGGCAGTGCACTTAGTGAGTTACACCACACGTGTACACTTTCCAATACAGCATTCCAGCAAGGCAGGCTGTTGAAGTGCATAAGCCTTGGCTGGATACAGGCACTTTGGGGCTGTCAGCTGCATCCCAATATGGGTCTGCATGCGCCGTGTAGTTTAGCAGCAATGGCCGATTGGTCATCCCTTTTGCGACAGCTGCTACGGCCTCACCAAGAGATTTCGGGGTGCGTGCCTAGCCATTTCTTGAAGCAATGGGTTAGGATTAAAAGCCGGTCACTCAACACTGTCAGTTTAAAGAAAGCATTGCCCTCCATTTCTACAGGTAAAAAAGTTAGAGCACATGTATATTCACTTTTACAGGAAATCAGAGCAATAATTATAATCCTTCAAATAAAACGCTGCAGTGTGCATTTCGCATAAGTGCTGTCATGGTTTTTCATGTAAGCCCAGCTGAAACAAATGACAAACTGAAGTGCACATTAAAACCCCACACTGGTAGAGATACGAGCAATTTTACTAATTTAGAAAATTTTCTGACGAGTGGTAATGGCTAATTTGACAACCAGGCAGCCCTGGCCATATGTCTGAAAAGCAAACTTTGGTCAGTTCTTTGATGTCTTCTCTGTCGTTGCATTTTTCTGCTGCTTTTGCAGTTTTTCCAAGTTTTCTGTAACAAAAGAAAAGGAGAAAAAACTCTATTAGAGCCATGTTTTTTGGGGTTCGATGTACGGTGTTCATTCGAAGAGAGACTCAACTTTTCATCTCCCACTCGACGTCAGCCAACGTTGACTTGAAGAAGATGTTGCTGTTTGGCTGCTGCTTGTAAACAGACTGCAATGGAACACAAAATTGTTTGTAAGAACATCCTAACACAACTGATAGCTCAAGTGGACTTGCCAGTGAACTGACTTACAGCGTCTTTTTTCAAGCAGTTGATTTCATGCTCCAAAACCTTCAGTTCCTGTATCTGAAATTAACAAAAAGGAGAAACAAAAGAGGTTGTGGAGCATAAAGTAACCACCTTCAATCCACCACAGAGAAACAGGTTTCTGAAATTATGTATATTTGTGCGTCATATAGCGCCGAATAGCATACATAACAAGACATAGCCTGTATTCTTAAACCATGCGCTTGTGAAGTTAAACCTGCATTGGAGCAGGCATCTCATAAAGTGCGTCGTGCGATAAAGTTTGGTGCAACATGAGTCCCAGGACCCCCCCACGGCTCGTCATCGACATGCAGGTGTTGCGTTCTTGCTCATACAGCTCATCCAGCCGCAGCCACTGCCGCACGATTTCCATGTCGATCTCGGCCCTCCGAAACTTGTCCCAACAGTAGTGTTTCGAGCACTTCTTCTTCAGCACATTGCAGAACTCCCCCGTGTGTTCGAACACGTTCTCCACGATGGGAAACCCGCACACCTCGTCGTCGCTCACTTTGGGCTCCTTCGAGTGCTCGGGGCAGAGAATTCGCAACCGTTTGCAGTAGGTCTTCTGGAGTGGGTTGTAAAAGTCACAGAACACATTGTCACCTTCGATGCGTGTCTTGTACACCGAGCCGTAGGAGCTCTGGCTCTCGTACTTGTTGAAGCACTTCTCCATGTGACGCATGGCCACGCGAGCACTCACTTCGTGGCCACATGTGACACAGTAGGTGCTCAGCTCACTCTCCTCGCAGTCATCCGCAGCTTCTTCATTATCGACGAGGGGCGTCTGCTTCGCTCTCTCGATGAGCTTCTCCAGCGCGACACGCTTCGCTTCCATCTGTTGGAGCGTGTTCCTAGCGTCCATTTGCTGCTTGCGGATCTGCTCCAACTGCCGCCGATTCAGCTCGTCGGCGTGGCACATGCTCGACTGCCACTGCTGGATGCGGTGAGGCAGCACTTCGTAGATGCGATTTGTGGCCAACTTGAGCCCACAGTCATCGCTGCAGTACTTGGACCCCGGCCGAGTTGCGGCGGTGCAGCCGGGTCCGTAGCACTGCCTCGGCACGTCGTCATCCTTCCGACTCTTGTCCTTGTCGCTGCGGTGCTCGCGCTTGTGCTCTTCCTTGCGGGCGCGCTTGGACTGGGCTTTGGAGTCGCCGCCCTTAGTTGGGCTCCGTTTGTGGCGGGGCTTCTTCGCGGAACGCCTGACGAGCTCGGGTTCGTAGTCGTCGTCCACGTAGTCGTTCGGCAGATCAGAGCCGTCGTTGCCCCCTTCCTGGTCGGGGTCGTAGTCATCGTCGTGTCCGCTCCGCGACCTCTTCGGGGACGTGACGGGCTTCTTGCCCAGTATGAGGCCGAAGTTGAGGCACTGCCGCTTGCGACACTTTTGCCGGATCTTGTTCGGGCCGCCGAACTTGCGCATGTCCTTGCAGAAGTCGCAGCGACCGCAGTCTTCGGTCATGTAACAGGCGGTGCATTCTCCGCACTGCCGCGTGGACTTCCGACGCTTGTTTTTCTTGGAGCGGTGCGACTTGTCTTTATGCCTCGTAGGAGAGTACTCGTCGTCGTCCCTGGATCGGCTACGAATCTTGTGCTCTGCGTGCGAGGAATGAGACTTCTCTTTGCGCTCCCTTTCCTTTCGCTCCTTCTCCTTGCGCTCCTTAAACTTGATCTCAAGTGTGGGATCCCTGTCGCGGCATATGAGGCAGTAAAATTTCACGATGTTTTTCGCGTAGGACTCCGTTATGCTGATACAGTCGCCGTGGTACCATTCGTTGCAGTTGTCGCAGCCGATCATAAACCGAGTCGTGTCGCTGGTGCGACAAATGCAGTACACGATCTCTTCCTCGGAGTCGTGCTCTGATTCTTGGTCCTCTTCTACGCAGCTCTCCGTTTCACTGTCTGACCTCTGCCTTTTGGGCGCGCCTTCTTGCTTCGCCGGCAGTGTCTTGCAATAACTATGCATCTCTTGACCGTAATGTAGCGTTGTCTCGACGTCGCCGCCGCCGCTGTAGTCGATCCCGTCATTGCTCATCCCTTCGTAGATCGTTTCTGTCTTAACGCTACACATTTTGATGCTCTGCGTAACGCACTATGGTATGAAAAACGAATTACCTATTACGTTACTGTTCCCTTCTACGGTTATAATAACTGTTTCCAAAAGTAAGGTACAGAAATTAATTCTTACGCGTCGTTCAAGCGGTCTGGAGTCTTTGTCTGCCATTTTGCAACGACGATAAACAAATTCCGGAAGCGGAATTGACTTGCGTTTGCGACCTGACTTGGCTCAAGATTGACTCTGGACGATCCAGAGCAGGAACAAGCCGCAAGCCAAGGTCGAGCCAGAGCTGCTGAGCTCTCGTTGTTTCGTTGAGTTTAGTTCGGACATGTGCGGCATGTGCGTATCGCTTGTACGAGGTTTTCTGGCTTGAGGGCGTTAAGACGATACAAATTTGCACCTTTGCCTAGTTTTATTGGAGGAAGGTGAGTGTCGGAGTGTATTGCCAGACTGTAGCAAAAATAGTTCACCGGCTCCCGTACTATTTCTACCTTGTGTTTTCTGAGCAACCGAGCCTGTGTTAAAATTGGTTTAGTTTGTGTGCCCCCTCATCCCGCTTCACCGTCCTTAGCCCCAGTAATTTTCCTCTGATGTGTTGTCCTTTCCAGTGCCTTCAGTTACTTCGACGGCTTTTAACGCGTGGTGCATAACACCTGGTCTCTTTTTTTTGCCTGCTCAAAGCAGCTCCAAGCAGCTCCGTATTTTATTTGCCCATAGAACATCTATGGCGGGAGCAGTTTTGGGCTGCCTGGAACTGCTCAGAGCTGCTCTGAGCAGGCAAAAAAAAAAAAAGAGACCTACTATCCACGCTGCCTTGCCAAAACCGCAATTTTTTGCCCCGATTCTCATGGTGATGCTTCAGTGGTTTTTACCGTTGGCCGTGTAACTGTGCCCACTTCTTTCATAAATAAAATTAACTCGTCTTTTGTCTTTTTAGAAATGGTGGATGCGCCGATCTCTTCTCTGCCCATACAATTGAAGTTTCCGTTCGCGTATAATCGAATTGGTGGCTTTTCGCTCACCGATAATTACCCGGGCGCAACTAAGAAACAACTTGGTTTCGCACTGCAGACTCTGTGAACCATTAGTCTGTAAACCCTCTCTGACCTAGCGTGTCCAAATAAGCTTTACGACGTTCCTCCGCCAGCTTTGCGACTTTCTCACTGATCTGAAGCAGCCTGAGGTTTTTCATATTCACGCCAGTCTTACATAACATTGGTCCACTTCAGAATGTCCAGCAACTTCGCCCCAGGTCGTCTATTTAGCTCACTAATGAATGGCAAAGTCTGCACCAGTTCCGATTGCACTCATTCGCTGTATTCATGCTGCCACCTCTTCCACGTAGCCATACCGTACGACAGCATCTAGGCGGCGACATAGTCGACCCTTGAACAACTCATAATCGATTCATACCCAATCAACTGACGTTCATATATCCAACTGCCTGTGCATGACCTTTGATTCCACACTGTGCCTCAAACATTGTGCCCCAAGGTGGTCCTCGTGCGCTTCAGGTGGGCCTAGAGATGTGCAGCCTAATCCCTGCCCTGAAGAGTCGACATACCTGCTCATGTATACTGTGACTGAATAGTATTGGCTATTTGGCCACTACTGGGCGTGCTTCACCCGCCCGTTCCACCGAGTTCGCTGAGCATGGAATGGCGGGCCAGCTCCGTTTATAGCAGCGACAAGCTGCATTGCCAGTCTTCTTGCACCTTCACCTACCTGTGGCACTCCTGTTTTGCATTGATACGCCCACTGTCTTTGTTTAGGCCTGAACTTTGTTCTTTCTCTTCCTGTCGCGCATTAACCTGTTGCTAATAATATTCTGCCACGTCATGTCTTTTTAATGTGTAGGCGTCATTCGCTTGTTACGTGGCTCAGTTGGGGAAAAACGTGGCATCCTTGAATTTAGGTAACCAAACATCACCGGCGATGCAGTAAATGGAGTATGCTTGCCTAACAGAAACGCCACAACAGCAGTGGAGGAAGAATATACATCACTGTCTAATGGCCAGCTGAAAAGCCCTGTCTTTGACCAACAAAGTGGTGTTGTCGCTTTGGAAGATGGTGTTTCTTCAAAACAAAGCACTACAAACTTTTGCTGCTACACTCTATAAGGAAAGTCGCTGTGAACAAAACTCCACTAAAAGGTCTAGATACGGCCGGTTATTTTTGTTTTGGGAAATCATACACTTGGCAACTGTAAACTCAACAGCCTCTAACTCAGTCAGAAGTGATGCTCAGATCACAACAGAGAGCTTTTTGTTGTTTTACTGCAGCTCTTCCCGTCTAGTTTGGTGCTCCAGGCCTTCTGGTGGCTGTTAATTAAGTGGATATTGTTACGTGGTGGAAAGAGGAATGGCAGAAACTGTGGGTGAATGTGAGGTGATATATTTACATGATATTGGCTATCACAGCAAAGCCACACACCACGTATACAGCTTTGCGGTCTTCTTCTTCTTTTTGTGACAATATCTTACCCAAGGTTCTGGACCCCATTGCTAAGTGGCCTTTCTTCAGCGCTTGTTAGATGAAGTGAAAGGACAGTGCGTGTAAACGAATCGCTTAGCACTACATGCAGTAAAACAGCCGGAGTTTGTGATCAGCACTTCTTGTACACAGATGTTCCTGATTTGGTACATTTTACGAAGTCCTGTTAACACAAGACACATTACTGTGTTGTGAAATACTTTTCTGCTTGCATAGAAGGTTACTTGCAGCACTAGCTAAACTGTTCCACTGATCTCTTCATTGATTCGTGTATCCATTCAATCATTTATTCACCGCTTTTCACTTCCTTTTTCACGTGCAGTTGCCTAGCACACAGTTATTTACTCCAGCTGGATAAATGCCTAGCTGAGAGTCGGGGCATGTTTTCTCTGCTTCTCTACGTTCAGTTAGTTGTTCATAGTACTCTTTCTAATGTGTGAGCATCCCTCTCAGATTATTTGGCTCAAATGGCAAAAAAAGTGGTGCCTTGAGATCCCTGTGGTCGGGACTTGTCATCAAACTTATGATTGGTTGCATGCAGCCAGAAATGGCTTTTTGAAATCCTCCATTGGCTATGATTGGTCCTATGCGATGGCCTGACATCTTCGCTGGCTGCAAATGGGAGCATGCAGCAACTCGATGTCCGTTAGGTACCCAGTGGCCTGACGCTAGCCCCAACGTTATGCCTTGTGGTCTAACGTCGTTAGCCAGTTTGATGTACAATGAGTTTAATGTTTAATGTTAAGGTCGCCTGATGTTAAAGCAAAATATAGGCCTTACAACATGCTTGTAAGGCCTGTTGGGTGTATTGGCCAGTGACAATGGCAGTGGCCATGAGTTGTTTACGGCCAATTCACCACTTCTCATGTAGCTGCGACGGCAGTGTGCCAACCCCCAATTTTTAAGTAATTGGTGTATTGCTTAACTTGTAACCTGATGGTGACCTATTGTGAGTTTGTGAGTGTGGCTTCTTTGCTTACAGAAAACCTCATGATGACATCTGCTTGGTTTCTGAGTGAAGCTGGGAGAACAGCTGCTGGAATTGCTGGCCTTACCGGCGGTTTGGTGGGAGCCTTGGTGGGCTTTCTTCCCCACACATACCTTCTCGACAGATACAAACAAGTTGTCCAGTACTACAAGTGAGTGCCCTATTTGAAGTGCACTAGCAAGTAGTGATGTCTCCCTTGTGGCCCTCACAGCACTGTTTCTGTAGGATAAATGTGTCTAGCTGGCTTTTAGTACATGGGGCTCCTGGAGGATATGTAGTAGGAATGTGCGGGCACGATAACCCTGCGAAGTTCCATATTAGGCAAGGCATCAGACAGGTGACACCATCTCACTGAAATAGCTTACAGCGTGCCTCGAGGGAATGTTTAGGAAGTTTGATAGGGAGAAGCAAGGGATATGAGGAAGTTGAAAATATTTGAGCCATTTGAAATTAGTAGACAACGTGGTTTTGTTCAGTGATTCGGGAAAAGACTTGAAAGAATATGCTTCAGGGACTGCACCCCAACGTCTGTTGCTGCAACATTGGCGTCTCGTTACTCCCGCTTTGTTTCCCACATTCTCTCTGCCAGTGACATGCTTTGGAATCGTTACTGACAGCGCACATGGAAGCCTTGTTAGTATGTCAAACAGCAGGGTGGCTTAAAAGCAGCAGTATCCAATTTCCATGCATACGTTCCCATATATGTCATCATTGGCTGGGGCGCACTACTGCTGCTTTGTGTGCTGCTTCCCTTCCCCACATCAAAGCACAATTTACTGAGGTTGCACGGAAGTGTGATAGGGAAACAGGCTTTAGATGAGACCCCCCACTGTGTCCGTTTGGTTCAGTCGATGTGAGCGTATCTTTTTATTAAGTTAAAATTGAGCTGTACCTGTTGAGCAAAAAGCAATGAGTTGTGGAAGTATGCTGACGCGTACTGAAAGATGGATGTATTCGTACTTTATGTCTTAATGTCTGAGCCCTCTCTTTACTGTAACAGCAGCTGCGCCCATTTGAACTTGCTTACTGATGATCACACTGATGCCTTAAAACTGTACATGTCCAGCGAGTCATTTCAGCATACTCGCAAACCTCAAAACATGTAGTTTCCGGACCAGAGGTGTCATCCGGAAAGTGGAAGTGAGCGTGACGAAGACAATGCACTTTCAGCCTGAAATGGTCTTGCTGTTCTGTGTGAGCCTACAGACCGTAATGGAGTTTCAGAGATTGACAGTGGTGGCAGGAGGAAATGGCTCGCGTTCAATTAACAACAGATATTATTGTTGAAACTGTGCGACATTAATGAGCGCCGCGAGTCCGTTGAAAGTGTCCATGCGATCTTGCTCTTTTTGTCCTTCCCTGTGGTCGACTTCCCCTGTTCCTCTGAGTGAGGGCAACACGCGGTAGGCGGCTCTCTCTAGAATTCATGGAGTAGCTAGCCTCGCGTTTAATCTGAGCACCAGTGTGGATGGCAACACGAGTGTTCATGTTGCAGGTGCCATGCAGGAGGAGAAAGGTGGCCTGGTGTTTACGACATTTATCTGTGTATGCCGAGAAACAAGCCTTGATTTAAATGTTCTCGTTTTATTTTTCGGTGGCGAATGCGTAGAAAAAAATCAAGTCTCCGCGCTCTCCCCTGGAGCAGTTTGCAAGCAGTGGAGCTTTCTGCTGCTGCTTGTGGATGCTTTTTTTGTTGCACGTGGGCACACCACTGGTAAAAATTCATTTTTTTTTAAAATAGGGATGGTGAGCCGATGGAACTGGACCCACTTGTGCAGAAAAGAGCATATGAGGTGAGCCCCCTCACTGAAGTGGTATACTGCTTTTTCTTTTTTTCTTTTTTCCCCCCCTTCTATCAGAGGCATGAGCCGTTTGTTCCGTCATTCTGATGATGATTCTGTCACGGCTTGAGGGATGGCACAGTGCTAATGCGATGTAGGCCGCACCAGTAATTTTGACTCAACGGCGATGCAAAAAAAAAAAGTGAAGAATAAGTAAATCGCCAACTGGCAGTGATGTGGTCAAGGTAACTATTTAAGCCTTAACTGTGCAGTGTATTTGGAGCGACTGTGTGCTCACACTGCCAGCTTGCTGTGTGCAAAGTTGGCCTGCAAGCGTGCTGCCGTGATTGGCAGAAATGGTTTAGGGTTGCTGGTTGCACAGCTGTGCAAAGCTCCTAACATATGATGACTATATGATGGATATATGATGGTCTTCAGTCTTCGTTTGCTGCATGCAACTTGCTCCAGACCTTGGGCTACATCAACATTTCCAGTGTTATTAAGGTACAAGCAGCACTAGAAAACAATATGGTATTTCAGAGAAATACCCATTTTCTCAGCCCAGAATTCATTCATTTTTGGCGATGTCATGGGTGGTTACAGCAAAGTTTAGAAGAAAAAGAAAATAATATGACATGTGATTAGTCTTTGAAATTAAGCGGCTTTTTTGTGTGTGAAAGTGCAACTGACTTTTCTTGGTTGGGCCACTTCCCTTGCTTCATTTGAGTACTCGTGCATCGACCTTGTGGTCTGAGGGGAAGATTTGTGCAGAAGGAGTGCTACAAACAATTTGGTAGGTGTGCGGGGATTTAACAAGTGTGGGCTGCATTTTGTTGAGGGGTAGTGCAAGACAAATGTAGTATAACAAAATCTTTGCCAATATGTAAGCTTTTCAAGCTGTGCTCCGATCTGCGCTGGTCTGACCACAGCGAAGCATTGCAGCACCGTTGAGAGAGTAGAGGTATGAAATTGAGAGCGTGGTTAGTGGTGATCTCCGGGTTAAGAGAGGCCGCTGTTGCTGATGCCCGCAGGTGTTGCAGACGGTCGACCTCCCGCAGAGGAGGAAGGACATGGTGCACTTTTTCCCCGTGCCCCTGCTGGACCCATTCTTTGCCGGAAGCACAGAGGCGTCCCACGGCGCCATCCTCGGCCTGCCGGTGACCTTCAGCTACGCGCGCAAGGAGGACGTCCAGACGCGGAGCCTGCTCCTGCGCGGCACCAGGGAGCCCGCGTGGGAGACGCGGGAAGGGGAGGCCCTCAAGAAGGCCCTGGTGCTGAGCGACCGGGCGCAGAGGTTCGCCATCGCCCGGTACCTCTACTGGGCGAGCACTTACTACGTGCAGATCCAGACGGCGGCCCTATCATTCGCCGTGGTCAACTGCTACTTCATGGGGCGCCTCATCAACGACCGCTTCCGGCTGCTGGGCCGCGTGCCCCGCTCACTGCGGGTCGGCCTGTACGGCGTCATCGTGGCCATTAATGCCACCGTGTACCTCTGCTTCAAGGATGCCACGAGCCAGTTCTGGGACCGCAAGGCAGACGAAAAGGCAGCTGCGCTGGGCAGGGACTACGTCGAGGGCGGCATCGAGTTCTACGAGAAGGCGCTCCAGCGCAACCGCGCCCTGAGGGAGCTGCTGGGGGACGAGGGCCGCAAGTACTACACCTCCAAGGGAAACCTCAACGAGCTCATTCGCAGCACCCACGTTCCGCTCACACACCGGCTCGACACCGTCAGGAGATTCGCGTCGGATTACAGTGGTGGCGGTGGACTTAGTGCCTGATGTGTTGTTGTTTGAGTAGAGTAGAGTTGTTTTAAGTGTAGTTTGTTGGTTATAAAATGGCATAGAAAACTTCTGGCTCGGTCTTTGTCAAAAATAAGTGTTTGTATGGACAGCACGAGAGAACAGCCTAGGTCCATTGTGGCACTGCCATCTGCCTTTGCCCATTTTTTGATTACGTCAAAGCATTGCGGGGTTTATATTGATGCTAGCTGTTAGATGAAAATAACCAAGACAATGACGCCAAATACAGTTGTGCAGGAGAAGCACGGTGTCGGAGTATATGTGTCCTAAATAAATTGCACTACCACGTTCAACCACTGCGACAGTGTCATAACTGTGCACGTTTTACGTATGTCTGTCATGTTATGCCGGAGCCGAGTTAAAACTGCAGCCTAACAAAGTTTCTCAAAGGAATAATCAGCTATAATCGAAGCAACGAGAAGGGAACAAATCTGCGCCCATTTGGCTTAATGACTCTTTGGTGTCACCAATTAATGTATCCGCTAACCAACCATGATATCTTCCTCCTCCTTTGTATTTATCAGACAAAACATTGAAACAGAAACCGCAGGCAGCATTCATCTCCCATGATCATCTTTTTAAACGTTAAGAAGCATTCTTTGGATTACAAGAAACACCCGCACGGATGAGGATCCCTGGATCCTAACAAGAAACAATTCGTGAAGTGCATGATTGTGTGACACTTTTCATTCTTACGGAAGCTGTTATGACGTATTCAAGCCCACTGCCCAAAGAGCCAGGCCCCTGAAACCAGTATTAGGAGCCAAGTAATGCTTTGCACGGAAAAAAAAAAATACAGGATGATCACCCTACTGGTGGTGTGTTGCGATTTCAAGTGGCAGCTTCGAACTGCAGCTCTGTAGGCTTCACTTCACATGCCGATGCTCTGTTACGTGCGTACTTGTGTTTTAGCAAGTGGGGTGTCATTGCACACTCTATAGGGACCGGGCAGCTGGACGGGTGGCGCCACCACTCGGCGCTCCCCTCGTCAGTGGAATGAGCCGGTGCATTGGACTACACAGCCTCCCGTTGTTTTTGTCGTGTTTGCTTCGGTGCTTTGTATGTTTTGGTGGCGTTGTGAGCAGACATGTGAGATGAAACGAAGTCTAAACAGATTTGTTGGGTTCTTAGATGCAGTAATGACTACGTAAACTTGTCAGACTCGTCTAAAGTTGCGTATCGGCTGCAATGGCATGAGCGCTTTTTGCAGCGATCTGCGCTTGGCTCCACCCGTTCTGAGTACGAATAAAACTACTATTATTAGTATTATTTTCTTCTTAAATGCACTCACGGCTACGAAAACTTATTGGATCATTGTAAGGTTGGGGAAGGGCTACATTGACACGAGCGCTTTATGCAGCGCTCTGCGCCTGGCTCCGCGCGATCTGAGTAGGAATAAAACTATTAGCAATATTATAATTCATTTCTACCACTTTAAATTATCTTCACTGGCTTCAATGACTACGGTTTCCACGCCAGCCTTAGCGCTGGGATACCTCGATACGTGTCCTTTAAATAGAAAGGCACCTGCATACGAGATAGATTACAGTGTAGCCGTAGATATGTCGCGGTAGTTCACACTTTCTGTAACCGTGAGCTTTATACCTTCGGTTTTGGTGAGTGACACTGTGACAGCATGGGAGCCTGAAAGCTGAAGTGGAAATCCCACGTTTGTGGTGGTCATTTTATCAAGAGCCAAGGTTATTCACCAACTCGACAGCCCAAGCTACAAACCATCCCTCCTCCCCTTCCCGTTTTACCACCTGCGTAGAATAAAGGCTGGCACCGATAGTTAAAAAATGTGGCAGTGTTAACGTCCGCCGGTGTTCTTTAATGCTTAAGTATTCTTTACAGAGTACCTAAAAAATCGTGTAATGCCTGGTGAAGACACCAAAAACGCGCGATTAGTTGCCTAAAATATGGGTGCATGAGCCCGAGTCCTCCACCATGCACAGACACATTTCCGACACGCTGGAAAAAGTTTAGATTTGGAAAGGGGGCATAGAAGTTCAAAATTAAACAGCAAAATCATGTAGCCCTCCGTCTAATGATTATGATGGTTGAACACACAGCTTTCTTCGTGCGAAATCGAATGGGAAAGGGTCAAAGACGCTGCGATAAAGAGACCAAACTGCGTGCTGGTCAAATTCTACGCTTAACTAGTCAAAGTTTAAATCCAGAAGGCAACCAAGGAAACCCATACGATAGAGCTTTGCGATAAAGCATCATCGTCGTTAGACGGAGGTGTGCATGATTTTTCAAGCGTAGGTGGCAGCTTGTAAACCGACCGCAGCATTCAGTTGTGAAGCTGAGTACAGGTTTCGGGCACACTCCTGTCTTGCGTCCTTCAGCCACGCAGGAATTGGTTTTTGAAAAACCATTTACCAACTAGCCCGCAACCATTGCAATTCTTGTAAAGCAATGCTTCTCCACGACAAGCAATAACATTCTACTATCATGCGGTATTTATTCTATCAACAATTCCCGATGACTGTAGTAAGAGCATTTCTGTGAAATTAAACACGTTTCAGCCGTAGGTAATGAAGTTACGGAAGCGTCGTCCGTCGCTCTTTCTGTTTTGAGGTAAATCTTCGAAGACACCCTCCAACTTTGTCTTTTGCTTGTGCACGACGTCGGCGCCGTTTCGTCATCAACTGCCAAAGGCCAGCGCCGCAGCATTCCTAGATCGGTTGCACACACCGGCTTTGTGGGAGCATTTAGCGGCAATATACTCCTCGATTCGCGAAACTGCATGCAGGCATGAAAAAATTGCATGAAGCAACGAACTTTCATTTCCAGCTTGACATCCAGCTTGGCGCATTGAGCGTCGTCTGCTATTTGTAAATACTGAGTATGGGCGTAAATTACACACATGGCATGCCTCGTAACCGTCACATCCACACTCAAGATTTACCGATCTGAAAAATGCACGTGGGGTTACGTTCGCTTTGCAAGCCGCACCGCAGAAAAACGACAGAAAGCCATGCACAACTACGCTGCGCTGACCGCCATCGGCATTCCACTGACGAGCGGTTCGCCACGGGCGGCGCTGTTCGCTGAAACGACGGTGGTGCCATACAACGGCCGCCCGGTCCCTATAGTGTATGCTGTTCAGAGGCCGTATTACGATGGCTGTAATTTTGATACGACATGGTGTTGCTATGGGAAACGGATGTTTTCCTTGCTTTGGGGGTCCTGAGGGCATGCAAGAACCTGCAGACTTTAATGGCAAGGGCAACAAACTAATGCGCAAAGTGGTGCGAAAGGAAATGTGACCTGTGTGTATTGTTTCACGCGACAGTGATGTCCTGTTGAATTTCGAGCGTTTGTCTTTGAAGGGCATGTTGTTCCGCAAGCCAACCCTCACGCAACACTGCAAGCGTTAGGTGAAGTGCAGGAGTTTCCGTGGTGTGTCGCTACTAGTTTTCCATACTCTATCGAGTAACTGTACAGCTGTAGTGACATTCTAAGCCAGGTCACTGGAAAAGTCTATGAAACTTCCCATTAATCCTCTGCTTGTTGAATAAGTGCAGTGATGTGTTCTCCACTGGATCGTAATGCATAAGAATTGGTGTGCCAAAACCACTTTCGTGCAGTCATCTGCATATCGGAGCAGGTTGAATGGCACCAGAATTGACATTGTAGCACACAAAAACTTGCAGAAGATGGACCACAGAATTAAAAACAGCAAAGCCACATTTTGTGTAACTCCTTTAATTAATTTCTTTCCTTTTCTGCATCACGCAGAATGCTGTGGCATTTAATATCTCCCAGGAGGAGTGGACGTCAGTTCAAAATGGCCACATTTTTTAAAAGCAGGCTTGAGGCGGTTTAGGAAAACAACACGCACAGAAAAAAAACAAAGGTACACAAAGCTCGCGGTGAATTCGCGCACCACAATTTGCCGCCAGCACTAGTCACTTGCTCCCTGCACACACCCACACGAAAGCATATTAGTATGTACAGACATGCTAATAAGAACAGGATGTAAGCATGTACACTAAACACCAATGGCTCGTTGCTCTGTACACTAGCTTGCTGATGTTTTGTTGGCGAAGCATCATTTCATCGCATGCAGAGAGCACTAATGGCAAAACTGGCAATTCGCACTTCCATTTTGCCTCCGCTCAGAGGGGTGCTAGCATGCACCAAGTACAAAATTGGTTGATGGCAGTGGTACAGATATGTGGCTAGCAGAGCCATTATATACTTTTTCTACGAAGAGCCTGGCAAGATACACAGTCTCAACACTACAAACTCTTCCCCCATGCTATCTGACAGGGTCGCTACACCTCGTATCTTAATTTGGTGGTGCGAGGAAGGGCTTGGGTGGCTGCTTTACAGGTAGTGTAACAAGGTCCCAGTCTTTGTGGGCAGTTAGTTACGCCAGAGGACACCACTGAAAACAGCTGTGGAAAATAGACTGCCTCAACCGTTACATTCCAGCCCGTGGGAAATTTCATTTTTCCTCAGTTTCCATGTTCAGGTCCAGAGAATGGATTCGTTTCTGTACAGTGGAGTGGAAGAACATGGTGTGAAGAGGACACACTTGACGCATGTAAGCATTACTGCTAGCTTTACCAAATTGCTAAGGCTCTAGACACACGTGTGGCACGAAAATTGGCAAGTGCACGTAAGGCCTGCAATGTCAACCCTCGTTTGCAGTGAAAACAACGTAAAAGGAAAACACGTCTGTTGTACATCAAAAGGCAGGGACTGGAAAGTGAAAGATATGCACAGGCATCTAAGTTGACTTCAGTTTATGGCTTCAGTCATGAATAACAACGAATGCAATGGGTGTGTGGGTTGTACAACAACTGATGTGGCACACCAGTATTGTAATTGACAATTTTCCACACTGATGAGTTCCACGGCCATTGGAGCCAGGTGAGGTTCTTTTTGCTCAGATGCCTGTGAAAAGCTGCACAGTGGAGGTCGTGATCAGAAAGGGGATAATTGGATGGATGGAAAAAAAGAAACTCAATACATTGTCTCTACTTCTGCAAGAGTGATGCAGGCTATACGTGCTGTGACAGAATTCTATGGTCCCTGATTTGTCCCTACCTTCAAGAACAAGATATTCCCCACATGGGAAACACCTTGGCTACTTGAAAAACGTCCACAACAGTGAGCTTTCAAATACCATTTTCAAAAGTGTGCTTTGAACATTTTTGCCACTGCAGATGTAAAAGGTTTGGAAGACCTGATGCTTTTTAGTTGGGCTGGTAACAATTGGTCAAGAAAACCATAAAAACTGCATGGACAATCTCTTTCATTTCATGCATCTTTTTTTCAAACGTATCCTGTGGGCCTCGTGGCAGACAGCTACCTTTCAGCCAGTACTCCTAGGTGGTGCTGCACATAATTTTCAGATGTGCGGAAAGGGCAAGCAATAGTGTCATCAGGGGACAAGTGGGCTATAGTTGAACATGTGGCACCAAGTCGGCCATGAATGTGCAACTAAACACTGGGTACCTGGCAGAAGCCTGTCAACCTGCATGCTGTAAAGGCATGCAAAGCCATCGAAACCTTCCTTCTCAACCGTCACTGCTACTTGCACACACCTCATTACTGGCTTTCCACTTGTAAAAAGATCCAATCAGAGGAGGAGAATCACCCGCGTCAATGAGAACCGCCAGATTTCATTGAATAGAGAGATAATTCCCCAGCTCTAACTGACACAACAGTGCTGCCTCAATGCGTTGCCCTAACTCAGCCGTGTAGGCGCTCGAAAAATGTGTCGTACTTCATTCAAGGAAGCATCCGAAGGTTGTCATCTTCTCTTGTTTGGGAAAACTAGAGGTTATGGTGCAATTCCTTGAAGTAATTCTGGATACAGTACTTTATAAACACGCTTTACAGCAGACACCGGTGTCGCTCACTGAATATGGCATGCAGAAATCCCAGCTTCACATGTTCTGTCTCGTTTCCATTCGTTCAGCTTGCAAAGACAGTAAGGGGCAAGGTTGAATTGGAGGACTAGGAACAGAGCTGTTTTGGGCCCACTGTTGAGGACTGTTGACAAATCTACCTAAGTGGAATCTCGGTGATACGAATTCGGTTGATACGAATTTCGTTGTGATACGAATTTTCAAAATTCCCCGGCCAAAATGCATTGTACGCAATGTAAAAAAATTCGGATGATCCGTTCGCATTTATCACCCGGTGCGGGTGATACGAACACGCGAGCCGCGAGCAGATGACTGCGGCGTGGACGGGAGGCGGGAGTGTTTGTGCGGCCGTGTGGCCTTGGTCGCACGCAGGCACAAAATCATTAAGCGTGAACTGCATGGAGCGTTTTCTGCTCACGAAAACGCGCCGCGCACGCCACAGGCGCGCTGACGCCACCGCGAATACCACCCGCATGCGGCGCGCGGCGCGGTAAGCCGCGGCAACATGGCGGCGTCAACGGCCGCGAAGTAGGGCGGGTGGCTCGACCGACCGCTTCTGACCGCTCTTTAAAGAACAAAAGAAGTTGCTTATGAAGTAAGGGAGCTGATGAGTCCGAAAACGACACTGTAAAGCATCGTCCGCGCGGCTAGGGAAAGCGCCTATCAAATATCCGCCACCGTGGTAAGCCTAAACATCTCCGGCGGAGCCAGCGGGCTGTCCGGAGCGCTTTCAAACTGCCGCCATGAAGAGCGTGCATCCCCGTTGGCGCAAGTCGGCAGGCTCCTCCCACTGCCGCGCGCGTCGCGCGTCATTTTAAAGAACGCGCGCGCAAACGCCGACGCGCCCGGATGGCATGCGGTTCAGGCTTGAGTTCGTGTGCGCGCGTCGCGTCGGCGATGAGCGCGCGTTCTTTTGACGCCCGCGCTGACGATTCAGCCCGGCACCCAGGCGCCAGCCTCTGCCTCGGTTACCGCTAACTGCATTGGGAGGAGCCTCACGACTTGCGCCAATAGGGAAACGCGCGCCTTATTGTGATTGCGGCAATTTCGGAGCGCTAGCAGCAGCTGGCTGGGCCACCTCCGCGGTGGATATTTGGCGTAGATGACATTTTATAGTGCTTCTCCCATACTGTCAGCTCCTTTCCCGCATGAGCAATTTAATTTACACATTGAGCTCCGTTTTATCAAAAGGTTAGAAGCGGTTGCTGAAGCTACCTGCACCTTTTCGCGGCAAGAGCCGACGCCATATTGCCGCCGCCTGTCGCATGCGCAGCAAATTTCCATTTTTTCTCGTTTTCTGATGATACGAATTTTCGGGTGATACGAATATTTTTGCCGCCCCTTGAGATTCGTATGACCGAGATTCCACTTAGTTAGTCATTCACAATCACTAATAGTACACAGGCTGATGAGGGAACGAAAAAACCCTAATGAACAAGCTAGTTTTGTTTTGACCTTCACATTATTAAAGCAAGCAGCGCTTGTATGCCAAATTTTACACATGTACATTTCAAACTAGTCAACATTATCAGAAATGCTATAGGGGCAGTCCTTTTGATGATGTCACCCCTAGCTTTGTGAAGATGCTGTAGACAGTATGCTGTATACTTGTAGACAGTTAAAGCATATAGTGTGCCAAATGGAAAGTAAGCTACACATTAAATGTCACCAGCCTTGGCTGCTTGACACTGCTCTTCAAAGCCGAATCTTCGCATTAAGTCAAGTCAAGCTCCAGAAAAGGTGGTATCGGCAATGTCAAGTTAGATAATGCAATCAGTTGCCAGGGTTGCACCGACAAAAAATTTTGACAAACACATTTGAGAATGTGAGTGCACAATTTCTCACGACATCAGCCCTAGCCTCTCGTGTTCAATGCTGCTCTGTACTCACTGCCTGTGCTTATCTCTGTCGCCACAACATGCTTTGAATGAAGACACCTGGCAAGGGAACAGACAATGTGGCACTTCTTACAGAACAGAAAGGGAAGACAAGCGGGAAATACACGGGCCTCTTCCCCTTACAGCGGGTGTGCTCTTGCTATCACATAATGCTGGCGCACAGATAAGGGGAGACCAGAAGGAATGGTGGAGGGGGAGGGTAAGGTTCGCAACCACATATCTACATCGACAAACTGCACACCTTTATGTACAAAAAAAAGAAAATTCCTAAAAAGGCCACTATAAAAATACAGCAGCTGCAAGAGCAGCAGCCAGACAGCGGTCTTCGACAGTCTCTTCTGAGATGGCGTGCCAGGGAAGGATTCACTTGGACACAGGCGGCCCCACCAATGTCTTCGAGAAAAGGCAGAAACGGGTTGTAAAGTGTAGGCGCGATGTCATCGTACACGCGTGCACGCACACACACACACACACACAAACATCCTGTACATCGCGCACGTCTTGTTGGCTGCGTTGCTCGTTTTCAACAGCCCTTGCAGCAGCTGGGGTTCACAACAAGCGAGTGTTCTTTTTTTCTTCTTCTTTCTTCAAACTCTTGTCACTTTTTCCTTCTAGTCGGGGTGGGCGTTGCCCCTGCAATCTTCACGGTGTACAAGCTTCATACTTGTAGCAGTGCTGCCGTGTGCTGGAGAAATGGCGAGGGCAGCAGGCTGTCTCGTGAAACAAACGCAGAGGAGGAGGAGGAGGGGTGGAGACGGCAGAGGGAACGGCCAACGCAAAGCGCTACTCCGCTGGTGCACCAAGTCCACTGGTCACGGCTGACAGCAGGACCATGTGGTGATTTCCCCTTTCATCAGACAGTGGTCGTTAAACACCTGAGAGAGAGGAAAGGAGAGCACAGACGCCTACAGTAAATTTTTGTGGTGCGTCCGTTAGTTGTAAAGAATGCAATGATGTTTCATTCAATATTCTACGAGAAACATTAGTGTATTGGCAGCTATTCAAGCACCCTTTGCAGTTTGCCAAATCCATTTAGAGTTCCAGCTAAGGCTATATATAGCCCTTGCCCGAGGCGCCTGCACACACTGGCGCACAAGCTTTACTGGCACTTTACGAGGGCTAAAATTATCACCCTATAGAGCAAGGGACATGCTTTGTGAAAAACCAGGCATGCTTAGGAACTGTACACATGTGTATACATTACAAAGCAATGAGTAAGCTAATAATCATACACATCTTGGTAACCATACATGTGTAGCTACGATCATGCGTTACCAAAGCATGCTTAAGGCGCTAAAGTTTCGCAAGTTGGTAATGAGCGCTCACAGTAAAAAACAGCACGAAGACACAAGCAAAGCAAAGGACGAGACAAATATGAGCACTATTCCCTCCCCCCAAGCTGTTTTTAACAGTGAAGCTGTTGTTGCTGGCCATAATGTGTGCGTCATAAGAAAACTGGGTCTTAGTTGCTCCTGCCATTTACTGTGCACGTGAGCACATGCCTTACAAGGAGCGCTCGGCATTGTGCAGGCTTGTGCGTGGCGCTCGCAACAAAATACCAAGAATACAGTTCATGTTTTTCCATGCCTCAGGGGGGAAGCACAAAACAGGTTGCGCTACAGACGCCCAGTTCGCAAAGCCAGTTCCTGCCGGTTCTAGCAAGTGCTGATGTGCAAGTGCAAGTGCTGACGAATTTCAAGCCTAATGCAATGTGTGGTGGTCTGTCCTTCAGAGCTTACATAGAAAGAAATCCTCCAGCTTTGCTATGGTTCAAGCCCTGCACAACTTAGTGCAAGCTTTGCCAATTTTTCATTATAAGAACACATTGCAACCTTTACACCTTATGCTATAGAAGCTGAATAATAAAACTTGCTTCTGGGCTAGTTGGTTCATAGTATTACAAGTACTTTATAATAAGCTCCAGTCCCACCCCTTTCTCCAGTGTTTGTTCAACACTAAAATATTTTTAGAATCTTAATAGGAGCTGGTTGCAAGGCAAACACATCACAACACTGGCAAAGTTTGCCTTCTCAAGATGCACATATTCTGGTAATTAACAAAAGCATCTTAAAATGGTACAACAAAACTATACCCATTGGTGTCAACTAGTATCGAGGGGTGCCTGTGGAACACAACATTGCGGCCGAAGTTGATCTCGCTGTGCAGCAAATTCTACCCCCCCCCCCCCCCCCCAATTCTCCTCCTAAAAAAACTGGGGAAGCTTGCACTAAGTTGTGCAAAGCTTGAAGCTGCACGATTTCTTTTTACGTGAGCACTGAAGGACACATCACCATGCATTTGAAGATGTTTGACATTGTTTATTTACATGCTCCGCCGTCGCTTTACACTGTGCTAGTAGTAGCCATCGTCATGTTCATCGATATCGCCGTGCTCCTCATGGGAACCATTACACGGAGTGGGCAAGTGTTCTGCAAGTCCATCCTCACCACTCTAGACTTTCATCAGTTCCTGCTCGTCAAATCGAGGGAGCGATACCTGCAAGTTTCTCAGTAAGGCGTTGCACACTTGTAGCCGAGGGAAGCTGGGCGGTCGTTGCAAGGCCCACGCTCACGAGTGCTCAGCATTTTCTTGGTATTTTTAACACATTACGCACCACACATTACGGCCAGCTACAAGAGCTCCGCTGTTAAAATTCCTGGTACAGGTACACCACCCACACACTGACATCGGATATATTGCAGTAAACCTCGTTATAATGAGATGGACTATAACGAAATAATGGATATAACGAGCAAATCGCTGTTCCCCCTGGAAGTCCCCATAGAAACCAGTGTATTTAAAACCTCGTTTTGTGACAACGTAAAATTTGCCTGTTCCGGGATATAACGCACAAATTTCGTTAGGAAATAAAAATAAAACTCTAAGCCAATTTTACGACAGTGCGCAACGTGGATTTGAAATGGAGTGTAAGGCAACAATTGCATTCAGCAGTTCAAAACTCCCACCACGCAGCCTCCAACAATGTGCTCAAAGCTGGACAGCGTACGGCTTTGCATCCGCTGCACCTGCAAAGCTGTTCCCACTTTCCTCTCGCTGCACACAGCATGCAGCCCATGCTCGTGGCATGCACGGCTGCGGCATGCTCACCTGCAACTGTTGTCACTCACTGACTTGCACCGTGCGAGCCGCATTGCTGAAGTTGTATGCGTTTTGTTTTTTATTGCTTAAGCCTTATCTTTTATCGTGCTGTGCGTGTGATTCGAGCAGTGTGAATGCGCCAGGCAAGTAGCAAAAGCGAAAGCTTGGGACTGGATTGGAAAAGCGAAAGACTATAACGCTAGACCAGAAGGCGGCTACGATAAAATCGGTCAAATTGGGCACAAAGCTGAGTGAACCATCGTCCGCATCAGAAAGATGCATCAACGTTCTTTGCAGCAAAGTCTGTTTGAAATACGAGTTACTTATTTTGAACTGCAATAAAGTAGGTGAGTGACTTTCACTTTTCCCCTCCTGAATGCGGCTGTGTTGTGTACCAACTTGCGGCGAGATCCAATTTTGCCCGCTATGTGTTTTGGTTAAGTTCAGTGCACAATATTTGCAGTAAATACCCACTACGGCTATAATTAAATATCGGTTAAACAAGAAAATTGTGGCGCTCCTTTAATTTCGTTATAACGAGGTTTAAATGTATTAACGATCACTACGTGAATATTTACAGGCACAGCCCCTTACCTCTGGTATTCGGGCAATGGCTTGACCACACCCTCTGGAATGAAGAATCAGGCACAAAAGCAGCGTCAGCACCCTCAAGCTGCCTTTCACTTTGTTTCACTTTGACAGGGCAATGTCAACATAAAAAAAAAAAAGCCATACTAAAAATAGGCAAACAAGGGCTCAGCTCACCATTGTACACTTTGAGGATGGCTTCGCAGACAAACTTGTACTGACTCTGCAATGGAGTAAAATGCACAAGTCTCTTATTAATTGCGCACTGGAAAATGCTTCCAACAGCCTCCTAAGACTCAGTAAACTGGTCCTTGAACAAATGACTAACTTTTGAATATGTGACTTGCCCTACCTTTTATGCTTAGAACACCACTTTTCATTTCCTGAATGACATTCGCTCGAATGCAAACTTGCCATAAACATACAATTACAATTCCCAAAGATGCTTGTAACAGAGACACTTTAAACAGCCATATCAAAGTTGATATATTAGAGAATAAAATAAATCTGCACCAGATTCGGCAAGTTACTTAGTCTGACAATTTTTGGGCAACTTTGTGGTGTTGAATGTGTAACTTTGATGAACAGTTCTCATGTGAGACTGCTGTCTTTTAGATAAGTTGCTAGCAAGGCATAACTCAGGGTACCAATTTCACCTGTTGTACACATGGTACCCAGTATTTTTGGCAGTTATCATGGCGCTTGGATGCGACATTCTTATTCTGGCGTTCTGACACTTCTTGAACACAGAACTTTCCTACAAATGTTTAAAAAATTACAATAGCTATCGCAAGCGTAGCGTGAAAGAGAGAGTAATCAGAGATGGGAAGGGAGTCTGGTGAAAGCTGCGAGTGTTGATAAAAAGGAGTGCGTAGAATACCCTAATGAGAACGGTGTAAACAGGAGGACTCTGATGAGGGCAGCTTTCAATATATACCCGTGTCCTCATAGCTTACTATAAATGCTCTGGCAGCCTCAATAAGAGCTGGTGTTTAGTTACTTTTTGTTCAGTGTTTATGCATAAATGCCACACGGGGGGTGAGACAAGGATGAAGATTTCCCTCGGTCCCACAATCCGCAACAACACTTGGCTCCCTCCCTCGCCCTGTCGTCCCGGCCCAGAAGAAGCGCACGGGCAGCACTCACAGAGGTCTGGATGAGCATGGCGCGCTGGTCGCGCATGTCGCGCGTGAGGTCGAGCGGGTAGACGGGCTCGTTGGCCTCGACGAGGCACATGGCCGTCTCCATGAGGATGAGCACGCCCGTGCGGCCGATGCCCGCGCTGCAGTGCACCACCGTGGGCTCCACCATGCCGTCCCGGCTGCTGCGCACACGCGCCACGAAGCCCAGGAACTCGGACGAGTCCTCGGGCACCCCGTGGTCGGGCCACGCCAGGTACTGCATGTGCGTGATGTGCCGCTCCTCGCGGTTCTGCGTGGTCAGGGCGGGGCAAGGAGGGAGCAGGGGTGAAGCTTTTAAGTGGCACGAGGGACAACCCGGTTGCCCCAATCTTCACCTTTTGCTGTTCGAGTTGAAACTGTTTTTCTTTGCTTACCTAGTATACTTTACAAAAACACAGAATTAAGAATAGAATTAAGTGTAGAATTATAAATTCTACATTTGGCCAGTGAAGTGCCACAGTGAAAGATGACGGACTGACTCGGAAGGGACCTATAACATGAGCTAACCACACACGCGGAGTTCTTTCTGCATTTTGTTTCCATCGTAAGCTAAACCTCAACAGTAAGGAATCGAACACGGTGTGTTGTAGCTCAATGCCTCAGGCACCCCGTGAGAAACACCTCAACAAAGTCTGCTGCTTTTCTAACATGCTGCACTTTCACAGTGCCCAAAGACAGTTCAAAACTGTAGTGCGAGCACCAGTAGCTTCAGCGAAAAACCTCCAGAGGTTGTCTGTTGTCAGGTAAAGTCCTCAATAAGTACTCAGATCACTCTTGTACCTTAGAGCAGCCAACTGGTGTGCTGATAGCCAATTACTACCAGGACATTTCCGTGTGCTTCAGGGTTGCAGCAAAATGTGGATGATGCATTCCTGTCCATCCCAATTAGCCGAAAATTTCAGAAGCTCCGTCGCACAACAGTAGTGCCCATGCTTATATATCTGCTTGGTTAAGGGGGGACGCGGCTTTCAACTTCGGAAAAATGACCAAAACATCGTTTTTTTGAAACCCACATATTCGGCTTCTATGTTTCCTATTCTATGCGTCTGCAAAGTTTTTAGGCTGAAAAGCGTCGCAAAGTGGCATAAAAAAATACTTTTGTCAGGCGCGGTGACAAACTATCAGCGCAAAAGGGCGAAAAAACGGCAATTTTCGGTGCGCTCTATCTCCGCACCGGTGCCACCGGGCGCGGCCATTTTGATATGGTTAGATCGGCCGAGCGATCGTCTTTCCGGTTCTGCTCGTCTCTTTTATCTTCGTTCATTCACAAACGCACAAACGGCAGAAAAGAAACGACGCACAAACGAAGCTAGAAATAGATGCTGAAGCGCTATTGGTCCTCGGTCGGGGCGCGGAACACCGACCCTCCTGATTGGATGTCACGGGCGCAATGCAAGATGGCGGCCGCCTGAGCTGCGTAGCGAGCGGGTTGAGTTCATTTTCGCCGCTTCGCTCGGCCGAGTTTCTGTTCAATCTATGGCATTCAACACGGACGTTATCGCGGTGGGAATGCCGGAGATAACGAGCCAGATTACGGAAAGTTGTGTGGCTCGAAAGGAGGAGGTCATCGAACGCTTCGTGGTGCGCGTGACTCTACCGTCGCCAGACCCCGGAGGGTGACGCGGTGTGCGCGCTTGCAATAGCGGTTCGTGAAGTGAACTTTTGGTCGGGTTTGCGATGTTTACACGCTTAGTTATTGCTGTGTTTTGACTGTGGGCTCGCTAGCCTTGAGAAAGAAACGGTCGACGCGTCAAATGCTGCGGCGCGCACGGCATAGCCGACGCGCATTGGGGCAGCACATGACTGGGCAACCGGTTACGATTGAACGCCAGTAGTTGTAATTAATGCCTGCGTCGTTAGATTTAATCTTAAAAGCGACCTGACCAGCCATATCAGCTGTAATCAAAGTTCGATATGTCGCGGTAAGCGTGCGCTAAGATGCGCGCGAGCCATATCGCCTTTCTTGCGCAACGTTTCCCGTGCACTTGTAATTTTCATGCAAACAGGTTTGAGTTAGTAATATAGGAATAAAAATATGTTCTCTGCATTAAAAATGTACGTTTGTCGCAGCATTTAACAGTGATTTTTTAGTGAAATTATTGATTCCATTGCTCAGGGCATACTGGCTTTGCTGCGAGAAATATTGGATGCCTTGAATGTCAAAAGTAGTAAAAAAATATGCTCTTGCATTGAAGTTGGGAGTTATGCAGAATACTCTACCAAGCTTCAAAGTAGCTCATTTTCATCCTTGTGGTATGCAAACTTTTGGCAATGAACACCTGCACGTATGAGTACTAAGTTGCTGTGCCAGGCAAGATGATAAAACATAAAAAAAGCCAAAAATGTTCAAATTTAAGTAAAAAAAATGCTTAACTTGTTGCCATGGTGACAACACTGCAAAAGGAGGCTGTTCAGTGCGATACAGCCAACCAGCTAACCTACTTTGCATTGAAAGCCCATTGAAACCCATCTCCCCCTTCCTTCATTTGATCTGCAAAGTGGGGTACTCTTCACAGAGGAGCTGAAAATGATATTTTCTGGAAAGAGAAAGGCTGTGAAAGGCACTCCAATTTCAAGGCAAGGCATTCCAGAAGCCCCATGTTCAAAAGGACATGAAAGGCTACAACCGTGACGACTTTTGATAAGTGAAACCTATGTTGCAACTTTGGAAGCCGTTTTCTCAAAACAGTTTTTTTTGCCACCTGTGTCGCTTGTACCAGGGATTTCTTTGTGACCGCTGGGTCTATTTTGATTCCGTTTCTTGCATTACATTCCTTGATGAACAGTTCAGGTCGTGACACTCTTGGTTTTCCAGATTTGTTTTTTGTGATTTTTTTATTCACATAATCATTCACAGTCAACATGCCTATTGCACATTAACCTCTAAAAAAATGAAAACTAAAAAACATTGTGTTGTAAAAAAAAAATTCTAAAACTGTCACGACCTCGTCCATTCATTTGGGAATGCAAAGCACTTCGAACAAATTTTCTATCATGTTTTATAAGCCGCTCAAGCTCGGTACAAGCGGAACAGAAAGAAAATTTAATACATAAAAAAGTTTTCAGAATATTAGCTTGAAATTTTTATGGTGTTATCACGGAAGCATTTCCAGTTGCTGTGCCAATTTTCATCAAAATCCACAAAGAAATAAAAAAGTTGATTTTGAAAGCCACGTCCCCCCTTAAGCTACTCAAGCTGCCACGCTTCCTTTTTGCACTTTACTAAGATGTATGCCAGCAAAGCTTTCTTGCTTTCCTGTACTAAGTTCATCAAGCCTGACAAGCCAATAGCCTCAGCAAAATAATATCAGCAACAGCAACAAAAGAAAAAAAAAAGGACAGTTTGAATTTTTACAAAGCAGAATAGGGAGTTTTCCTACCTGTGTGTTTATGAGGGTGAATTCACGAAAGGCAAAAGATGGTGTTTCTTTCTGCCGTACACAGGACACCTGCACAAGAACAAAAGCAAGCCAAGTGTCAAAGAGGCACTGCCAATGCAGAACAGGAAAGGACCGATATTCAGCTCGTTTGTGCTGTGAATGAAGACTAATGTCAAGGGTTTTGAATTGAATCCTATTATGACAAAGGTTATTTCAGACAAAGATTATTTCAGTCAGCAATCCAGAATGTTGAACTAGACAACTCTGGAACGAACAACATCATAGAAATGACAAGGTCGATGATCTCCCCTTTGTGACTGCTAGAATTGTAGCTCATCGTTGTGCTGTCTAGTCAGTTTAATTTTACACCAAGTACCGCATTAACTTGCGTAATGAACCCACTTTCGCTTCAGAAAATTCGGCATGAATTTAGGGTAAGGGTTCATTATACAGCAAAAAGTTGCAACAGATTTTTAAAAGTTGAAATTTCATACAATAACGATGCTAAGCGAAGCACTGTCAAAGCTTTGCTTTTCTAGCAAAAACATATAGGTAATCATGCAATGAAATTTCTTTTTTTATTCACAACATGCTAGCGGCCCCCTACTTGCGATCGGAGCTGTCCTCCTCACTGAAGTAGCTTGCTGCTTCATGTCGGCTCACAGCGCATCGTCTACCATGCCGTCAAGGCACTCCAAAACTTCTTTTCCCACACCGGAAAACTTCCCTTCTGTGGGCCCAGGAAACACACAGCGATCCCTGTTCACCGCCCAAACCTTGTTTTCGCCAGTAGCCTACACGCACTTGGTCAACACTGAAGTGCCATCCTGCCGCGTGGTTTCGATAAGCATCAACGCATGCTCCACCACCTTCAGTTTAAAACCAGCTGCGTGGCTCATGTACTGGCCTATCACATTCCGTGCACCAGGAGCACAAGAAAAGGTCGGAACGCAGCTGAACAACAAAACCATGGAGCGTAATGGCAAGTCGTGGAACAGCACAGAGCAGGGAAAGAGTGCGAGGTATGTTTGGTGATTCATTCGCACAGCGCAGTGTTTTAATGGCACAAGAAGGTTTGTTATGAGTTCAGCAGGTGGCGCTCTGGAAGCGCGCAATTTTTAAATTGTGAGCCACGGCATTCGTGCTCGTGGCTCCGGCTACTGTTGAGATTTCTTTTTGTTAGAACACATTTTTAGCATTTCCGTGCGTACCGTGGCGTGATATCAAGTTAATACGATCGTCTACGGCATCAGGTAACCATGCCAAGATAAAAACATATTCCTGCTGCATTTTTTATGCAGGGTGACTGGAAACTAAATTCACAACCCCTCTCCCAGCCCCCATTATTGTGAGCAATAAGTATTGTGCATACCTGCAAGTATCCGTAGGTGTCCGTCTCGTACAGGTCCGGCCAGTACTTGTGACACTTGATGCGGCCCCGCTCCACCAGGGTGGTCAGCATCACCACCAGCGTGCACTGCTGCTCCCACACCATCTGCACAGGCACAGGCACGGCCATTAGAGACAGGCCCAAACAGCGTGTTCGTTGCTGAAATGTTCCTCAGTTAGTAAGGTGGCAGCAGTTCGTAAGAGACTGGCTCGCAAGCGCTTTACGTGCTTGTTTCATGACCTTTCGCGTTTCTCTATTTCCCTGCCCCTTTGTTCTTCTCAACTTACAGCCCTTGGTTTTTTTCTTCCCCCAGATCTATCCGTTCACATTTTCACACCTGGCACAATAAACACATATGCAACAATAAAGGAAAAACTGTGCTGAGGTAGGTAGATATGCGAGAATAGGATGCTTACTTCCAGAATTCAGTTTAAGGTGGATGGTAACTGCAACATGCGGCAAGTTGACAAAATTCAACAACCTTATCTTTCTCTATAGCAGCTCCTGATTGCCACGCAAGCAACCAGGCAGAGGAGTTCCTGCTGAAGTTTCACTTGCAGTAGGCTGACACAGTACAAGAAAAACAGGTTGCACGTGCATTTAATTCAATCAAATTGCCCACCCAGTGACAATTTGTTACACAATGCAAAATAAGCTCCATATATTTTTTCGTAACACTTGAATATTCTTTCAAACGAACGTGCAATATTGTTACAGAGACTGACACACAAAGGTAAACAAAAAAAGAGTGGGGGTAAATCCTGCATGGCACTCACCTCCCAGAAATCTACAGTGGTGTTGGGCAGGGGACCTTGTGTGGCTATGTACCTATTTACAATGCCCGATGTTGGGATGTTCATCTGCAAGCAACAACCACGTGGGGCAGGCGCATCAGGAAAGGGAAACGGGCAATGCAAACATTTACACAAAAGTTGCACGAGAATCGGAGAAACATCCCAAAAATACCCTGAAGTTAATTCATTTTCCTAAAGCCACATGCAAGTACCTCTGGTGCTATTCTTAACTTTAGACACACCTTCCTCTTTATGCACATGTGTATTATGAGCAAGGTTACAATATCAAGTTTGCCTTGTAATGCGAATCTGGCACTGCTTACCGTAATGCCTTAGTACAGCGGTTCTCAACCACGAGCGTGCCGCGGACCCCTTACGAGCTTGCAAAAGCGACGGGGGACCCCACGGTGAATTATGTTGGTCCGTGTTATACTGTCAAACAATTTGCACTTGCAGAAGTTGCCCTCATACTTACTTCTATGCTTGCCTTTTGTGTCTGTCTTTTATGCTGATGCTTGTCATCAAACAATTTGCTCTTGCAGCTAAAAGAAATGCCTATATACTGCCTTTAGGGTGTCTGGCTTCTTGGCACTGCAGATGCATCGTGACAAAGGCTAACCTTAAACCATGTGCCACGTGGGAAAATTAAATGTACAAGTCGTGCCGCGAAGCCACTTTTTGCATTGCCAGGTAGGTTTGGCAGAAAAGAAAAAAAAATATGGGTAGTGGGGGAAGAGGTTCTGGAAAGGCTTCAGGGACCCCCGGAAATTCCCGGGTTTGTGGACTCCCATTTGAGAACCACTGCCTTAGCATAGACAAACAAAAATCTCTGTCAATTCAGAGATGTACTAATCACTATTTAGCAGTGTGAAATTTACAACACTCCAAAGATAAGCTACTGTAATTGCACAATGTCGAGTGACACATAGCCAACTTACGCATGCCAACAAAAAAAGAAAAGGACTAATTTGCAATGCAGTCTGCACTTTCCGCAGTCCGCAGTTAGAAAGTGCTGACAGTGCAATCTGCCGTACCAGCACTTTTTAGAAGTGACAACAGCAAAATTTCACGACGCAAATTTGCGCAACCCTTTCAAATATACCGCTACCAATGTTAGTTAGCACTCAGGCCAAGACATGCACAAAGACACTCACATTTACATAACTAGCATTGATATAGTCCCCCGATGTGCCCTCCTGGAGGATGACTCTTGTAGCATCGTCTGAAAACATGAGGGGTACATTCCCATGTGGTTAATGTACAGAAACATTAATGCACAGACAAGTGCAATGAATTAAGCCCAGTGATAAGTGCAAGAAAACTCATTTGTTGGTTTCTAGATTATTTGCACCTGTCGTGCAAGAAAAAAAGAGTAAAAGCAGCATAGCACTCAGAATAAAACAGCTGTGCTTAAATTTACCGTAGCACCAATTCTCTATACTGTATCGCAAGATAATGTGGCATTAAAATACACAAAATCAGTAAAAAAAAAAAAAGATCAGCTTTAATGCAATGCAATTTCTTTCAAACAGCTTAAAACATCCAAAACCTTGGTAGGGCCGTGCGTAAAAGTAATGTACACCCGCAAAATAAGAGCTACGAAAGATAGAACAGTGGGCAGACAAAGGGCAGGGGATAGCTATGAAAAAATTATTTTATATTATTAACACTGGCATCTGCTCGCACTCACATGGGGAGATATCTCGGTATCGGTTCTTGGACACGTTGGCAGGCAGCCTTGCACATTTCATCGTATAGTCGGCTTTCTTCCGGTACAGTTGCTGCAGAGGGACAGAGGGAGCGAGTGAAAGAGAAAAGTAAGCCTCATGAAAACTTCAGTTCAAGCACGAGGGGTCAATAGTGCCCAGCTGTTCCTAGGCACCCCACAGGGTACACATAAGTGATTTCTGACATCAATTTGGCAGCCAATCTGCACATTATTTTACTTTAAAGCTTACATGAACCTCTTTAATTTCCTCAGCAGGATCTTAACCACTTAATCTTAATCTTAAGCACGGTGTGGATTGTGCTCCGCAGTCACATCATACAATGGCGACTCATCGTACACATCATCGTACATCGTACAGATAAGACATCGTACAGATAAGACGACACAGAACATGACGAGGGCATTGAAACTTTATGATGATCATCGCTGCACCGATGAGAAAAGTTTTGCCAAAGAGGTAACCTTTTTCCCTTCCTTCAACCAAAGCATTTTTCTTATTCTCCAGTGCTGGCAGAAACAAACAAACGCCAAAATCCAGATGCCTGCGAATGTGGAAAACCCCTGCTTGGTGAAAATTGAGCACCATTTTACTGGGGCATTTTGGCAACAAATGAGCATTCACGAAGCGGGAACTAATTGGAAGGGAAACTACACAGACAGCAGAGAAACACTGCAGTGGACTGTTTTCACTTGTTTTGAGCTTCTTAAACCTCCCCTGTTTGCAACAAGAACTGTTCAACTGTTCATCGCACAAGATTGTTTTGGCCAAAATTTTCTGTTGGCCACTTTTGGGAGGACTTCGAATTTTGAAAATAGGGTGGTCACAAGGTTATTACAAAGGAGACCCATTGCCTTCTTGGCTAATTTAAAAATAAGTCCTAAAATGTGCAGCAAGTAGGCAAGATGTGCCCTATCCATAGGGCACTACCCATTTCTCTGCAACACAGAAAGAACTGAGCATGCCTTTATGCACCACATCGTCCTTTCTTTATGTAAAAGTCAAAGGGACACAGGGTGGGTAAGGTCTAACTGAATAGGAGAAGGGTGTGAGCTACCTTGACCACACACCCCTCTTTCCTTATGAGCTCATGGCATAGCATGGCGTCGGCCATCGTTGCTGGACATGTTGAAATGCCAGTCATTTCTTCTGCAACTATTCTGAACGAGTTTTGCACAGCTAACCACCTAAACAGATATACCTGCAAAATTATCTGCTTCACTGGTACCAGCCACATTGCAAAAAAAGAAAACTAAGCATTCATCCAAGTGCCAATGTCTACGCAGGAGAAGGGTGTGCAAACATCTTCCATTCTCCCAACAATTCTACAGACTGCCTGTAATGATTTCCCTAAAACCACCACCTAAAATTTCAGTAAAGAGAAAGTTTGCTATGAAAAAATGTAAGTAGCCTAAGCGTTCAACAGCTGCTAAGATCTAAATGTGGTAGCTCTTGCACAGGTAGGGCGACACCTTTCCAGAGGGCCCTAATTTCTTCTGGCATGGCAAGTACCGAACATCCCCCCTACACCCAGCATCTTCCTCATCACCTGCCTTAGGAAGATGCTGGGTGGAGGCCTCCATCCTTTTGCTGACGAGGAAAAGGGCGGGGGCTATTTTCACCATTTCGTCCAGCCATAACGCGGCTTATATGGCAAAGGCCTCACAGGAATCTACAGGGAGGAAGAAGGGAAAAAAAGCCAATGCTCACCTCGAACTGGGCGATGGTGGCCCCGCTCTCAAGTCCCTCGGCCAAGAGCAGCATGGATTCGGCCAGGGCGCCCCCGCCGGCGCGGTTGCCCCGGCCCGCCACTGCAGAGTCCGGAATGTACTGAAAGTCGGGCTCCTCGATCTGCTGCTCGCCCGCCGACACTGCTCCGACGGCGAGGGCGACGGGAAAACCACGAGGGGGAGAGGAGAGGGAACAGAAAAAGGGGGAAAGGCGCGGAAAAAGGGGAGGCGATGGGGGAAGGAGTGGGAGGGCGAAAGGAAACGGGGCGAGGGAGACGAGAAGGGGGGAGGAGACAAAAGCCGAGAGAAGATTAATACCACTGCCCCGCCCCACAGCGCTCAGAGGAAACGCCGCTCTTACGAAAAAAAAAAAAAAAAAAGAAGACAAGTGGCCATTCTTCTTAAATAAGGATCGCAGGCAGTGATAAAACAAAAAAAAAGAGGATTCTATCTGTGCACTGCACCGCAAGAAATTATATAAATACACGCTATATACGAACTTAATATGTTCGAAACAAAGCGCGAATACGAAATTGTCCCGGCGGGCAATAGTCAGCTGCAAATAAGTGTCTGCATCCTTTGCAGCGCCTACTCTGCCATTCCTCTCATCCGGCCATCGCTTTTTTTTTTTCCCTTTTTACCGCGCTGACCTTAATTAACCCGATTCGTTCTCTTCAAGTTACGCAACCAGCAGACGTAGAGATTTCCCAATCTCGTCCACGTAGCCGCGGCATTACAGCGGGGGAAAAAATAAAAGGGAGAAGAGAATGTAGGAGCCCTAACTGGCCCCGCAGAACCTAGCGCAAGCGCAACCGAGCAGAAAACGCCACTCCCCTAATCAAATTCAGCTCCCAAACTAGCGCGCCGTGCTCCCTGAGTAGCGAACTCTACGGCACAATCCGTACCCCATTTCCTCCCACAAAGAAAAAAAGCAAAAGCCCGAAACAAGTTATAGCTCCGAGGGCGAACGGAAGTTCACAAAAACTTCCACGGCCCCAAAATCTCGGGAGAATCGATACTGCTGTATTCCCTCCTTGACTCTTTGAAAATGAAAAAAAAAAAAAAAAACGAAGTGAGAAACCGAGAGGAAAGAAAGAGCGACCCGCCGAACTCGACGAGCAGCCGCAGTCACCGCCACTACCGCTCGTAAAGCGTGCTTCACTGCAAGCCGAGTACCGTGGAGGAGAAGCCCAACCTCCCGCCGAGTGGCGGCCTTGGGAGCGTCACTTCCTCGTTCGCCTGCGCCCACGACGCGCCCTATGCACTGTACACGGCTCATCCTTTCCGGCTCGCATCGACGAACTAGGACGCGCCCAGACGACGCGGGGCGCGCACGATGTGGTATATATGCAGGCTGCCACTTTGCTGCGGAGCCGCCATCAGTCAAGCTCGGAGCCGCCTCCGGCCACGAAACATTCGCGAAGCTGTACACTCTTTCAACAGCAGACGCGTTCTCGCGATGGGCCCTCCCCCGCGTTGTGATTGATGGGACTTCGTGAAGGGCATCTAAGACGGCGAAAAACGAAATCAGACAAGACTGCTTCATTAAGGGTTAATTATACCTATCGCCAGATAACACTTGTTTGAGTAACCCAACTACGTAAGCAAGGAAGTACGAGGCTTAATGCGAATACGTAAAATAACTCGTGCACCATTTTTAACAGCGGAGTTGTTTAAGCTTGAGCTTAGTCCGGTGGAATTTTAAAGTTATATTCTTCAGCTACTAAAACGCAAAGAAATTGGCGGAGCTGGTGGTCGACCTAGCTTCTTCCCTCCTGGTATCCGCTGTCAGTGTGGGAGACCGACGGTAACGGCCTTGCAAAATTCGGCTAAATTTGGCCTCACCCCACAACACTTAACCTAGCCCAGCAAAAACATCACAAAACTTAGTAAACCCGGAAGTCAATCCCCAGCTCCGCTGTTTCTCTAGCCTTGCACCACTCGTGAAAGTTGCGCCAATTTTTTTTTTTAGTTCAATAGAATAAGCCTCGTCCGATCTTAGCCAGCTAATGCCACCCACAAACGTCGCGTGCGTACAGAAACAACTGACATTTTCATACAAGAAATTAAAAAAAAAATCTTCGTTCTATTAGAGCGGCTGCTTAATTAAGATGCAAGTCTTAAAGGGTATACGTCCTTGTTTTCGATATCTATTCGCTCCCCGATGAAGCTTTTTTTTTTGCTCTATCACAGACAACAACAAAACCATTGCACCGCTGCTACGTTCACGATTTACCTCTCTTTTCTGCCGCGTGTACCTCTCACAAGGATGAGCTAGCAATGAGAGAGCATCTACGCGTTGTTCGGAAAACTTCGTGCAGCCACTGAGGCACCCGATCTCACTATGCTGAAAGCCCAAAGGTGCGGCAACATGGAGAAGACTCGTCGTCGAAGAAAGCAACGCTAACAGCTAGTACGTAAACTTGGCGACCTAACGCGCTTATTTGGGAACGTTCACCTCAAAAGGCGCTCAAGTTTGAGGCACAATCGTTAGCTCAAGAAGTGGAACAAAAGTAAGGTGCACGCGCAGTTCAGTGGACAACAAGAAATGAAAAAAGAAAAAAAAAAGAGATCGAGTTCGCCTTTGCCGTGGTTAGCAACAAGCAATGCTTTATATATGCTCTGGAGGAATAACTAAATATCGGCAAGCATCGCAGCTAGGGCGGGCCGAGCTTTTTAGAGCGGTTAATATCGGTAGGACAAAGCCAAAAATCTTGCCTGTTTACAACAACCCCCTCAACAATATAACTATCACTTAACGGCCCTTGTACAGTGCGAAACACAAACTAACCATCTAAATTCAGGACCGAAATATTCGACATCGGGCTACTGGAAAGTAGCGGTCAAAACTGTCACGCCTAGACTTAGGTCCATTTCTTCCCGCGCAACTTAGCGTACACCGTACACAACTGACACAGCGAAGCTGTGTACAGGTAATATAAAGATACTTTTTCATAAGGAGCACTTGCGCGCAAAATCTTTTCGGTTCTTGGGTGGTTTATGTCTAATGTTTATGTATATTACAGGACAGAACAGGAGCGCGATAGTACATACCCAGTTCCCTCAGTATTTAAAAAACAAACAAACAAAAACTGTCGCATTACGACTACAACTAACGGGTCATTCGACCAACTTTTTTTGTTCATTTTAACGGAGCCTCCCCTCGTATACGCGAAAATGCTTAGACAAGGTATACCTCTCGGCTGGAGCAACCATTCGCCGCGCGGTCAGGTTTCGATGCGGACCAACGCACAAGACTATTAGCGCGTTACATGTCCCCATTCTACGTCCACGCCGCGTCGTCAAAGACTCGCTTACCATTGGCGGTGCCGGCGGCCCGCGAGCGATATGAATGGAGGAGCGCGATCTTTCGTGTGTGTAACGGCAGCTGCGCTGCATTAATAGCCGCAAGCGCTATTGTGTCCGGTCGGTGCACGGGGCTGTTGCTATGCGCGGCACCTTCTTCCGTTTACGGCGCTCTTCTTTGAATTCGCGGACGTCTTGTTGCAAAGTCGCCGTAATTGCTGATATCGAGATTCGTGCGATTTTACTTTTCACAAACGTAAGCTGGTGCAGAGTAAAATTCTGGCAGTAAATAACGGTTAAGCACGCGCGAACAAAAGAAACCGGAAAAAATATATATATAACCGAGTTGCGCCTAGCTGCTTCCTTCTGCGTTTCTTCCGTTTCCGTTCGAGAGTTGGCATTTCTGTTTTTGTCGGTGCCCAACACAAAGGAAGGAAGACATTGCGGGCTCATTTTGTTGATGTTGTTTCCCAGTGCCCGGGCCATATTTGCGCTCTATCACGATCGCGGCAACCGCAAACCTCAAACTGGAGGATTTCGAGACTCAGCGGCACACAAGAAAGCGCAGTTCTATTAGGCGCACGAAACGGCGCCGGCAGAAACAACACGCAACATAGGACTCGCCTGCCCCTCCCCATTTCCAACTTTAAACTTCGGAACTCCCCCCCACCCCCTTTTTTTCCCAATAAACCCAATGATTAAGGCCATTAATGCGAGGAATAGAAAAAAGCGCTTCTTTCGATCAGCCGCAAGATTCCAAACTAAAAAGCTGTCCCAAGCTGTCGCTCAAGCTGCGAGAAGGACCTATAAACGGGGAATAAACTGCAGACGCCGGGACGGTCCGCTATAGTGGTCTCGAGTCTCACTCAGCCGAAAACGAAATCAAACTTTGCAAAACGTTCGCGCGGCAGCTCGCGCAGAATTCCGCGCAAAATTCAGAAAAATAACGCGAAATAATAATTCCTAGTCGAAGTCCAGCCCACCGTGCCTCACTTGACTACATCCGGGAGACTAACTTTAACTAATTAACCCCAACTCAATTCCCACCCACCACAAGTCCCCAGAGGCTATGAACTAAGATGCCTCTATAAGAAGAAAACAAAGACAGGGAAGAGACGAACGTGCGCGTATATGATCTCACCTTGTGCCTTGACGGTGAGCACGAGCTCGCCATTGTCCTTGGGCGCCCGGATGAGCTTGACCACCTGCGAGAGCCAGAGCGCCAGGCCGGGTCTCAGGCGACGCACGTACAGCACGCACAGCCACCGGGGCACGCAGCAACCTCCCGAATTGCCCGCAGGGGACGACGACGAAGAAGCGGGCGACGGGCCGGAGGCGGCGGAAGGGGGCACGCGGCGACTCCACGACGCCAGCACCGACGCGACGCTGGCACGCGCGCAGTTCATGCCGACGCCGCCGCGCGCACCGTCACTCGCAGCCAGCTGAGTCGCCGCCGCCGCCGCTCGCCATCGGAGCGCCTACTCGACGCGCACGGGCCCAGCATCGCCGCCCACGCAGGTCGGTCGGCGGCCCGGCCGCCGCGCGCGAAGAACAACCTGCCTTCGGGATACTCGACGCGGGAGTTTCAAAACCTCGGCGTTCTATCGCGGTCGGAGTCCTTTCTCAGGTCTCGTTCGAAGAAGACGGCCCGAAGGAAGAAAAGGGGAAAGAAGACGTCTTCCGGCCGCTAATGAGCGCCGCGAACGAGGCCACCAGCGCTACGCGCACCGCGCGGCGACGGATGCCACGGCCGGGCGACGACTACGACAAGCGGGCGGAGCGAACGGAGGGGGGAAGGGAGGGAGGGAGGGAGGCCCCGGGGCGCTCGATAACTGAACTGCGATGACCGCCGCCACACCGCGGAAAGAAAAGGAACGGAGGGAGTAGAAGGGGAGGAGGTGGGGAAGGTTCACCACTACTACTACTACCCACGCGAGCAGCAAGGAAGGCCGAAAGAAGAAGAGCCGGAAAGAGCGCAGCGCAGAGCGTCTCTCAGGAAACGCGGCATCAATATCGACGAGAGGGTCACAATCCACGGGGGAGGGGAAGGGAGAAAGCCGGCACCCAGAAGGAGTCAAGTCGAGCGAGAAACAGGTAGCGCGTCGCGTCGGGTTTCGTTCGCGCCTTGTTTGTTCTGGCGACGTAATTAAGCCTTGACGGAACTGCCGAGAACAAGGTCCGCGCACAGGACACCGCTCCAAGGAGAATTCCACTTCCTCTACCCTTCCCCTCCAAACTGTAAATGTGTGTGTGTGCGCGCGCGACATTACATACGTAGGCTGGCTCTTACTGTTCTCATATAGAACACGCTTCCCGTTTTCTTTTCTAAACTTAATTCGCCTCTGTAACAAAGCTGCATTTTAAAAGTGACTTCGTAATCACGGAGCTCGCGCTTGCGTGTACACATAAACGCATGCATGTATACACATACGCAAATATGCTATACTCTCGTTGTGGGGAGTTCTGATATTTACACAACTGTACCGTAAGGACGCCTCGCGCTGAGGCTTACGAGCCTATCCAGATTCAAGCTAAGAATTTATTTTACGAAGCGGAGCAAGACCGACGCGGACAACGGTTCCCATTTCAAATGCGTCGAAACATCAGCGCACGCACGTTTATCTCTTTCTTTACCCCTCCCCCCGTCTCTCCGCGGCCATGGAAGGCCAGCAATGAAACCTGTGAGGCCAGTGGACACGATTACGTATCCTAGTTAATTTCGCAAGCTGCTCGCAGCACTGTGGAGGAGACTACGCAGCTCTCCGCTAATCCGCCTCTAACTCGCCGCGTCGTACAACGGAGGCCGAGGCGGTTCCACCTGCAAAGTGGGGACGAAAACGTCCTTGCTACGCCCACTGTCGCTTCTCTTCAAGCCGACGTCCGTACAATGACGTCACGGTGAGTTAGACACGGACCCAGTGCTGCACTCAGTTCGTGAAAGTAGCCACAGATACAAGTACGCTGTCAGGTCTTCATCGAAAGCAGTGTCATGTGCAAACCATGCCGGAGAAGAGTCGGGACGCGGAAGAGAGGGACGCGCGTACACCTTGGCCTCGGGGGCGGCCAGCTGAAAAGGCGCCGCGAAGCGCGGATCGATGTCAGCAGCAGCGCAACTATAAGCACGGGGCAAGGGGGAGGGGGGGGCGGCAGCTGACTCACCTGGGGTCAAACTCCACGTGAGCGGAGCACGTGGAGCGAGAGGAGAGGGGGCTGTGTTCTTGCGGAGAGCTATCAATGGCGCTACCGCACTAGTCACTGACGGACAACTAGATGCATCGCGCGGGATCGCGAGTTGCGGGATCGCGAGTTGGATATTAGATCAACGCGCTCACCCCCAGCGCCCACGCACAAGAAACTTGAGAGGAGAGCGGGGGATCCAGGGTCAATAACTAAGGGGGATACTTAGAACTTTCTAAAAACGTGAAGGCGAAATCCTAGTTGGGCCTTCTGTCTGCCATGTGTTCTTCAACTTTGTGTTGAACTTTGCAGTCGCGCTCGTCATCACTTGACCAGTTCCGCTCGCTCGCCATCGCCAAAAGCCTCCTCCTGTATGACCCCGTCGATAACTTTACCTATCATGCTGCTTCCCCTTCACGGCGCGCGCTACCGTTTTCTCTACCTCGCATCGCGTCCCACAAAACGCAGAGATCTAAGCTCACTGGCGCGGATCAGCACGTACCTGTTCGTGCGAGAGGCCGGCGACGTCGCGTCCGTTGATGAGCAGCAGCTGGTCCCCTTCCCGGAGCCTGGGCGAGCAGGTGTCGGCGGGCGTGTGCGGCACCACGCGCGACACCAGGATCGGAAGGCTCTGGTCGGCGCCGCCCTTCACGTTGAAGCCGAAACGGCCCTCGGCGTCGGCGCGCATGCACACGCGCACCGCCGGCTGCTGGGAACCCTCGTCCGGCGCGGCCGCAGCAGAACCGTTCGCCTGCACGATCGAAGAGAACCTCCGTTGTAACGAAATATCGCTTTATACGAACTCCCGCTTCATCCCAAGTCTTTTGCGGTTCCAGCGAATTGGGAGCAAGTTGTAACTGCGTTTAACGAAATGCAGATCATAACGAATCCAGTTTCCTGCCCTGATGTGATTGCCACCAAGCCGATAAGGAAAATGGACACGAAAACGCCCACTGTGTACCGCTAAAGGAGGGAAGGCTGGCGCTCTCCTTTACAAACACCATTCCCCCACAGAGCAGCTACGTCAGCAACATCCGCGAGCACTCATTAGTGAATGCTTATCGCACCCTGAGCCACTTTCCAAGCCGTTGGAACCAGCTGTGTCCTAAAGGGACATGCGTGCTGCGAAAGTCTTCCCACACATTCGATACAAATACTTTTTCCCACGCGCATAAGCGACGGTGCGCACGCATTGGAAAAAAATCGAGTTAGAAACCCAACCTTCAAAGCTGAACAAGGGAAGGCAGATTAAGTCGTTAAATTGTTTGAAAAAAGTCCACCTCTTGAGATCGATCCTCGTTAAACAGGACTTTAAATGTGGCTGCCTCGCCACCAGAAGTAAACGCGACACAACCAGCAGACAGTTTTGAGAGCACTTGGGGAAAACTAGAATAATATATTCCGATTGCCCACGCAATATAGGCTAGGTCCTCAGTGCGCACCGATGTGCGCCGAGCAAATGCAGCCGCCAAGACACCGTGCGGTGAATATCATGTCAAAAGGTCGTGCATACCGGACGACGCCACTCGCCACCGCATTTTAAATACACCGAGTCCATGCTGGCCACACCACAGGCGTCTCCTAAACATCGACGCGACTCCGATCAACAAAGCACCAGAGAAGGCGCAGTGTCGAAGCTTTCGTCGACGTTAGATACAACCTCCGCCGAAACTTGCTACATCTTGCAACAGAGACGCCCGCACACACGCGAGCAGCGTCACAGAAATCGAATTCCACCGACGCTCTACGAAAATCGAAAAAAAAAAAAAAAGAGATGGCCGGAGGCTCACCCGCACAATGGTCTCGAATGCGCAGCACACATGCATGAACAGCCAGCCCGTAAGCACTTTACATACAACGCATACACACGCCGTTATATCAACTGCCCATATAGCAACCATACAGACCACGCCATAGCTCCAGGACCCGTACAGCGCTCGGAAGACGCGACAAACTCACCGGAAAAAAAGGCACAATTCGCGATGGGTTTCCGGGCACCAACCAGATCCGCTCGAAAGCCCATTCTGCCAATTCCCAGACCCACCGCGGTTTGGCGTAACATCCGCGTAACGGTAGCGACGTCAGGGGAAGATTCGACAACTGGTGAACGCTCACAGATAGAGTTGACCGGGAAAAAAAAGAAAGAAAAGAAAACTGGGCACTTATTGTGCGATATGTGAACGGCGAACGCACGGCAGTCTCGTGAAAAAAAAAAAAAAAAAAGCCGTTTCGAAAGCCGCCAGTATACGACAAAAATGATCCTTTCGGAGCCGACATGTTTACGAGCGGCCGCTTATACTAGGAAGGCGAAAAACGCGCGGGGAAAACGAAGCGTCGGACGCCCGGTTTCGATGAAAAAGTGTTCGCGGTGGCCAAACCTTCGACGACTTCCAGCTCCCGAAACGCGCACGCCAGAAACGTTCGCTCGAACGCGCAACAAACACCCGCGGACTAAGCAAGAAAGTACCACTGGGAGAGTTCGAAGAAGAAGAAGAAGGCGAGAAAGTACGCGTATTTATATGTACCGCACGGCTTTCTTCGTTTGGAGTTCGCCAAAAAAGAAAAAAGGAAAAGTTTCCAGATAAGAGGTGCAAGCAAGCGCCTCAATACCACGAGCGCCCGCAAATGCGCAACCGCTTTCTCGCAATGCAGGCATTCATTATACTGTACGCGCGTTCGCGGGAGCATTTATTCTCCTCTGCTATTCGCGCACGCACAGACCGCATATGATCATTAAAACATTCTGACTCCCCCCTCCCCCCCCCCCCCCCTCTCTCTCTCTCTCTCTCTCTCTCTCTCTCTCTCTCTCTCTCTCAAGCACGTACAGAAAAGACGGCGAATAGAGAACTCGAGCGGCATTCGACTGTTGCTCGTACCAGGCCAATGACACAAAACAAACAAGTTACTTTTGGAAGCGCCCACTCGAACAAAATGAAAACAGCAGCCAGGGATATCTGCCGGAAAGGATGCCGTTTTCCCGAGTGCTTTCGTTTCGTAGGAACATTCTTCCCCTCACCATTCCACACATTTTATTTTTGATCGTCCAGACAGGACCGCTGAGAATGGCAGTGCGTTTAAAAATGTCCCGTTTTCACCGCAGAGATTATTTTCCTCCCCCGTATACCAGCAACGCTCTTCAGAAAAAAGGAGTGCCGGCATACGGCTCGTCTTCGCGCGTGTTGTACGGAAAGCGTCCGAAATAGCGGGACAGCCAAGCAGCGCGCACTCGCGACGGGAGAAAAACAAGCCGTTTACGCAGAGCGGCGCTAACGTTTCCCACTCCGTTCCGCAGCATCCGCAGGAAAGAAGAAGAAGAAGATGCGGAGGAGAGAAGAAGAGGCGAGACGAGACCCAAGGAGGAAACGGCGATTCACGATGCAGTCAAGCACGCACGGGGGACGACTAAACGAGGAAATTAGATGAAAAGAAGAGGTGCAAGAGGAGTAGGAGGAGGAAAAGAAGAGAATACTGGAGGCAGGGCTTCTTCTTTCACGAGTCCGTTGCGCGCAGTTCAGGAAGCGCGCAAGGGCATTCACCACGGTTATCAATAAGGGACTCAAAGAGAGTTCCGCAGAAGAAGCACGCGAGGGGGATAAAAAAAGGCCGCGCTGCGTGCACGCTTTCAGTCATTCTATTTTTTTTTTTTTTGCTGCACTTATAGCTTGAGAGCCACTGGTTTGTATGCCCGGTTTAACGGTGTGACGAATGAACGCTTCTTCCCCCGCTGTCCAGTAGTTCCGCACAGGGCGCTTTAAAGCGGCAGTTAAGTGAACGCAAGCGGAGTATTAAGTGTGCCACGTCTGTTTGTTTGACTGTTTTGTTTTTTCTCCCTCCCTTTTATAGGCACGCATCCACGTCAAGCATGGCAGGCGTACCAGGTAAGAAGGAACCGGCGCCACCGTCTTGACGCGCACGCACTAACCCACCGGTTCTCAACTATGGAGTTGGCGTCCCGTTTTTGACTTGAAGAAGCGATGGACATTACGGGAGGAAAAGGGAGTGTTGACAAACATGAGAGATACACTGAGCGAGATTTGCGCTCGTGCACAAGTATTACGCTCTTCTTGCGCGCGAATGGTTATCTTGCACAGCTTCGGTGTCGTGCAAAAAAGCCAACCCAACGGCTCACGCCGTGTGAAGAGGCCACGCTGATCTCAATGCAAAGCCAAGCTCCTCCAAGAAACGTTTGAGGGAAACGAGACGACACGGGTGATGAGAGGTGTGCGCTGCGCACGCGCAGCTAAGACTTCGATGACGTCACATACCACCACAGGAATGTCAGAATTCCGCTACTACCACAAGGTCGCGGTGTCGGCTCATGGACGTGCACCACAAAAACCGCTCGGATGAGAAAGATTTCAGCGCACGCAAACGAACCTCGGGTTGTCAAAATTAACCCGCAGCGTTCCCTTCCAGCGAGCTTCGCCGCCAAACTAAACCTTAGCTGAGCGCGTTAAACAACAACCTTGACCGCACTCGACAGCCAGGGTGCATCTACGACGGTAGTTCAAGGGTAGTGGTACGACATACAAGTCACGTGACAACGGTGCTTACGCTCGCGCAGCATCTCGAACCTCTTCACGTCGCACACTCCGGCGCCGTTTTTACGTAGCCCAACACTGCCCGACGCGGAAGAAAACAGCCTCGTTTTCGACGCTGAAGCTTCGCTATAATTACAACAGCCACTAGGCCGTCACAAATTGCCGACGGAAACAACGGAGAATGGAAGGGGGGAGAAGAAACACAACAGACGCCTCGGTTCTTCGAAAAAGGAGCGTAAAGAAACTCAAAGGTTGAAAACAAAGAATTCCTGGAACGGAGATAAACGTACTTAAGCGAGTTCAGGGAAACGCAACTCCAGATTGGAGGCACGACACGGGGGAGGAGAAGCTCGGGGGAAGTGGAGGGGGGCTTTAACGCCGGATCTGGCTTGTCTCGTGGACGCGTACGAGCTTTCGAGTGAGACGCGACCTCGGACGCTCACCCAGGCGAGCCTCGAACGAGGAAACTGCGCGGCGTTCGCTGGGATTACGTCTAATCCCCCGTGCTCCTTTCAGGATTTTAAAGGGACACTACGGGATCAACAACTTCTTTTGTTGTAAATGAAAGAACACGCGTCTCGCTGCCCAATCGGCTGTCGTTAGACGGCCAATGATGCCTTGTTTGGTGAAGAATAAATAATTCGGGCTGGCATTTCTCTTTCCCGTTTCGCTTCCATTGTTTCGTGACGTGAATTCAGAGCACGTCACAAAGCGCACAGAGCGAGCCGGGGCCCTACTTTCGACTTTACTCGATCGTGCCCATCTTCCCGGAAGCCTGTTCCTATCGGCTCCCAAGTTCGTCGCAATCAGAAAGGGTCTTTTTGACGCCATCTTTCCGACGTCAAAGTTGCTCACCAAGCTCCGCCCCCTGCCGCCCTTGGTGAAGCTTTCATTGGATGTACTCCCGTCTGCGGGCTGGCGTAGAAAATTACCGCGCAACTGACCAGCGAGGTTGTCTGTCATCTCGTTCCAAGCCGATTGTGCTAATAACCTGATTTTGCCCCTGACTGTTGCGCATAGATTAACTAGTGATGTCAGTAGGTACGGTACGCGCACTCACCTTCAACCACACGCACGCATCTTCTGACGACGCTTATACGAAAGGCAAGAGATTTCAACAAAATCGAAACTCTGAGGCATCATATTTTAAATGCTTGCAAGCTGATGATCATGTCTTTTGAAATGCGCGTGACCGGCAAAAGTTGCCGCGCACATTTATTTTACAGCTCAACTTCGGCCGGCTATTAGTGGCGCCGGCCGCGGCTGTTCCACGCGAATGACATACTCGGTTGGAAGGCACCCATAACTGCAGCCCTCACTCTTAGCGTTTACACAGCGTTGCCTCCATCGCGTCCTCTACGCGGGGCCACGTGTCGAAACCTTGCGCCGTTCCGCGTAGGGTTAACGGTCTCCTCCATCCATCACTCAGCCATGCGACGCCGCAAAGCCCCCGGCCGACGGAGGAACCCTATCCGTCGCAGCACACGACCCGATTCCCCGCGCGCTTGAGCAACATTCGCAACTTTGCCCAAGCCACGCGCGTTCCGCTGCGAAGAGAAGAATGCGCTTTGCACGAAGAGAAAGAAGATGCGGCTCCCCTCCTTTTGGCGCCATCACGAAGCGCGAGTAACGCGTACGCCCACAAAGCCAGTTCCGAAAACTCCCGCCTTATGCGGGAGCAGAAAGGCGGGTTCCCGCGAAAAGCAGATCGGATGAGCGTGCGCGTGAACGCCTCCTCTGCGTAAGAGGTCGCCAGCTTCCCCATCTACCCTTATTTGCGCTAAGCCCCGAAGGCTCACCATCCGGCTAAACGAAGGAGCGAAGCGTGCGTCGAGAAAATTACCAGAAACAATATAATTAAAAAAAAGAAGTCAAGAACAAGCGTTTAATTAGGAAGTCGGGAAATTGGACTTAATTCATTCAGCTTTGTTAAACAAAAATCAACGCTAAGAACGTCGTCGAAGAGAGGCGAGACAAAAGCATACACCAAATTAAATGACCTGGAGCTGTTCCAAGGCTAACAGAAGCAAAAGGACTCCACAGGTGGTGCACGAGCCATGCGAACGCGGGAAAATTGAATTGAGCAAACCCAATGCACCGTAATGAGATTTGTATTCAGGCTGTGCCTGACATTTGAAATTGTCCTGCTTTGTATTGAGAACTGCACTCCATTTGTTTTCGACTAGTGAACTAGGTACCGGCACTCACCTACGGGGCAGAAACTTGGAGGCTCACTAAGACGGTTCAACTTAAATTGAGGACGACTCAGCGAACAGTGGAACGCAAGATGATAGATGTAACGTTAAGGGACAAGAAGAGAGCGGAGTGGGTCAGGGAACAAACGCGTGTTAATATTAGTAGAAAATAAGAAGAAGAAATGGACGTGGGCAGGGCATGTAATGCGAAGGCAAGGTAACCGTTGGTCATTAAGGCTAACACAGTGGATCCCTCGAGAAGGCAGTCGTGGCAGGGGGCGGCAAAAAGTTAGATGGGCAGATGAGATCAAGAAGTTTGCGGGGATAAATTCGTCGCAGTTGGCACAGGACCAGGATAATTGTAGATCTATGAGAGAGGCCTTTGCCCTGCAGTGGGCGTAGATAGGCTGGTGATGATGACGATGATGATGATGATCAGTGTACTAGGTTTACCTTTGTTGTGTAACTGTACTACACTTGTAATTCCTCTACTGATGATTGACTTGCTGCTCTGTGTGATAAGGTGGCCAGGGCTCTTCAAGCTGTCTCAGCAGTTTTTTTTCCTGGTCTTGCAACATGGTTGACCAATAAACTCAATTGTCAATCATGGAAGGAGAGGGAGGGGAAGGAGAGTGGAGGCAATTACGACGCAGAGGCGGCTTTCGATGGCATCAGCAGCTAAGCAGGCAGATACGCAACCAATCTTCCCTTAATTTCACTTAACCGTTCGAGGAAACCAATTTCGAGCACCCACGCACGTGTGACGCAAAACGAAAAAGGCAGGTCATCATATCTCTCGGCGGCGTTACGTCGCATAATGCCGCCCCCGCGGTGTCGGCCGAGGGGAGATAAAATAACCTGGAAATCTGACAGGATGCTGGCGAGACGACGGTGCTCGAAACACCCCCGAGGGTTTTAATGCGTTCGTCGTCGCGGATGACAAGACCCATCCTGCCGCGAGAGATATGAAGGGGCAGGAGAGAAATAAAAGAGAAAAGTAGAACGACGGGCCGCGATGGGTTTGCGATTTCTCAGAACGACGACGAGAGAGCTTGATTCGCATCGAAAACTCAACAAGGAACGTGGGCGGGCAGCGGGATTAGCGCGTACGAATTTCCCCACGCCGCCTACGAGGAGGCCGCTGAAGGTGACTGACGAAAAAGGGAGTGTAGTTGTGAAGGCTCGGGAGGCGCCTTAACAAGCTCCCAGAAAAGCATCCACGTGGGCGTGCAATTTGGCGGAATTTTCTTTATTGCATTTTTAGAATGTGACAGGACTATACGGTACACGCACACAGCCTGCAATTATGGCGAAAACTGGCGTTCATCTCATTTCATGAAAACAACGAAATCGCGCGGATCTCACGCCCCGTGGGAATTTGTGTTAGGGCGAAGCCCTTTTTTTTTGTTTGACTGCCTGGCTGGCCTGGCTGCCTTTGCGTACACGCTGATTTGGACACAATCATCGCGGTGCCAACGACTGCAGTGACGTCACACAAGCTTGCAATGTCTTTCAGTTAGCCCACGCTTCAAACAGTTGATGTTTACTCCTTAAAACGTTATTATCGTTTTTTTTTGTTCTTCCACCATGTGGGCGTGTTAAACCTACCAAACAATTGGCTAATGTAGCCCCAGTGACTGGCCAGTGCGTCATCATTTTCGACGCCAGCAAATGGGCGGAGAAGATGGTGCCAGAAAAGCGACACTTTCCAAAGCACGTTTCTCGTCGTCAAATGGGTGCACGTCGACCGGAAGAACTCGAAACACGGCCTATACGCTTTCTACATTTCAATGAAATAGGGTAATTAGACAATGTTTACAACTCGCTTCGACGTCTCTACTGCTATAGTCCGGATGTCCGGACTACTATCGTCCCCTGTCTCTCACCGATGGAATCACTCGTGCAGAAGCAGCTGTAATCAAAAGGCGAACACAAATAGTGTGTGCGTGTGTGTGTCAGATATATATATATATATATATATATATATATATATATATATATATATATATATATATATATATCGAGAGAGAGAGAGAGAGAGAGAGAGAGAGAGAGAGAGAGAGAGAGAGAGAGAGAGAGAGAGAGAGAGAGAGAGAGAGTTCAAGGGGTGAGCTTAGCGAGCCCTCGCAGCGAGTGACCAATAGCTTACTACTAGCTCGGCTCAAACACAGGCAGCTAAGTGGCAACGCCTGCGAAAACGGCCCCGAGCTTCAGGGACGCCGGAGAAGGCAGAAAGTGACAAGGGTGTCGAGAAAATGAACCTTCAAGCAAACGCCCTCCCCGCGCATGACGAGAGCACTCGCTTGCTGCGCAATCCGTTTGCCGAGAACCATTCGTCCTTCGCCTCGGGCTCGACCTCCAGTCCGTCCATGCATCAATCAACGCGGCCACGACGACGTCCCGTCAGCGCATGCAGACAGACGGCCCGAGACCGCGCGGAGGAAAACCCGCACCGTCTGCCATTTACCCGAGAGGGTTAACGCCGCAGGCAGAAGTGTAAGTGATTCCCTCCTCTTGGTTGGCTTAAAGGCATTGCGCTGCTCAGCACGAGTTCGCCCGTTCTCCGCCAGTTTGTGGGAGTAGGGATATACTTGAAATGTACGCGACAAAGACAGAGGGGACGGGGGGAAGCTGACGTCTCAATTATTCTGGAACTCTCAACGCGCCGCACCTCATGACTACTGGCGTGCTTCGCTGCATAAAACTCTCTCTCTCTCTCTCTCTCTCTCTCTCTCTCTCTCTCTCTCTCTCTCTCTCTCTCTCTCTCTCTCTCTCTCTCTCTCTCTCTCTCTCTCTCTCTCTCTCTCTCTCTCTCTCTCTCTCTCTCTCTCTCTCAGGGGTACGCGTGCACGCAGACACCTTATGATGCTCGTTTCACCTGAGGCGTCAAAAAAGGAATTAAGAAAATTTATAAGCGCGCGAAAGACAAAAGAGACTCAAACTGTCCATGCATCTTTCACACGCTTTATAACAATTAGGAAGGTGTCAACGGGGCGACTGGATCGAAAAACAAATTCCACTACGAGGTCAAACAAGGATGCGCACACTCTTTAGAAACAGCCTACAAAATTCACTCATATGTTTGCGGGCAATTACTTTTACTAAAACAGCGAACATTGCATAAAACAGTGTCGAAAAAAAGAAATCACAATAGCTAAGAATACTCTAAAGACTTATCATGCGTCTCCTGTTCCTTACACCAGAAGGCTTAAGTAATTAAAAGGCATCTGGCACACTGACGAAATGAATGCTACAACTTTTGTACCGGGAGCGTAAAACCCAAAAAAACCAAATTCATGTCGAAAAAAAAAAAAAAAAAACGGGCTCCACCACAAACAAACAAACAAACGAACAAAAATAAACAGAAGAAGATTAACTGGCTGATAATTCTTCTACATTATTTCGCCGATAGCGCCGCTCAAGTGGCGCGCCCGGCAATTTTTCGCCCAAGCTCACAGGTCGGCAGAGACGGCCGTTGAAGAATGCGGAAGGGGTGGGCCCTTCGCCGCGCGGCGCATCGCGTGCACACAGGCTCGCGAGCAGGGAGAGCCCGGTGGCCCGTTACTAACACACGCCCGACCGCCGAGAATGCACGAGCAAAGCCAACAAATCCGAAGAGAAAAGCCCATCCAAGTGACACGACTCGATTACCGGCTCTCCCAGCTCGCCGGCCGGCCGGCTCCAACGCCGCAGCGGCCGCTGACCGTAAGACCCGCCACGCCAATCATCACGCCGCAAAGGTGTGTGTGTGTGTGTGTGTGTGCGGTGAGCGAACGGGAAGGACGAAACGAAAAGCAAGAAAACTGGGCCAAATCTAGCGGCCACATTTGCTTGTTCATTCGTGCCAATGCCTTCTTGATTTTCGGAGCTCCCTCTCCCTCTCGGCTAACTTCGACCCTGCCCAAGCTCGGCTCCGACGGCGGCGGCGGCTCAGTGGAGCGTTCGCTTCGTCGGGCTTGAGGTTTGAGTGAGCTAGAATCGGGTCCAAGTGGGTCGCAAAGCCGCGATAATGGCTGCCGCCGGCTGCGGTGCGCGCGCGTGCCAAGACGGAGCGGAACGCCCCGAAGCTTTCGACGGTGCACCGTGAAGACGACGGTGTGCGCCTGCCTTCGCGAGGGGAACAGGCGGCGGCGGCCGTGTTTTGCCGCGCGTTCAGTCATCGCCCCGGCCGCGTGCCGACCCCGAAGTGAACCACGATGTCACATCTCGAAAATAGACGAACGAAACCGAAAATACGCAAAGCAGGCGCGATCAGGCACGACGTAGCGGAGCGATGGAGTTTTCAGCACACAGGGTGTTCGCGAGGAGGAAACGAAGCGATGGCTTGACCGTTGCGGAATAAAGTACATTAAGGATAATTCGCGGTGAGTACCTGAGCCCTCCCGCACCCCGCAACCTCCCTTACAATTACCCGAACAAAGTCGCAGCCCGTGCACGCACGTCGCCGAGCAACCCTCGTTTAGCCACGTGCGCTGCTGCGAGCACGAGGTCGTGGGTTCGATTCCCGGCCGCGGCGGCCGCTTTTCTGATGGAGGCGAAAAGCAAGAACGACCGTGTGTACGAGATTTCGGCGCACGTTGAAGATCGCCAGGTGGTCAAAATTAATCCGGAGCCCTTCACTACGGCGCGCCTCATCACCTGCGTTGCGTCAGCCCGTTAAACCCTACAATCATCAATCGTTTAACCACATCACGCTCACCCGTCCCTACGTCCCACAACACTGTCTGCATAGCGGAGAATGCACCACAGTACGTCATATGTGGGCCTACAAATTTGACCCTTTCGTTCTCACCCCCTCCCCCAAACAGTTCGACTAGAAGCAGCGCTGGGTTGTTCAAACCTGGATATGCAGAGCGAACTCGGGGGCTCGGTCGGGCAGCCATAGTCGCCGAAGTCGGCCACCGCGCTGCACTAACTCTTCGTTTGACGAAGTTCTCGTCCAGCAACGCTTACAGCGTTAGGGCACCTGTTTTAAGCCATAGAGTCTGAGTTGACAGTTCTTGAACGCTTGATCAAAGTCCCACTTTCGCCAACACGAAACGCAAGCGCGAGAGCAGAGCTCGGGATCACACCCGAGCTCTGCCGCTAGGCTTTCGTAGAAAAGCTCGAGCTTCACACCAAGAAGCGTAAGCCCCCCGAAAAACTGTCTAGGCGCCGTCCCCTTTTAAAGACGATAGTCTTTCTTGAGCTATTTAACCCCGAAAATTTGTCTGTCTGTCGGTATGTTCCTGTCCGTCTGTCCGCCAATTCAGCCTTCCGGCCAACAGTTAAAATAACCCCTGAACGAGATGTTTATATAACCAAAAAACATTTAAGAACTCCAAAATCTGGAAACTACACTTCACACTGCCTACATTGTTGAGCTAAGAGAAAACATAAGGCATGGTTGAGGCAAAACATCCATGCACAAATGATACTCCCAGTGTTCTTTTAATTGATAATAAACGCGTGTGGGTATTTGCGATACCAAACAAAATATACCTGTTGAAAACAATGTTTTGACTACACCCCCCTCCAAAAAAAAAAAAAAAGCTCGCGCAAGCCTGGACCTCGTGGGGCGGTGTTCAAAGTTCAGCAGTAACAAAAGGTCCCAGTGGGTGGCGCGAGCAGCGGAAGGCGGGAAATTGAATTGACTTTAGCAAACCTCATCCGTGTTTATCTTGGGTGGATCGGAAGGGAGGGGAACAGCACGAGAAGTAGGCAGCGGGCAGAAGAGAGGAATTTATGTGGCAGGGGCGTCTCTCGACGACATTTGCAGCAAAGTGAGCCGATATGCAGCCAACTTCTTGTTTCTGGTGCAGGCAGCCACCGCCGTACCTGTTCCGACATCATCCTCGCTGCATTAGGAGATGCCTGCTGCTGCTTTCTGGCGAAGGAAGATGACTGCAGGCGCTTCCCGGACGACGAAGCGTCAGAGCCCAGCGATTCGGTGCTGCCCACGGGGCCATTCCCGCTTCCGCGCCTACGCTCCCCATCTTCGTCCTCCTCTTCCGCAAGAGTGCTTTCCTCAGCGAGAGAGTCTTCCTACGAACGAGTAGCCATCTCGTATGCTGAGTCAGCGCCGACAAACGCGTAAACATTCCACAAATGTCTGCCCGCTAGGAACGAGAAAGAGTCGCGAGCTGCAATCTGAATTCGTTATAAAAGGCACTGCGTTAAAAGCAGGGACGACTTCCTGTACAGGCACCGGGGGGAGCGTGAAAAACGTCGAGTAAAGCTGAAATTCGAATAAGGCGGTCACGCTACAACGAGGATTTACCTTTGATTGATTAATTGATTATGGGGTTTTAACACGCCGACGCTACACAGGCGACGAAGCGCGCTGTAGTGGAGGGCTCCGGACTAATTTCGTTAACGTGCACGTTAACCGGCACGGTGCACGTCAACCTGGGGATCGTTAACGCGCACTGAAATCTCGAACACAACGGGCGTTTTCGCTTTTCGTCTCCATCGGAAAAGCGGCCGCCGCGGCCGGGAATAGAAGCATTTTCCTTGGGCTCAGAAAACGAGGGTTTACTGATGTTTCCGTTTCACGGCGCAGGAACATCAAGGTGGGCTCTTATGCGAGTGTGGCTCCGCTTTACAGGCTATATTAAACAGAACCACGGCTCATGCATCTTTCGCAAGTCGTCCAGCAACGCTTACAGCGTTAGAGCGACGGGCAAGCCCTGACCACCGGGGTGGCATGCTCCGCGAGTCATTTTCGGCAACACGATGTACGAAACCAAGCGCAAGTAAAGTGGGAATAAAACTATTTGTAGCAACGAAAAAAAACACGAATACACCCGCCTGACTTTTGCCGAAAATTCGCCTTAAAACAACTTTTTTTTTTAGCGCATCAATTGCAATAGCATGTAAGATAGTAAAAAGGATGAAAGATTGTACCGATTATTTTGTTGTATAAGTTTTAGCTCCTCTGGGTTGTTGCTGTTTTTCGTCGGTTTTTTTTTTTTTCCTTTTTTGTGCTCTTCTCCTCTTATTCTTCTATTATTACCACTGTATAATGACGTACCACCGTCCCGACCGCTGCTGCATAGTCAACTTCGGTTGACTTTATAGGGTTGTTAGTTTCCTGAGGGGGTGCGGACCCAGTCAAGCCGACCATGTCAAGGCTTTTTGTCCGTGCTTCCAACATCGCGGACAACGATGTTGAATAAAAAAATGATTTGATTTGATTTGAATAACTCGCACTACAAGCCAAAAAGGCGTACGCCGCCGAGAATCGGGATCGGCCTTTTCTTGTTCCTGTGGGGGATGCCGCAGCCGTACCTGTTCCGACATCATGCTCTCTGTACGGGGACGAGAATGCTGCTTTCTGGAGGAGGTAGACGACGGGCGACGCCTTCCGGACGACGAAGCGTCGCTGTTCCCAGACTCGGCGTTGCCCATGGAGTCACTATTGCCTGCGCGCCTACGCTCCGCATCGTCGTCTTCCTCGTCGCCCCTTCGGTCCCACCACCAGTAGCGCAGAGAGCTGCGCTGGAAGCCTCCTGCGCGTTGCTGCTGCTGCTGCTGCCGCTGCTGCTGCTGCCTCGACGGCACCGGTTCGGAGTGGCCGTGCTGGCGGCGGCGGCAGGACCAGCAGCGCATCAGCACCGCCGCGGTCTCCTCGGGCACCCAGCTCAGACGGGCCGGGTCCGTGCGCCGATACGCCATGCCTTCTTCTAGGACCGCAGGTACACGCACAAGTGCCGACACACACTTCACCTTTCTCCACTCAGCCTCACTTCACGTTCTTTTCTATTCTCTCCGTGTCCACGATCAAGGGTTCCACAAATGCAGGTGTCCTTGAAGCTAGGTGGCATGTTCCAAGCTGAGCGCGATCCAGGCGTCGCCAGTCCCGTCACGCAGCGGAAATCCACAGATGGGCATCTTTGCAGAGGGGGGCAAAAGAGCCCGACGACCCGAACACTTGGAAGGAGGACCCGAACGTACGAAACGGCCCGAGGAAACGAGCGAACCCAGGCCGCGTGTATGCGCACGGGTACAGTGGACGAGGCGGAGTGATAGGAGGTGGTGAAGCCAGCGGCGCCCATATCTATATGGTATTAGGCGCAACGCGGCTGATACGGGCTGTATACTACCCCCGCACAAGAGTGTACGAAAGGACGCCACTCGCCTTTGTCGCGGGGCATCGTAAAGGCGGGAACGGTACTTTTTTTTTTGTCTTTGTTCTCCTGCTTCGACGCGCAGCATAAGGAGAGCCACAAGGTGACAGTGGACGCTGGCACTGCGACGAACGCACGTGCGCAATCAAACCGCCCTGCAGATGATAGCGTGCACAAAGAAAGTGAAGATCGCCGTGCAGTTGACGATCTGTCGGACCTGCGATGGCAAGAGCGTTTGGATTGAATTGGATGCCGTACTGACTGTCTCCCAACTACGACCTCTTCCGCAACACAGTGTTGTTATTGAAAGGGACAGTGAAGTGAATCCCCAAAACTTCTGTCCTTGTTTGTATTGTATAGACTGACGCAAATGAACATACTTTTCATCGTTCATCCCGTCGACAAAGCAGTGTTTAATATACAATGCCTGAAGAAGAAATAATACCATTTGACATTTGCAGCGGCAGCAGCAACTAACAGCAGTGACGCGCATACGGGATGCAATGTAACTGGACGATGTCCAAGATTAGCATTCAAACCAGTTTCGGTTTCGGTTCTGGTTCTGTTAAACAACATGCTTGGCATCCGACGTCATCGTTGGGTGGACATTCTCGATAACTTAATCATCAGCATACCACGCTTCTGCCATGTCGGCTGTAAAATGCGTCAGATAAGCCTGCCAGCATGGCTTGGAATCGTAACAATCACTAGCCGAGGCATACGCAGTGGATGAACGATCTCCGCGCCACCGGAGGCGCGATGCGCTTTGCTCCCCCCAACACCATTTCTTTGGAGCTTGCCTGGCTCGTGCCTGTATCGTAAGAGGCGTGTTCGCACCAGGCCAATGGTGGGCTGATTCGGCACTGAGCCCGCAAGCTGTAGGTGCTCATCGCAACACCACGCCAACGAGAACTCGCCAGGACGTCAGTGTCAGTCTCCACGCGTTCTGCGAACTCGCTCGTAGAGCAATGAATGTTACAGCGCAAAAATGGTGAATTCAGTATAGAAAATATCACCCAAAAACAAATAAACCAACTTACAAAAAACATGCAATATCAGAGATTCGAACTTGCGAATTGCAAAACTGCACGTAATGCTTCATACACTCAGTCATAGGCCAGCGCTGCCAGGAACGGAAATATAAAATATATATAGTATGGGCCTGTTCACATTTTTATTTAGTTTTAGCATTTCAAACAGCTCAGATGGCTAATTCTCGGATAACGCTCGTGCAGTAAGCGTCCCCAAATTCCCACAAATATCTCATTTCTAGAGACTGCATTCCTTCGACAGAAAAGTGATCGCAAATGTGTGGTAGTACTGCTGACCGCTGCAGTTCATCCAGCGCAAAAAGAGCTTCCCGCACCTTGCTTTGACGCTGTACAATAAAAGTTTCGGTTGATTTTAATTCCTTAACTTCGCTGACTCTTTTCCCGCCTTTAATTGGCCTTAGATTTTTTCTACTAGCGTAACGGCACACATCGTGTCGTGGCTCAGTTTCAATTGAGCGAACGAATTGCGCCGACCCTGGGCCGACTGATTCTGTCGGAGGGTCGGCAAGCCGTGCAGTAGCGCAGTGAAGCCAATCCATCTCGATTGAGCGTCATACGAAGCGTCATAGGAAATCGGCAGGGAGGGTGAAGAGAGGAGGACAGCACTTCCGAATTGATTTTCCTAGTGAATAAAGTCGCGAAAACGCAGCGAGAGCGGTCGAAACATGGTCTAGAGACTCGAGGCTACAAATTGCGCTGGTAATCCCGCAACGTTTACAGATCACTTCAGTGTCCCCTTGACGCGCACAAAGTGGGTGCATCTGTACCTTTGTTGTATGCCGCAAAGCGTTAATGATCAGACTTGCAATGGCACGAACATTTGGACAAGTTGCCGTTTTGATTCACCACTACACCCTGAGACGTACGGCTGTGAGAACGGGGCTAAGCTACGAGGTATATATATCTTCCGGAGGAATACGGTTATGCAGGGGTGTTACGATGTGTTATGAGGTATTCGAGTGGAAAATAAGTGTCGTCAGAAGACACAGTTTTCGCGGCCGGGAATGTAAATGTTTATCTCACGCGTTGCCTACACACCGCCTCAACTTAATCTCCAGTGCTTTACGGACTTCGTCAGCAGGCGGCGTAGCCGTTGAGAGACGCAGGTTTAGTCTTTTCGCGGCGTAGGTATACGTACGCCCACATCCCCCCTCCCCGTAACAAGGAATACGTCACACCCTGCGATTACGAACGAACTCACCCTGTAACACCACATGACACTCACAAACCCAGCGGTAACCCAATCCTACTCCGAATTAAACTATATTTTCGGTGAATCGCGGCGGTTAGTTAGCCTGTCACAAAACACCTTGAACATGTTTATCAAAATAAAACTCAATCATCAACTTCAAAATTGAATAACGGTGAGAGCCACGGCGCTTTGGTACAGCTACGGCGCTTTACAGCCCAAAACGAGGTTGTCGGTTCGATTCCCTTCAGCGGCTACGACGCTTCCGAGCACAGGCGATGTACAAAAGCCCTTTTGACAACGCCATTTGCAGCACGTTGAATGGCCCAAAGCCATAACACAAAACCGCGAGCTTGACTACACACACACTACTTCAGAGCGTAAAATGCCATTTTACATTGTTCATCGCGAAGAACTCGCTTCTGCGTCGTTTCGGAGTCTTCTTTTTATAGAGCCGCTGTTGTATAAGCGTTGTCGTAATATTCCAATTTTCCTGCGTCCTAGCTTCTACATCTCTACAGGAGGAAGAAAAAAATAGAGCAATATAAGCAGGAAAGCAGAGCAGGCGCGTTAATCTAAGAAACCGACCGAAGCAAAACCGCCGAGTTGAGAAGGAAACCTCCTCCTCAGCCGTACACACAAAAGGCGCTCGCGGTGGAAACCTCCGCCTCGTTATCAGAAACAATAACGGGCACACTGCCAGCCCCTGCGGCGTTCTCTCGGACAACGGTCAAAGGTCGTCGGCGACGCAGATAACGCGGATATGGAGAAAAGAAGCAAAAACGCAACGAGGAAGAAATCGCGTACACGCACACACGTGCGCATACTACGGCAAACGGGCGATACACTACAGGCTCTTTCGCGGCCTGTGCACCGTCTACGGTCTTCCGCCTCGGTTCCATCAGGAGGTCGCTCGCCAACCTCGCGCTGCGACGGCGGGAACGGCGCGCGTTCCGAGAACATCACAATGGCCGCTAAATGATGACGCCAGCGACGACACACGCCTGAATGGCACTCAGTGTCGACACCAGCCGGCCTGTCTGCAAGCCCACTGGACTCAGGAGGCGACGACGAGGGAAAAGAAAGAGGTGAAAAGAAGAGAAGTTAGGGGGGCACCTAAGCTTGCTCTGATGACGTGAGAATGAGCCAGCACCACTTCTCGCTGAGTTATTATGTCGCCGACTTTTGTGCTCCCGAGTGAATACTGTCGCGAAGCACGCCAGACGACAACCCGGACGTCTTCGGACCTTTTCACCATAAAACTTATTTCCTTCGCACCTTTTGCTTCTTTTCTCAGTTACTGCGACTAACGGATCAATCGCCCTTGTTAGGCCTACATTCAGGCTTAACGTCAGCTGACCTCACGACGAGCTAAATGACGTGCCAAACAACGTCAAACTTCTTGTGCATCGATTTACGGCTACCATTCAATGAGTTTAGACATCAAACGTTAGGCATAACGCCGCGACATTAGGCCTAAGAGTGACCTAACCCGCGTTCTCCCTGTATCTGCTGCGCCAGGCTGGCACACCCACGTTCGCAGCCAATGGGGATTGCGCTTACGTGGATCCAATGGGCATTTTGCCAACAGATTAAGTCTTCACACTCTCTCTGGTTACGTGAATCTAGCCAAACGAGCCAAGGAATGCATGATTGATGCGCACGCATTAAGAAAAAATAAGAGTGATATTTCATCGATTGCTGGCTGGCTGTGCACGTGTAGGCGAGTGCGTGCTCACTGATAACCTAACCAAGACGAACCCGACGTGACTGGTTCTCGGAAACCTCCTCGGCGATCGTGGTTTCTTTCGGCCGCGTCTTGGCCGCCAAAGCGCCGTTCGCACAGCCGGCCGCGATCTTCGTTGCTGCTGGTCCCGTTATCTACAACGCCATAAAAGACGCCCTCGCCTTCTCTCCCCATTAAACTTATCACAAAGAGGAGTAGCATAGCCCCGACTACGTTGTACATTGTGCGAGGTTACGAGCTTCGAAGAACGCGCAGAGCGGCAGCTGCGAAAAATCTCAGGACGTTCCGACGTCCTGATTTTCTGTCGAACTGTGGCAACAAATATCTGTATGATGACGGTACGCGATATCTGTCTAGGACGTTAGGATACCGAAAAACCGCAACCAATGGCTGATCTCTGGAATACATAGATTGGTCTGTAACTGTGTTCGACGCTGCATCAACACCCGGCTTACACATATCCGGGCACAGAAAAGGGAGTGGAAAGAGAACTAGAACTAAATCAGCGCACCCGTGATGTCTTGGCGAGCGAGGACTCTGCCATAAAAGAAAATCTCGTCAATTGAAACTCGAGGTGAACCAAGTTTCCGTTCGAAAGAAGAATAGCTCGAATAGAGGTTAATTCTTAATGCGCGAGAATCATTACGAGACCCTGGAAACGCCTGGTTACCGGGTTCCCACTAAATTCGAATGGAGGTTATTAACAACAAAGGTGGCACGAGGTACGAAAGTACCGTACCTTCTCTATCTCTATTATTAGTATCGCCCTTCTTGAAAAAAAAAAAAAAAAAAACAACAAAGTGCACGTGTCGACCCCACACTGAATAGCAGACAGAGGTCGGCGGAACCGTTGGATTAAGCGAATCACTCAGCGCCCTCAAAGTATTAAACGATAGACGTCCATATAGGTGGCGTGATGGCAACCGACGCCCCGATTCAAAGGGAAAGCCACTAATCATCATCATCATCGTAATGGCCGGGCTTCAACACGAAAATCGCGAAACATAGGCTGTTCTAGCAGGTCGCGCGTACGAAGTACTACGCAAAATGAAGACACAAAGGTCAGCTAAACAAATGCATTTTCCTATATCCCGTAAAAATGTATGTGCTCCTCTTTTTTTTTCAGCCAGCTGATAGCGCACTAACAAAACAATATCCCGGTCGATGTCACGCAATCTTGTGTAAACTTTCACACAAAGCGACACCCCTTTTGTTCAAAACTCGTCTACGGAGGAAAAAAAATCTGAGAGAGAGAGAGAGAGAGAGAGAGAGAGAGAGAGAGAGAGAGAGAGAGAGAGAGAGAGAGAGAGAGAGAGAGAGAGAGAGAGAGAGAGAGAGAGAGAGAGAGAAGAGAAGAGATTAGACTGCAAGGCATCACACTTCCTCCCACAGTTGCTAAGCCCTCTGTTCGTCGCCAAAACATCGTCTGCCGCTCAAGCAATTTCCGGGCGAGGACCAAAGAAAACGGACAAGTCGGTCGAAAACAAAACAAATAAACAGAAGTGTCAAAAACATCACAGGCAAAGGCTAGGCAAACGCCCCAAACAATAAGGGGCTGCGCAAGCAGCCTTCCACGTAACGCCAGCGTGCGCACAGCGAGCACACTCGATTTTCCCACGGTACGTTTTCTTCCCGGGGTCCAAAGCAGCAGGTCACGGTGCGTGTGCGCCAGCGCAAAACTTTTCTTCCCCCCTTTCCGCAGCGCTGCTTTTCTTTTCAGACTGCTTTTTTTGTGCGTGCGACTCGCTCGTTCCGAGCTCTGGGCCTCCGTCCGTCCACGCCGGGGCCGACGGAAAGCGCGCTGCTCGGATGAGCACTATTGGCGGTGAGATCTTTGAGTGGCGCCCCCTGGCTCTGACGTCAGCTTAGGGATGCGCGCCGCTGTCGTCTGCTACACTCCGCTTGTGAGGGGCAACAGTGCCTGGGCTAGAAATCGCCCGCTTCGTTGCTGTAGTGCGTTAAAAAGCGTATTTCTAGCGACTCAGTTATTTTGCCAGCTTCTGACGCATCTGAATAATTTGAAGCTGTATCCCCCACAAGTTTGCAACACACGAAGAGATCGAGAACAACTTTCTTCAGAGTATCGGTCAGAAGATCGTGTGTAACTCGTCCTTTCTTGCTTATTCGCGAGGATCAGCGTTCAGAGCTTCTCAATAAGTATTCAAAATGCGTAGGCTTCCCTGCAGTATTTTTGAGATGCTCCTATGAAGACTCAACAGTCTAATACTGCGTACCAAGCAGCGGCCTCTACACGCTCATCGCACAGTAGGAAATAAAGCGGCTTTCTTCTGTTTCTTTCGTTGTTGTATTGTATCGGATTAATGTTTCTTGCTTTTTTTTTCTGCGCAACGCATTAATTTTTCTGCGCCGTCACCAACTTCTTATTAGGAGGTTTCGGGATGTTTGGGAGCCTCACAAAGGTCGTGTGGATATTTCCTTCATTTTGTATGGCATACATTCCTTCTTCACAAATTGGCTTTCATTACGGCTGCGTGCAAGAAGGTGCATATCCGCAGCGTGCTTTGTTTATTCACATGCAAATACAATGAGAAGGTTTGTGGTATACGCCACCGCGATCGCACCCTAAACAACGTGGTCCACAGTACTCGAAGGCGGTTTTTGTGCTCCGAATTTCTATCGTAATTATATCGTTATCATAACGAACTGACTCTCAACTCGAACAATGATGACATGATTACGGTGTTGAAGGCATGATATACTCGCTAACTAACGTAATAAATAGTATACCTGCATATATTACAAGACTCGAAACCGAAGAAGAATTCCAAGTGGCTCTTTATTGCTTTTCAACCCTTCCAGGCGCGAAGAACAAATCCTATTCTACTCGGGATGGCGTTCTATGATTTGAAGAAAATTACTTTTACTCTCTTGTCCTGGACTGAGGACCCGGCCCACTAACCAGATCGATATAATTGTTAAACAAAGTTTTCCCCTCCTCCCCTTACTCCTCCTCTTCCTTTTGAGTGCAGTTTTCCTAAACGCATACCCGAATATCGGGAAGATATGGCTGTGCAAAATGTTCCGAAATATCCCTCCAGGTCTTAACAAACATATATGTGTTACTATAAATTTAACGAAGACGTGACTCGATTTGCTCAATAAACCTCCATAATGGTTAGATGCCTGGTATAGAATCAGCACGCGCGTATATACACACTGGCTTATTTGGAACTCAACCTACAGTTTTTGCAGTCTATAGTGCATGTCGGCAAACTTTCATGCCTTGACAACGTAAAGTGATGTGACAAAACGCGTTCGAGCGTTCGGCAAGGTTGCAAAAACTGTTTTACCTTACATATGATTACCGGGAATCGTGATGCCTTCTGCCAAAGCCGACAGCCCTGAAGGCGTAGAATTTGTTTTGGTCTTCCATTTTCGCTGTTGTCGGTTATTAGGAGCTGACTGTTCCTTTTGTTCGAATGCTTACATGAGAAGCTGACGCCGAGCTCCGACTCTTCGCGCTCCGCACAGGACCGGCTTCGCAAGGAATGGGGTGGCGCCGACAATGTTTCTCCCGTAGCGGTATCCAAAACTATACTCTAATGGACACCATGAGCTGGTCTATGCGATTTTAAGCCTATTATTATGATAAAAAGTTACCCATACGCCAATTCTGGTGCGGACAAGCATCAGACGTTGACCGAGCGCAAAGAAACAGCAGGGAGAGCGATCCTGAGTGAAGCAGACGACAAATACGAGAATCCCTAAGCTGACGTCACGGAGGCGCGCTTCGCAGCGCCGCCTGTGTTCGCGCTCACCGCCAATACGCGGGCACCATGCAGTGAAGACGCCTTCGCGGCCAACGTTTATGGATACGCTGGCGGCAGCGCCGGCCACCAGACCGAGAAAAAGGAAGACGCCGCGGCCACCATCACACGTCGCTGCTCGGAAGTGTCACTGCGAAAACCGGAGACTATCACCCGAAGCCCGCAATGCGCGCTTCCCTACCATTAAAATGCACCAATCCGCTCAGTTCACTGGCAACGGAAGTGGGTCATTCCACAGTTTTCAATCGGGTCCACATTCAGCTAAGATTAGCGCTCTCCCCCAGTGGCGATGCACTGGAGCGCTACGCTACGAAAGCCACTAGGAATGCGGTTTCTCTCAAAGCCTCCTCGCTTCCGGGGTTGAAACGATCACGCACCAACTCAAGGCAGACGATGAGGGGAAAAGTGACGTCCCGAATCTCGATAAATGCCAGGCGGTCGCGCCTGAAGGTCGCAAGGCACACGACGCTTACACGGAACACGAGGCGGTACATGCGCGCTGCGTCCAGGTTCGTGCACGAAGCGCGCGCGGTCATTCGCTTTCGCGGGATGCGTCCTTCCCTCGAGCCCTGCTGGCCTCAGTCCAGTGCGCACAACGCCAGCGACGGTCGGCTGGTCGCGTCGCGCACGAAGAAGCGTTGGATGCGCCGGCCACCGGCCCCGACGCAGATCGTCCCGAGAGAAGCGGCAGAAACACGTACTATACGTTCGCGCCGTCAACGGGAGCGCTCCGCTCGCTCGAGCTGCAAGCGACTTTCCCGCAGCTACACCGGAGCGGATGCGAATTTTCAGGACGCCTCGCTCGTGTCGTATCGTTCGGGATTAGCGCTGTCGGATGGGGGAAGTTACGAATGCGTTTGAAACGCGATCGCGTAGTGTGGAGGGCCCCTACTCACTACTACGCGACTGTTTACCTCACCGTTCCCTAACTTTGTGCCGCCGTACAGAAGGCTGCTGAAAGAGTGAAAGTAGCCGAAGAAAACGTGACAAATATGGGAGCGGGCGGCACACTATTCAGCCCAGCGCTACTAGAACCTATTCTAGTAACGTTGGTACAGCCCTACGCGTCACTTTGCGTTAGTGTGCGCGGGCTTGCGTGCACAGCAAACCTTCGCTATACCGAAATAACCAGGACGGAAATATTCGTTCCAAGCTGTGGTTCGATATAACAGATGATGACCTAAATGCACAAGCACACGACTGGGAACGCGCACGGCGCGTAAAGGCGATAATACGAATGAACCGATTTCGTTTTAAAATTAGGGTTACTTACTATAGAATAAGTTTTTTTTATGCTGCATAAGCATAGATCGAAAGTATTCCGTCGGGCCGATTTCGTTCAAAGTAAATGCGCCAGAGGACGCATGATTTCAATTATTTATCCGAATTACGCGGAAAAATGAAGGTAGCCCCGCACTACAAAGAAAATCATCTGAAAAAAAAAATACAGCTGCAGCTGAAAAGATCTTAATCGAAAGTTCGATTTGGACAGAACGAAACCAGTAAATTAACGAGATGTCAAACGACAAAACCTCCCCCCTCCTCCCCCCCCCCCCGCCCCACGCACACACACATACACTTCTCACACCCCCACGGCATGTCTTTAGCAATGTGCGAACTACACCAAAAAAGTGGTAAGCTAGGAACTGCTGAAGGCGGCTTCTACACACGGCTGGAAGGGCAGGCAAGGAGCCACGACCCATATCCGTTATTTTCCAGTACAAATCCTGCCCCACGCCACCTAGCCATTCACTGCCGACAACTGTCATTTGGAAACAGCTTCACGAGCTAGCGTCTATTCAGCACGAGCAGAGGGACGGCAGGTCAGTGCACCGTTATGTCAACGACACGCGTATACGCTGCAGAAGCAGAGTGAACAGAGTGACTCACAGGAGATATCTGAGATTGCTCGGTCGATGAATTTGAATAGGCAGCGTCGGCTCATCGCTATCAACCCACATAGAGCTACGCCGAGATAAGACGCATGCCGATCAATGAAGCGCGCACTGATTGCAGCTGCGCGCGCGCGCGCGCGCGCGCGCGCGCGCGCACGCACGCACGCACGCACGCACGCACGCACGCACGCACGCACGCACGCACGCACGCACGCACGCACGCACGCACGCACGCACGCACGCACGCACGCACGCACGCACGCACGCACGCACGCACGCACGCACGCACGCACGCACGCACGCACGCACGCACGCACGCACGCACGCACGCACGCACGCACGCACGCACGCACGCACGCACGCACGCACGCACGCACGCACGCACGCACGCACGCACGCACGCACGCACGCACGCACGCACGCACGCACGCACGCACGCACGCACGCACGCACGCACGCACGCACGCACGCACGCACGCACGCACGCACGCACGCACGCACGCACGCACGCACGCACGCACGCACGCACGCACGCACGCACGCACGCACGCACGCACGCACGCACGCACGCACGCACGCACGCACGCACGCACGCACGCACGCACGCACGCACGCACGCACGCACGCACGCACGCACGCACGCACGCACGCACGCACGCACGCACGCACGCACGCACGCACGCACGCACGCACGCACGCACGCACGCACGCACGCACGCACGCACGCACGCACGCACGCACGCACGCACGCACGCACGCACGCACGCACGCACGCACGCACGCACGCACGCACACACACACACACACACACACACACACACACACACACACACACACACACACAGAGAGAGAGAGAGAGAGAGAGAGAGAGAGAGAGAGAGAGTTCTTCTCAAAAATATTGCATTATTGCACTGTAACCCGCCGCGGTGGCTCAGTGGCTAAGGTGTCCCGCTGCTGAGCACGATGACGCAGGTTCGATTCCCGGCCGCGGCGGCCGCTTTTCTGATGGAGGCGAAAAGCAAAAACGCCCGTGTGTACTAGATTTCGGCGCACGTTAAGGATCCCCAGGCGGTCAAAATTAATCCGGAGCTTTCCACTACGGCGCGCCTCATCGCCTGCGCTGCGTCGGCGCGTTAAAGCCCACAATCAATCAATCAATTATTGCACTGTATCCAGTTTAGCGGATGTTCAGAGCTATCTTCAGCTATTAATAGTATTATTCATCACTTTATTCAGTTCAGCTAATTATCGCATTTAAATCAAACACGAACCGAAAACGCAAAATGTCAAAATTATTGTTCAAAAAAGCTAATATAACGGCGTACTTCCGGAACATAGATGGGGGTGACCGCTGTTAATTACCATAAGTGAGCCCCGTCCCAATTTCGAAACGCGCAAAGAAATATCGAAGTTAGTACAGCTTCACAATTGCACGATCGCGCTTGTTTCACTTCTCGCTGACTACGCAGCCTTGCGTCATGACATTATTAACACTCCACGCCACTGTGCTCTCCGTTTCAACGGAACCGAAAAGACGCTCAACTCACCTCACTTCCCCCCATCCACACCCCTAAGGAAAAGAAAGACGCCGGGGACGGATGTCATCAGGCGTGGAAGAGGAAAGAAGGACGAAAACAGCCCACAAAGTCGACTGAATCCGCATTGTGCAAAAAACTGGCAAACTACACCTTTCCGTCGGACGAGACGGGCGGCAATCGAAAGCAATCGCGCGCCAGCACGCTCCTACAGTGACGTCACACAACGAGTTTGGCGCAAGCGCGGCAACTCGTCGCGTACTCTTTCCTGGTTTCCAGTTACGGTAATTCCAACCTTAGGTCAAAAGACAGGCATGTGGCGGTTCATTTTAGTATATTCGAAAGAAAAAAAAAAAGACTCTTTAGGCCCATTTTCTTGTACTACTTGGTAACATTTGTTTTAAAATTGCGAGTAACATCTATGAAAAAAAAAATAAAACATGCTGTCAATGCAACATGTCAAACGTAAAAAAAAGAAAAAAAAATGGGCGGTCAAACGTGCCGTAGTTTAACACACGTATACCCGAAGCGCGAATCATTTTTTTTTTTTTCGGGATTATTCTCCACCCTCTGAAGAGTATGATGTGAATGTCGGAAGCGAACTTCCAGACATTTTTCTTTACAGCGCCGGCTAGGTGTCCGCTGCTTATCATGTCTGCACCACGCGGTCGTGCCACTATCAGGGCCGATAACGAGAATCAGACAATCACTGTGATCATCTACGATAACGACGTAACGTCAAGGCTGAACGATCACATATTACGATCCCGTAACTAATCGCCTTTTTCTCTTTGCTTGGCTTCAGCGCGAAACTTTGATGGTTATGGAGTAAAAACGTCTAGCTGGCAGACCAACGATAATCGGTTATAAGAAATAAGGATATCCACATCGCACGAATTTCATTTCGGCCCTCCGCACCGCAGATGTCCACGCTATAAAAAGGTTGACTCCATCATGGGTACTTTTTGCGTACCCATGACGGAGTTTGCGTACAAAGTTGGCGGCCGCACAGCAAAAAGCAAAATCAGTTCCTCCTAGACATTGAAAATCGTCTCAGACGGTGGTGCTACCTAACTACAACGCTTCACGCGCGAGATCACGGCTTTTTGAGACCCGGACACGGCGACTGTACTTCCAAAATCACAAAGTAAAAAAAAAAAAATGAACGAAAGCTGTCAGTAACCAAAACCAATTCTACATCTCTCCACTATACACCGTCCCCGTACTCTACCTTTTAACAATTTCATTATTTAATTTCGGCGGTTTAACGGGCAGATCTAACACCTGGGATAAAAAACGCGCCGTAGTGGAGGGCTGCATATTAGTTTCGGCCACTTCGGGATCTTCAACGTGCGCCGAAATATCGATACACGGACGCCTTCGCTCTTCGCCTTGTTGTGGAAAGCATGCCACCACGGCCGGGATCGAATCGCGTCCTTGTGCTCACCAGCACAACGCCTTCGCCACAGAGCCACCACAGCGGTGCGTTACGTTTCAACAGAAACAGAGTGAATCTGATGACAAGGAAACGAAAAACAGTTCCTCAACCGGGGGAAAATCCACAAAAACCGAGTCATCGTAAAACAGACCCGACGTCCGACACGGGCCCGAAACGGACGCGACGGCACTCACGTCAGCGGCGGGAGCGTCCACGGGCGTCGGAGCAGCTGGCAGGGCGCGCAGCGGCGCGGCCGGAGGGAGCGCCACAGCCGCCGGCGCCGACTTCCTCCGTCGCAAGGACGACGACACAGCGTCCGCGAGCCACTTGAAGCCGAGTCGAATGAGCAACATCCGTCGCCGTCGTGCCCCGCGTCGACTGACATGGGCCACCGCTCCCCTCCGCGGACGCGCGCGCTAGAACGCGCCGCACCCGGCCACCACCGACCGCGACGCAACGATAAGCGCGCCAAGGTGTGCGCGTACTACGGGGAAAAACGATAACGAACCGCCCAACGAGGCCGGACGATATTGGCGCAGGTGATCGGCGCCACGCTGCCCACACCCCGTGGCGCGCGCTCACTCGTTTTTGAAAAGGGGGGGCCTGCTGGCTCCGGAAAGGAGTCGATTTACGTCGGACCGTCCGACACTGTACAAATCCCGCTGCAATACGGGTGACGTACTGAAGAAGCAGGAAGCGCAGCGCTACCGATGCGGGGTAAACCTAGAACGCTCCAGGGCAATCCTCTGCCACATTTCTACGACAGTGCGCCGGACATTTTCCCGGACGGAAATTCGCGAGGCCTTCGAACTTCTCGAAATAAATTTCTAGATTGTCACTAAGGGTATGTGTCTCAACGTGTGCGTGCGCATGCGCGCGTGTACATGCACTGACTTCGAGGTTTTTTCCAGTTACTATCTCTCTCTCTCTCTCTCTCTCTCTCTCTCTCTCTCTCTCTCTCTCTCTCTCTCTCTCTCTCTCTCTCTCTGCCTACTTGTCCTATGTCTATTCGCCTACAGATATTTGCCCATGCTTCCTTTCTTCAATCTCGTTTGGAAATCCTCGGTGTAACAAAATCGCTTTATTTCAAATCTCGCCAAATTCGAAGTGTTTCGGTTTCCTCTGCAGTATATAAAAAGCCCATCATAGCGATTTTAACGAAGTCTCGCTTATAACGAAGCAAGTTTTCCGTCCCGTGGACTTCGTTACCACTAGGTTTATTGTGTGACAAAAGAACAACGAGACTGGCAACAATGCACAGGCCAACAAAGCCGCTGCATACTCTGCTTTTCATTACAGCTAGGTACACACGTGGCATTTACTCGACACAAGTCTAAACTTCCTACAGTGCTTGTGTGGTGCATCATAAAAATGGGCCGGTGAATTTTAAAGCAACGCTGCGCCTTCAAATTTTGCGTAAAACTTCACTCACTGGCTCCTATTATCTTCGGAAGGTTACAAAAACTAGTACGAAGAACAGCCCCGACTCAGGGCCACACCGTTAAAGGGACCCTGCAACACTCTTTGAACAGTGCAAGTAAACCTGCGCAACGTTTAGATTACACTGCCAGGAATACCTGAGCCAAATATTACACGTGCACGTGAAGCGGTGAGCGCGCAAATCGATGTGAAAGACGCGGAAAAACGAACCGCTCTCTCTTCAGTTGTCCTCATATGCATGGCCCGAGGGACGTCACATAGGCCATGACTGCCCGATCGGCTGTCACTGGTCAACTTCGCGGGTAGATTCTCCCATTTCCGTCGACGTCATCGCTGTGTACGAACCTCTTCTATGCCTGAACCTGTAGGCACAGTTTTGCCGTTTCTTATGTGTTTTGAGTGCGCGCGGAGTTTGAGTGATGAGCTCAATACTTCCCTTTCAACGGGACCACTCGACTACAAACGTTTATTGCTTCAAAAACGCCCTACCAGCCCGAGCGCGCACTTGCGAGCAGGCACCCATGCCTGCTTTTTTGTGGCACCAGACCGGAAATAGGTCCCTCCGCGTTGCGGAGAAAAGGAGAAAACTACCCGGCATGGGATATATCGAAGGCCGCCGAAGAGAACGCCGCGAGCCACCTCCCTCTCCGGGAGAGAGCGCGCAGCTTTCGTCGCGTTGCCCGCGGTCGAGTTGAGAGGGAACGATTATGCGCGATTTCTCATCGCGCGTAATTTCGTTAATTGTGAACGGATTTTCATAATTCTTGCGGGAGGAGATTTCTGGGACAATAGACTTTATCCTAAAATACATTATTAGTAGTCGATGGCAAGTGTTGCAGGGTCCCTTTAAGTCATTTGCACAGAGGAGGTCGGAGGAGGAGGAGCAGAAGGCCAGCGCTGTGCGAGAAGGCCTTCAAAAACCTCAAAAGCAGACAACAATGTGAAAAGAGTGAAGATTCTTGCAAGACGGTCGATTGATTGATTAGCAGTGGGTTAAACTTAAACCAATCAGTTAACCAACCAGTCCATCAGTTTTAAGCGCGCGTTTTCGGCACGAGAAGTGCACCGACAGTGCCTAAGAGCGCACTGAACTTGCCACGACGAGATGGCAAGTGCAGAAAACTCCGAAGACACCTAAGAAATTCTTATATGCGCTGCAAATGCGAAAGAATTTATGTCCAATGGGACGCCACACATAGTGCTCCTATTTAAAATGTAAAATAAACGCGTTCAACAACAACAACAACCTCGGGGTGCGTACGTCGACGTTGCAGCTAATGGGAATCGCTGGATCTGCCGCGAGCGTCAGACAGGCAGCTATCATTGCCGTTACCTTAACGCTGAGCCTAACAGCGAGTCAGGCAACGTCAAACTCGCTGCACATTGAGCTGCGAGCACCGGTTGTCGATATTTTTCCAAGCCGAAGTTCACAACGCACCCATTTGGGTCCACTTTTATTCAGCTAGAGCCACGCAAACCAAATGTACGTAACTGATCATTACGTTTAGTTTTGTTCTTCCTCGTGTATTCGACTCATATGTGCTATACATATTTGTTATAAGTATCACTTCCTACACTGACTTGCAGTGAAATGAATACCACGTGAAAAAAAAGAAAAAAAGGGGGGGGGGGGGGCGGCTTAGTGGTGTCCGGTATGCATGCTCGGCTCGCATTATGGAAGGGATCCGGGTTCTATTCCAAGCGAGTCCCGAATTTTCCCAATTTTCTTTTCGACTCAACACTTTACCTTTATTCCCTTTGCCCCGCCGGCCATTTTACGTGTCGTTTCACTGATACAGACGCACAACTCAACGGGCCATTTAACTTTTTCGCATTAAAAATCCGCTTTCCTCAGCGGTGTATCAGCAGGTGCAGCCACGACGTGCGGGGACGCTCCAACACGCACAGAGGCGCAAAAAGGCAGTGCACAAGGCGAAAAGTAGGCCAACACATTTCCGCCAGACGGGAAAGCGGCCTTGCAGGGTCGCAGTACGATCGACAACGCTCATGCGGCGCCGCCGCACGCTCCAACAACAGCAACACCAAAAAAGAGAGACGCGAGAACGAAGTTAGCCTTGTGTGCCGATCCAGTTTTCCCCTTCATTACGCACTGCAGTCGCTTTGTTGGTCGCGCTCCATTCGTCACGTCGCTTGGTTCGCTGCGGCCCGCGGTATACACACACACCCGCCGCGGGCTGCAGTCTTACCGCGCGCCTACACACAGTTAGCGCGAAATAATAACGGAACACCAAAGAGAAATAGAGCAAAAAAAAAAAAAGTTGGGCGGCTGGCCTGAAATGAGAATGCAGCAAACTGAATAACGGGACGTCAAAAACAAAACAACAACAACAAAAAAATAAAAAAGGCGGCCAAGTGTATATACGCAAAGGAGAAACCAGAGCGCGGAACACTTTTGGCCCGCTTGTTTCGTTTCCCCTCCTCAAGTCCATTCGGGTGAAGAGAGAGACGCTCGCAGCCGGCGACTCACCGCCGCACGCGTCGTTACAGCGAGCACACGACGAGACGAGAAAACAGAACGGCGAAAATGTGACGCACAAATGGCCAGAACGCGTCGGCGGGCTTCTAAAAATGGGCGGCGAACGCCCGAGGAGAGCGTGCGCTAGAAAACGTGCGCCGAAGAACATAACCGCGACGCCCACCTCGTTACACGGGGAGAATCTTCTCTCCGTAACGTGTTAGTCCCGTTTTTTTTCTTCTTCTTCTTCCCTCCTCTTGTGTCTCGTGACCGCGTTCGGAGACGGCGTCCGCGGCTGGCCAAGATCCATTTCTTGTGGGCCCCTTCTCCTCGCTTCAATTTTAGGAGGCGACAAGTTTTGGGCTGGTCAGTGCGTGGTCCCAATGTTCAACAGCCGGCCTTATCGGCCCCGGCCGGCAGACGAGGCTGCGATAATCATCTTCGGCCCGCCGTTGCACCAATACCTTGAGGGTACGCAGCGATCACCACTCGATTACGTCCCAGAAAGCTGCCACTGACGCAGCAGCAAACGCAGGAGCAAACTTGGATATTCTCTAAACGGGCTGTATACTATAATATGTGCATCAGGAGGCATGTCTGGCTGCGGATTTGCCAACACGCCCAAGCGGGGACACGCAGAAAACCTTAGCATTTGCCGCCTCAACCTTCCGCGCAGTCACGTGATACGCACTGCTAAGCAGGGGGCTACCATTTTTGTCAGCAACCTCGAAACGAACTGGGATCATTGCTACGCACGGACACAAACGTGTGACGCAGGCAAAGAAGCTCCAATCGGAGGCAACTTGTGTATAGGAAGGGAGTGAAGGTAACGGCACTAGGCTATTGCCGTCACAGTTACTCGGCCGGTAACGATTCCCCCGGCGCCCTGACAGGCTCCACCCTCGAAAGTCAGCCAATACCACTTCACTCCTTACGCCACCAAAAGAAACACCAATGTTTTGCCATACATTCCACCAAAACCCATAGTTTAAACCCGTCCTTCGGAACTACCCCCTACTTGCATTTGATGCACGCGAAAGCCCGTTTCAACCCGTTTCTAGCCAAATAAACGCAACCGGCCAGCCGAGAATCGCTGACCCCCACTTCGACCAGGCAATGGGCTGCCTCTGCAACAAGGGAGCCGCACCTCCACTACGTCACGAGGGCATTAATTGAGAGTTTAAACGGGCGTAAACTACCTCATTTCACACTGTCCTGTTTAGGAGTGCACCCCAAACAACCCCTTCCATTTCTTCGGTTGCTTCAGGTGGCTAAGTATTGTCATTCGGATGACGATCCAGCATTAACGGCTCCAATTTTTCACTGGCCACACAAGACTGAGGCATCGTCCCCCATAAAGACACCTATAGGACGGCGCGATTACCTCTTCTTAGGCCGCCTCTCCCAGGCAGTTCTGCAGATACCGCGGTACCCGTATCGCCACGGGGAACGTGCGTCCGCTTGCGCCACCTGTTCGAAAACAGCCGGTGATCAACTTACCCGCGAGGGACAATAAAACTCGCTCACACGCAAGAGATCCGACCGAGGAGGCAATAGCGGCGCATAAAGCAGGAAAGGAAAAAGGTTCCGTCTTTTACTTTTCTTACTGCGCGAGTACGCCATCGAGCTGCCGCGCCTCGTTAACCCAGAGCCGCCGCCGCCGCCTGAACGGCCTCCACTAACTGTAAACGTTAACCCTGAGCGCTCAGCGCCTCAGCCGTCGCGATTTCGAGAGACGTGGGCGTCCTTGCCGAGTCTCGATCGCCGAGCGGCGTTGTCCGTGCAAAGCTGCGGGGCGGGCTCCCCCACCCAGCAATAAAAGCCGTCCCGCGCTGCACTGCCGACACACGCCCGTGCAATATACGAGCACCATACGCCGCGCAGCGGGAGAATTAAGAAAGGAAGAAAAAGGTGGGAGGAAGGGGGCAGGCGCCGGACAGCGACCTTAAACGAACCAGTCTGCCGACAACAACAACGCAGCGGCCGATGCAATCCCGGGGCGCCTGCCTGTACGTGCGCGCATGCTGCGCACGTTGGACGCGCGCACACCCCTTTGGCGTTCCTGTAGCGCCTGTTCTTTCCTCGTTCATTCGGTTCTTTTTTGCTCGTTCGTCTCTTACGAGTTACACCCATCCCCACTGCGGGCTTTAAAGACTACCGTACAACGTCCCGGAGGTCCGTGCGGGACTGGAATCCAAACTTCCGACATCGATAGCGGAGGAGCAATGCTCTCTCCTCCCGGGCTGCTGCGTCTCCAGCAGCAAAGAAAACGAGCGCCAAGCCGGTCGACGGACAGCAGGAACGACCGGAGAATGAACTGGGCGCAGTCACTCACTCTACGGGCGACGGTGTTTTCGTTCTTGTTTCGCGCATGCGCAGTAGACTGTGGTCACGTTGAGCTAAAAGCGTTCGAGAACAAGCAGGCCCGACGGGGCGCAAGAAGTCGCTTAACACCATCTCAACACGGTGCCCATTGGTGCATAAACTTGGATTTGTCGAAGTCTTCGTGGTGGCTGCTGCATTGTGCAAATCATGACCAATGTAATTTAATAACTGACTGTTTAGCCTTTGGTTTATTTAGTTTTAGTTTAATATGTAATGCGCTACAGAAGACACACCACAGCGTAGCCTGGTGGAGAGGGCCACGGCACCCAGTGGCCGCCCACCGGCCGGCCGCCCAACCCTGAAGCTCGTCTAAATAAAGTTTATTCACTGAATCACTCACCGACCATTTGTGGCAGACGCCCAAACAACCGTAACAACATCTCATTGATTCGAAATATGTTTTCCGGAGATCTCGACCTTTTAAATTGACATATTCCTCCATCTCACGGGCGAAATCGGTTTTTAGATTGTTCATGCAGAGTTTGTGCAGCTTAAACATGCTAGCGATCTGCGAAGTTAAGCCCTGTGGACCGAAGACATCAAATCAGCGGGGGAGGATGATGCGACACGATAGCAGACAATCAACAGACTGGTTTCGGCTTTACTCTGACTCCGATTTTGGGATTTTACGAGCCGAAGTTTCACTTGGGCTATGCAGGGGCGCCGTAGTGGAGGACTCCTCCGGAATAATTTCGGTTACATGGGGATCTTTAACGTGCGCCGAAATCTCGACCCCAGGGCGTTTCCGCTTTTCGCCTCCGTCAGAAGAGCAGCCACCGCTGCCGGGATCGAACCCCCGTACCTGGAAACAGCAGCAGAACGCCTTAGCCACGGCGGCACCGCGGCTGATCACTGGTATTTACCGCGGCTGATCAATGGTATTTACAACGTGGCATTTACAGATGACTAGGGACGCTTTTCGCGGTAAGCGATAATTTACCGACGCAAGAGAGCGGAGACAGGGCGAAAAGAACTTAATAGCGCGACGAAAAAAGGAAGAAAGACAGTCAGCACATGTATTACAAGCGAAACGAGAGAAGTCATTCCGGCGGCAGAGGGACACCCGCACGGAATAAATATCCGGTGATATCGGAGCAACATTACGTCGTGCGTGGGAGGCACCGGCGTCGAAAGCGAGCAGCAGCCCTCGACTCTATGGAGCGCGTACACAGAAGCCGTGACGCAAACGCATTACGAGAAAGTTTATATGCATCTGGGGCCGCGGTGAGTCGTCGACGGAGGAGATTCGTGGAACGCCCCGACGTGTGCGCGCGGATGGCCTATATTTGCCCGTCGGATGGGGGAATATATATCCGAAGCAGCCCGTGCTAGACCGACACTAGGTTCGGGGAAGACCGCGGGCAGCCGGCTGCGTTCCGTGAACGCCTCATCGGTTGCATCGCGAGTAATTTTAGACAGAACCCGAAGGTTAGGTTCGCGCTACGGTCTCGTAAATTTCCCTCCGGGGTGGCGTCACAGGGGCACACTCGCCAATCGCATTCGCGAGTCGGAGGCGGCAGTTCCTTAACTGATACGGACGAAGATGTGATACCGCAGAATGTCAACGCAATTGATCGGCTACAAATGATCATTCAACTTCGGTAACACAAATTTACGCTATGAGAAAGTAAGAATCAAACCTACAACAAACGCTCGCTATAACGAAGCTCTCCGAAAAAGAACTGGCTTCGTCATATGCGACTGTTCGTTAAAACGGGTACGATTTCGTTATTATTCACTGTAGTGTGGATCACGAAAACTTCAAATAATTCAAAGTTTTAGTTATAATGAGTATTTACTGTATCCGCAGATTCAGACTGGTTCTCAGTCGTAGTGCGCCACAGCCACGATCGACGTCAGCTGTTTACAAGTAAAAGAAACGCAATATTCCCCGTACTCGCATGCGCCTGACAAGAAGACCCCAGCTGTCAGAGCGACCGGGTTCGGCGAAGACAAAACGCGACACCTCACTCAAAAACGTCAAGTGTCGAAGTACACGTTCAGCCTACGGCAGCCCGAACGCTTGGAAAGAACGAACGACAGGTTAAACGCCTGGCGCGCCGAAAAGCACCAGTGTCTCCTCGACAACTCGCAACATGTTACCCAACCCGTGCATTCTCTACGCTACACAGAAGCTTGCACGTCCGCGTGTATCACTCACTTTTCACCGCAGCCTCTCATTACCCCTCTCTCGTTTTTCTCGCTCTCTCTGGGCGGTTGCAAGCCGTCTTCGAGCCGCAAACGAGCGCCACGCCGAACCGCAGCCTGCAATCCGTTCCCGGGACGTCCGTTGCGACAGCGGGACGCTTGCACGCACACGCGAACAACGACCAAGGTTAGCTCGTTCGCACGCGGTCGTTGCGTGCCGCATCCATCGCGGCGGCGTCAAGCTGGCGCGGGTCAAGAGAGATGCGCGAACGACGACGAGCATATGCGGCAACGGCTTGCGAGGCAAACGACACTCCGCAGCAGTCCTTCCGCCTAATAGCGTAATCGCAGCGTCCAGTATACATATACATGCTCGCGCGAAGCGGTCGTTAGGAGGGCATTGTACGACGATGTGCGGAAGATACAATCGGATGCAGCAACTGAGCTTCGTCTGTGTAGGAGTGCGAGCCTAGAGGTGTATACGCTAGCCGGAAGGCAACCGCCTATCCTCACTGCCAATGGGGGAACAACTGGAGTGCATTAGGAGGTCCTAGAAGATGATTGATTACGCGCAGCCAACAAAAGCGATATCGGTATATCTGTCGTACAACTCCTTCAGACTAGTTGCTCTAACAACAGCACACCTATTCCAACATTCTGCACAATTGAGATGTGTAGTAACCAGGAAAAAAGAATTTCCCGCGCGAAGACAGGAACTCTGGTGGCGAAATCGTATCGCGGAGAGGCAGTGGGCACCAGTCACCACTGCGGTTTTGAAGCTCTGAGCTTTCCAAGCTCACGCCGCTTCCGGACTTTTGGTTGTTCGCCCGATTAAAAAAGGGAATGGCAACAGTATAATAATCATCATCATCCTACCTCGAGGTTATCATCCTCCGGGGTGGTGGCGGCGGCGGCCTCGCCGGGCGGCTTGCGCGACGCGAGGCTGAAGACGAAGAGCTTGAGGAAATCCAGGAGGCCGCATTTCTCGGCGAACACGCGCAGGTACACGAGAAACATGTCCGCGGCCGGCTCGAGCTCGGCGCCGACTTCGGGACGCCGCTCCAGGTCGACGCCTTTCGCACCACACGACGACCACAGCGCGCACAACCCACGGCGGCCGGTCTGTGCCGACGGGTGGCCCCACAGGAGCACGGGGCAGCGAAGAGGTCCCGACGGTCGGCAGTCGCAATGAGTTCTTTCAGCTTCGATTCCCGATCGAGCCGAACCTAGCCGATGCCTCCGCGAGAACAAGGTACACGCGGGTGAGGGCAACAGCTGTTTAGCCTTCTATCGCGGCCTGCGTAGATTTAAATAGCAGCGGGATGGGAGGTGCGCATAGTTCGAATGAGTTGTTGTGACAGGCGAGCTCGGCTTCGGAATGTTGACGCGCACGTGACCGACGCTTCGTCAAGAGCTGCGCAGTTCGGAGCGACCCGTGCGTCACTCAGTCGGGAACAGCCCTGGGCTCTCTGTTGATACAGTCGACGACGTGAGCGAAAAGAAAGCGCGGGAAAGGGGGTCCACTACACACGCCCTTCCCGTCATTAAGACGTCGCCACGCGGCGACGATCCGCAGCTGCTTCGCGGAGTTCCGGCACCTCTCGACGCGATACGCACGCACGCACGCACAGCGAAGAAAACCCAGCAAGGAACTAGTGGGAGATCTCACCCGCGAACCGAACGGTCCGGAAAAGGCGAGTTTCCAAGCAGGACGCAACAGCCGGAGAAGTCGGCGGCGACGACGGGTGTGGGGCCGGTCCGGGCACAGAATGGAAAGCGTACGCAAGGGACAAAGATCCGAGTCGCGTGGAGGGGCCGTGCGCTGCTTTCCACCACCAACCGACACAGCGGTCGGTCGTCCACCACGCGTGCCGCACAACCCGGCAATGGCTGTTGGCCCCCCCTCGGCCCGCCCGGAGAGGCGAGGGAGGGGGAGAGAGAGCGGCGAGGGCGCGTTTCCTTGTGGCGCGGGAGGCGACCTTGCGACCGACCGCGCCTAGGCAGAGAGCCGCCGCCGCTCTTCGAGCAGATCCCCCTCCGCTTCTTCGAGCACAACAGAGGAAGACCCGTAGAGCGACGCGAGGAGCACAAGAGCCCTGCGTACGTTGACTCTTGTTGGCTCCTCTGAGGCCGGGCCTGCTAGACTCGTTCGACGCACCAGCCCCCCTCCTGCACGTAACACCGAGGGGCCTCCTTCGGTTGGGAAGTATTATGAGCGACGCTATTAAAATGAGAAGTGGGGGACGCCGCCGGTGTACCGCTCGCTGCGGGACCCAGTGCCCCCGGCTGGCTCTGGCTGTCAGAGGGAAAGCCGGGCCGCCATTTCCAACAGAGGGGGAGAGGGAGAGAGAGAGAGTTCTGCCGTGGAATTAGTTCTGCATACCGCATCACACAAAGAGAAACTGGCGAACCGGCGATAGGGAGGACAACAGGAAAACCGGTATCGCAATTGCCGCGATAGGGGCTCGACACGCATAGCGGTGGATAACTTCACAATGGAAATGATTCATCGATTGAATGGACGTCTGTTTCTGACACAGAGGATGACTCTTGGGTTCCGCAGGAAAGAGCAAGCACAATATTTCAATTTTTTTGATTCACGCACTAAGGGCTATGAGGCGGCGCAGTTGAGGGTTACGGTTAATTTAGACCACCTGGGGGGAGACCTTTCAACGTGCCCCGAAATACACGTGGGCGTTTGTTTTTTCGGCTCTGTCAGGAGACAGCTGCCGGGAATCGAACCTACGTCCTCGGGAAAGAACAAAGCCCCACGCATCCCGGGAGATCAGAGGAGTCCAGTTACTACCGATCAGTCGCGACAAGCGAGGAGGACTCAACAGGCAAAGGTGGCAGCAAATTAAGCAACGATCTTTTCGAAACTACCCTGCGAGTCCGCTTCGCCATAACACGACGAAATGGCCAACCGTTACTTGATATGGAACGACAGCAGCGCACCTGTCTACGATCGGTTTTTCATAAACTTGCATGCTAGAAAATTCGACGACCCCAAATCGAGGAGAGGGACGGGGTTGTACTCAAACCTTATATGCCACTTCCGCTCCTCTGGTTACTGCCTGTAACTTTTCGAGGATAGGCGGTGAAGCAAACCCACAGGGCAACTCGATTAAAAAAATAAAAAGCAAAAGAAAAAGGCCGCCTACCCACGCAGGGCGAAAGGCCTTCGCCATCTGCCTCGACTTGCAGCCATGTATCGCGGATCCGACGTTTCCCCACACAGTGCGCAGCTGCACGTAACAGGCGATGGGAGGAGAAACGTGGTGGCCTCTAGGGGGAACCTTCGTTGACGTCATCGGATGATACATCCAATCGCTGGGAGACGTATTTGCGGTGGGCTTCAGTTCTAGGGCTTTGTTATCGCGCTTATATAGCACACAGTCCAGTAAGGACCGGCAGCAGAGCGGTAGTACACATCCTAAGGTCAACCCCTCCATGGTCGTCTTCCCGCGGTCAACTTGCCGACTGCACTCATAACGAACAATGCACGGCAGTCCTCTACACGCCGCTGCCCCGAAACAGCGTTAAAAAGCGAAGCGGCCGGCAGGCAGGAAAAGCCTTGTGCGCGGTTATCAGACGTCTGATTTGTCTCTATACTCACGCCTTCAGGGCCAAGCACCTGAGGGGGTTCGAGCTGTCGGCGTCTCCTGTCGCGGTCGTCTCATGTCACGGTAAATCAAGTTGTCAAACGGTGGTAAGAAAACAATTATATAATGGATAAAACCGGTTCGAAATAAACTAACGTGATTTTAACTAATTTAAAACACAGGAATAATCAGGATTAATACTCAAAAATGTGTTCAATTCTGTCTCAAAATTGGTTTCAAACGCCAGGTTTTCTCCTGTAAAGCATACTTCTTAGCAAGCTGTGACGTGTGACACGAAGACAACTTACGGCCAGTCTGTTTTCTCGTTTAATTGTTTAAATTCGCTTCAACGCAAGAGACGACAAAAACGCCTCAGCAAGCGCGCGATGGCTCCTCCCACCGGCGCTTCTCCAGCGCCCAATCAGCGCGCGCCATGTGGCAAGAGAAAGACTTACAACATTTGAATACACTTAAACACTGCATACTTCGCCCCCTCCCGAGGTTTCACGTTAGTGAAGATGGCCCGGGATTTTTTTGTTTCGGTACAGGAATGGTTTTTGTGACCAGCGAGAGAGGCAAGCCCTGATATGTATACGAAAACGCTTCACAGCTATGAAGTGCAGCCTTTGTCAAAATTTTATAGGCCAGGCTTCTGGGCCGCAAGAAATTCAAAGCAAAAGCTTAACGTCCAAGTACAGGTTTATGCTAGAGAGAAAGAAAGGTGCCCTTGGCAGCTTTCTGACATAAAACATTTCAGCCTCGCTCGAGGGGCAAGCTTGTATTTTGAATTCTTTGTGACCTACTAACGTTTGCCATAGCCTAGAAACTTTTGACAAAGACTGTACATATCGTAATGTGCTAAATACCATACTGTACACGGGTGTTGGCGCTACGGGGTGAAATCCTTCGAAATTGGCACGAAAAAAGCCAGAAGAAGAAGCGACCACAATTGGCAACGTCGAGCGCGACAGCAAAACTCCCCATGCGCCGAGTTGGGAGAGAAATCTGTGAAGATCTAAACAGGGGCCAATCAAGAGCGCCCTCGCACTGACAGGCATATCCCTCGGCGTCGGGCGTTGCGAGCCGTCTCAGAGTGATGACGCCAGATGCGTGAAGTCAACTGCCGTATAGGCGCACGCGGGCTCGCGGTTGACGCACGAATTGCAAATTATGACGCGTTTGGAAGCCACGCACCCCTGCGCAGTGACTGTACGCATACATTGTGTACGCACGCCCAACACGACCGGTGCAAACATGCTGCTTACCTGCTGTTCGCGCACGCAGGACTACACGAATGAATACGCGCTTCCGGAACGCTTCCTAGAGCGATCCTCGCAGAAATATACAACGGCTAAACGTTTGGTCGCTCAAAAAAGACGCGGGCGCTACCAAACACAAGTTGGAGACGTCACTGCAGCGTGCAAGAACCCCACGACCGTACTTGGGTACCGCAGAAATGACACAAAAAGCGGAGTACAGTCGTTGGCACAGTGCTGCAATCACCCGCGACAACAAAGACGAGTGTTAAAAAAATTAGAGCACTTTTACTGCCGTGAAGATGAAAGACCAGTATTGGTGGATAGCCACATTGAGAAATGTAACCGCATTTATCGAACTAAGACAGACACACACGTAACTTCGTTATATCTGATTCTAAATTCATTCTAATAATTTGTTTCGGGTCAGTTTCTATAAAATAGGAAATACAGCCGTTTTCTGCAACCTGGCAGCAGTCGGGGATCCTGTAACGCTTAAAACTCACTGTTAATTAACTACTCACGACAAGCACACGAAACTCGGCGTAATAATAGAGCCCCTCTGGCAGCCAATTTCAGTACGATTTTTGTTCTCAAAGATACCTAGGTTTGACAGCTATAGAGAGCGTTTTACAGAAGCTGTAGAGCAAGCGCGTGCGATTCTTGGCCGACGCACCCCGAAAGACGCACGAAATTTTGGCAAGAACCTGGCGCAAGACAACTTTACCGTTAGAAAAAAGAAAGAAAGAAAAAAAACACACAAGCGATGAATGGTTGAGGGTGGGCGGTGTCATATATGGGTAGGGCACGATACGACAATGCTGTTCGCATACGGGCTGACGCAGTTAAGGCAGCATTTCCTTTAATTAAGGCGTCGCGTTATCGAGCCCAAGGCCACAGGTTCGATTCCTAGAAACGGTAACTGTCTTCTGATGAACGCGACATGTGCGTAAACGGGCCAAGCTGCAGACGCAACATTTGGTGCCCCGACTAAATTACCACGCGGGGCGCCTCTACTCCGGCGTGCATCCACCCCATCAGCGCATTTCCTCCGCAGCCTTGAGCTTGTACGCCTCTCCCCCAAAAGGTATTTAGCGCGGCTTCGGTACAGGAACTCACGCAAGCAGACAACAAACCGTTACAGGCATTCGATCACCTGTCCCGCCCCACACACGCAAGCTGGCAGCCACGGCATACGCGCAAATACGGGTCACCTGGATATCGTGCAGCAGCGGCGACGTCCGGTGCGCATTCTACTTGTACAGTAGAAGGCCGTTTGACACTACAGCCCTCACCGATGCACGATGCAGCGCGGCGAATCACAACAGCAGAGACAATCCCGGGCAGAAACGTTTTGTTACGGCGACTGGGTGCCAAGATGCGACGTCGAACGCTCCCTCGTCGTCCTTTCTACGCCATGCCAGCGACTACCGTCGTGTCTCAGCGTCTGATTCCTTAATATGTGGGAGTTGCGAAGCTCCCCACGCGCCCACGTATATATAAAAAAAAATGTCCCTGTTTTGCCCCCTCGTACTGGAAAGTATACCCAATTACGGTGCGGAAACTCCTAAGTAGGAAATGTCGGGCGATTGTTTAAGCGGCTATGCTTACACCCAGCCCCTTGAAAGTTCGTTTCACCACTATAAACCGATGCTACGCTGGGAAGGAATCTTACAGCGAAGCTTTCTATGCTCCGCTGATGGCGCTCCATGTCGCGCCAAAAGGCGCTGTGAAAAGGTTATACACAGTGGGTTCTACAAAACGATGATGATGATGACGATGATCGTAAGCGAAGGCGCATCAAGCGCCTCAAGAAAAAACGCCTCCCGTGGTCGGAATCGAGCCTGGGTCCCTCGCGTTATCAAGCCGACCTCGATCCGACTGCGCCATTCCGACACTGTTGAATCAGTTCGGATTTTCGACCTTGGCTCAGGTTGCATGGGAGAAAGCTTCGTGCTTCAACCCTCTTTGTCGTTGGATGACAGCCGCTTAGATTTTTTTTGGACCTTAAAGTCGGACACAAAAGTAGATTAAATACCTCCAAGGACCCCACGTATCCGTATGAAGGGCTATAGATCAAACCCCCTTGCAGTCGCCTGCGCTACTATTGGCGGTGAGATGTTTGAGTGGCGCCCCCTGGCTCTGACGTCGGCTTAGGGACTCGCGCCGCTGTCGTTTGCTACGCTCCGCTTGTGAGGGACAGCAGTGTCTGTGGTAGAAATCGCCCGCTTTGTTGCTGTATTGCGTTAAAAAGCGTGTTTCTAGTGATTCAGTTATTTTGCCAGCTTCTGACGCATCTGAATAATTTGAAGCTGTATCCCCCACAAGTTTGCAACACACGAGGAGATGGAGAACAACTTTCTTCAGGGCATCGGTCAGAATATCGTGTGTAACTCGTCTTTTCTAGCTTATTCGCGAGGATCAGCGATCAGGGCTTCTCGATAAGTATTCAAAATGCGTAGGCTTCCCTGCAGTATTTTTGAGATGCTGTTATGAAGACTCAACTGTCTAATGCTACGTACCAAGCAGCGGCCCCTACACGCGCATCGCACAGCAGGAAATAAAACGGCTGTCTTCTATTTATTTCGTTGTTGTTATCAGATGAATGTTTCTTGCTTTTTTTCTGCCCAACGCCTTAAATTTTCTGCACCGTCACAAACGTCTTATTAGGAGGTTTGGGGATGTTTGGGAGGCTCACAAAGATCGTGTGGATATTTCCTTCATGTTGTATGGCATACATTCCCTTCTTCACAAATTGGCTTTCATTGCGGCTGCGTGCAAGAAGGTGAATATACACAGCGTGCTTTGTTTATTCACATGCAAATACAATGAGAAGGTTTGTGCTACGACACCCCGATCGCGCCCTAAACAACGTTGTCCACAGTACTCGAAGGCGGCTTTTGTGCTCTGAAGTTCTATCATAACCATCGTTATCATAACGAACTGACTCTCAACCTGAACAATGATGACATGATTACGGTGTTGAAGGCAAGATATACTCGCTAACTAACGATATAAATAGAATACTTCATATACACTCGAACGCCGCTACAACGAACGCTTCTACTACGAAATAGCCTGTACAACGAAGCAGGCCATATGGCATGGCCAGAATGATATGTTTCCTGTGTATTGTGAACGCTACAACAGCGAAGTTGCCTGTTTAACGAAAAAAACTCATGCGTTCGCAATCGCTGAACTGTTGTTTGATAACGAATACGTCTAGCTGCACACGTGCTAACGCGCAGCTGACAGATTTGTTGACGACCGTGAGTCATCCAGTTCTGCCACGGAGCCGCAGGGATCGATAAACACGTACAGTGCGTGTTGCGGCGCAACGTAGTTTGTGACGGCCGACGATTACGTCTCGGTTAACGACCGGGTCCTGGTTTACTCTTACCAGAGAACTGACGGCATCGTAGAGGCTGTCATAGAGAAAAGGGGTGCTACAAATGGTCAGGCGAGCATTTGCTACAAATGGTCAGTGATGAAGAGCTTGATGAGGAGCCGAGCGTAATGAGTAACCCGTGATGACGCGCTGCAGATATATATCCCGTCACTCCCTGATTCGCGCCGCAGCGCGAGGTCACGGTGTGACGAGACCTGAGTCAGTGAGTGATCTGGGTCAGGTCGGCGGTGTTGTGCATTTAGTACGTCATACTACTGCACAAAAGCAAACTGTTGACGTTTTTTTTTTTTTTCACCTACTGCAGTATAAATGGTTTTATGGCTTCTCTCAGTATGCTTATCTGCTTTATAATGGGTCAGTGAAGTTGGCGACGCATATAACGAAATGACGCGCTCAACGAACTATTATCTCGGTCCCAGACGCTTCGTTATACGGGCGTTTCACTGTATTACAAGAATCGAAACCGATGACTAATTCCAAGCCGCTCTTTATTGCTTTCCAACCCTTCCAGGCGCAAAGAACAAATTCTATTCCACTCTGAATGGCGTTCTATGAATTGAAGAAAATCCCTTTTACTCTCTTGTCCTGGACTGAGAAACCGGCCCGCTAACCAGCTCGATTTAATTTTAAATAAAGTTTTCTTCTCCCCCCCCCCCCTCCTCCTCCTCCTCTTGAGTGCAGTTTTCCAATAACGCATATCCGAATATCGGGAAGATATGGCTGTGGAAAATGTACCGAGATATTCCTCCAGGTCTGAACAATCATAGTCTTACTGTATCTTTAACGTAGACGTGACTCGTTCTGCTCAATAAACCTCCATACTGGTTAGATGCCTGGTATAAAATCAGCACGCGCCTGTATACACAGTGGGTTATTTGGAACTCAACCTACAGTTCTTGCGGCCATAGCGCCTGTCGGCAAACCTTCATGCCTTGACACCGCAAAGTGATGTGACACAATACGTTCGAGCGTTCTACAAGGTTGCAAAAACTGTTTTACCTCACATATGATTACCGGGAATCGTAATGCCTTCTACCAAAGCCAACAGTCCCGAAGGCCTTGAATTTGTTTTGGTCTTCCATTTTCGCTGTTGTCGGTAATTAGCAGCTGACTGTTCCCTTTCTTCGAAAGATTGCTTAATAGAGAAGCTGACCCCTTGCTCCGACTCTTCGCGCTCCGCACAGGACCGGCTTCGCAAGGAATGTGGCGACGCCGGCAAGGTTTCTTCCATAGCGGTATACAAAACCATACTTTAACTGGCACCATGAGCTAGTGTATGCGATTTTAAGCCTATTATTATGATAAAAAGTTACTCACACGCCAATTCTGGTGCGAACAAGCATCAGATATTGACCGAGCGCAAAGAAACAGCAGAGAGAGCGAGCCTGAGTGAAGCAGACGACAAATGCGAGAATCCCTAAGCTGACGTCACGGAGGCGCGCTTCGCAGCGCCGCCCGTGTTCGCGCTCACCGCCAATACACAAATGCTCTGCTTGGGAGGCATTTTGCAGGGGCAATATGGGATCTCCGATATCGAACTATAGACCACCGTAGGGCCTTTTAATGAATGTTTCCATATGGCCCCATGAAGTCGAATTCACTACTACGCACAAATTAATTGCTGGAAAAACATTTTAAAGGGTAATATAAAAACCCTATATCAATGTATTAATACTTGAGGACCTCATATAAAATCACTCCATAAAACAATGTATGTATCCCTATGGAGCGCAGTATATCGAGCCCCTTTAAAGTTAGCTGCACTACTATACACACGTTATGCTGCGAAGCCATGTGTTCGGTGTAATCAAAAGTGTCTGATATCAAAGTGTGAAGGTCATATGGGCTCTTATTATTACAATATCCGTATGCGGCAAAAGTGTGACACATTATTCGTAACAGACGGACAGACAGGCTCCGTCGTAGGGTCCTCATAGAAATGCTAATCATTTAATATTTGCAGTGGGAGGGGACTGTTTACAAAGCGGACATGTTTCTCGTGGCGACTGTTCTCAGGCATCTTTCATTCAACGTACGATCCGCTGGACTATTGGCGCCCGCACGGGATCCAATAACCGAACAAGTTCCACACACGCCAAAGACAATCCGGGAGAAATAGGACCGATTCAGGGGCGCAACCGAAAGCAGCGCGGCAGGGGCCGTCAGCAACCGGCGGACCCCGGTTCGAAAGCGGAGCCATTTCTTTCCCGGAGGCGAACAGAAGTCCCGAGAAGAAGGGTCCAAGCGGCCGGCATGCACACGCCGAAACGTTCCGCGAACGGCTCCCGAGCTCCTCCTGCTTCCGGGAACAGCCTCCTCCGAGAGACGACGCACGCGCGGGCGGCAGCAGCAGCAGCTTAGCCGCGACTGACAGCAGTCAGACGCAGCAGCAGCTGGGCCCAACTGCTCGTGGTTGGGGCGCGGCACGCCCACTCGTAAAGCACGAGCAAGGAAGAGGAGCAGACACCGGACGAGAGGACCGGGAGAAGAAACGGAGGTCGTAAAGAATTCCCAACTGACGGGGTGGCAAGTTCCTGGCCCACAGAAAGCACGGCCTTTCCTTCCCGCGACATCCAGACACGGCTACGGCGAGCATTCCCAAAGCCTTAGCCAAGTGCAACTCGATTTACGATGGTCTGGCTTTAAGACGTAATTCAAAGTAACAGCGAAAGGAGGCAGGCAGCGAGTCAAAGTTTCGGACGCGTGGACGTCATGGAGACGGCACGACGAGCTCGGATAGTGCAGCCAAGTCACTGCGCCAGGAAGGCTTGGATGCGCTCTCCTGGCGCCGCTGCTGTATACCGTTGCGGTGAGCTTTTGCAGTAGCCTCGTAAAACGAGGCTATATTTGCAAAGTTGCTGACCTGACCATCGCTGCTGGTGTACCAACACAATCGGTGTACACAAAAGAAAATTGCGCGACTATTTCTCAGTACGAACTTAGCGGCGGCAGTGGTGAGCGAGCACTTCGAACAATTTTTGTGGAGCATCAATTACGACTGCCACAACCGCAGTGCGCCTCGGTGTCGGTGCGTTTAGCAGCCCGCTATCCGCACTCCATTCGCAACTCGCAGCGCCACCTAGCCCCAGCGGCGCCACCGCTGCAACCAGTGGCGGTCAAGGTTAACGCGAAAGAGGCACAAACAGCAAATACAGCTACAAGCCCACTTATTTCCTCATTTTTCCTTAAGACCAATGAGCCTTCAGAAGGATGTAAAAAAATGGGAAAACGCCGACGCAATAAAACTTTTTTTTAATTCTAGTAATTAAACTGAGATTCGATCCAGCCGCCAAACCGGGTCTCTCGTAACGTGCGTAATACGTACCACTTTGAGCAATTCACCCCTCATCGGCGTGCCAGCAGTCGGCCAAAGTGGAACAAGGAAACAGATGGAGACAACGAAAACCAGACGTTCATCCGACCCCAAAAACACCGGCCGGCAACCAACGGGCGCCTAAAGGCCTGCTCGAAATACACCAAGAATAGAAAAATACAACGAGAGAGAGAGAGAGAGAGAGAGAGAGAGAGAGAGAGAGAGAGAGAGAGAGAGAGAGAGAGAGAGAGAGAGAGAGAGAGAGAGAGAGAGAGAGAGAGAGAGAGAGAGAGAGAGGGAAGGAGAGAAACCCTGGAGCATCAAACACAAAAATGTTCAATACTGTGAAAAATCGGCTACGGCACGTCTCACAGAACACAGCTTAAATGAAGCTCAGCGAAAGCATATAACGCGCCTTCGCATGTATGCGCACCGACAGTTCAGGCGAACTACCGGCCGCAGTTCTGCGCCCGGGCGATAGCGGGAGCAGCTTCAGCCAAGAATCCGTCAGAGCGCGCGCATACCACCCACGCTCCCAAGCTTAAAAAAAAAAGAATGCCGTGAAACAAGCATTTGTCATCCCTTTTTTGCACTCTCTGTATCTCCTTCCTTCTGGGGAGTTTTTGCGATGCAAAGAATCGACAAATAAAGTTGAAGACCTATAGGTCGTCAGTTCGCTGTCGCTGGGTTAGCGCGAAGCAAAAACCCGACGCTCATTAGGGAGAAAGTAGGAAACGCGCCCGCAAGAAAATGTAAAAAAGCGAGCCCGCAAACTGCAGTGCTTTTTGCGGCTCTGCCTCCCAACGCCACGGCGTCACACTGTTCACCTTCTTTGCAACAGAAATGACACCGCTGCAGGATTTTTTTCAGGAAAAGAGATTAGGGAGGAAGTACTGAGAACTACCCAAGGAAGTAAGCTTTTTTTTTATAAAAAAAAAATGAACAGAGAAAGCGTGAACAAACTGTATTACAGTTCTAAACTTCTCGTCTCACCCATCCAGCCGAGCGAAGGCAGTTGCACCATGATTAGACCAGACCAGACGCATTTCAGGAGTAAAAAAAAAAAAAAAAATCGCAGGGTCAACTTGCTAACTAGTTCGATGTTTTCCACTCGGCACACATCTATACGTCAAGTGCTTCCGTTCCATTAATTTTTTTTTTTTTTACCACGCACGCGAAGCGTAAAGTTTTGTCTCGGCTCATCTCACAACTGCTGCCATTGGTGGAACACTAAACATTCGACGAGAAACGGCTCTACAAAACAGGCGACAGAAATAACCTTCTCAGGAATACGCTTGAACCAACGCAGCGGTATGAAATGTGAAACAAAATAAATGAAATCTACGTCAGGCCAAACAGTCAAAGGTACTCCAGAGACTGGCGAAAGAAAAAGACATGTTTCCCCTAGCTATGTATTGCTTGTATTCACTGGCGAGGCGCGCATGCAGGCAACCGTGTGGGTGCGCCGTCACTCGTTATATCGTTACGTCGGGCTTCGCGGGACGGTACTTGTCCGTGCTAAGCACGACTGTGAAACACTGTCTCACCGAACGCAAAGTATAGCCTAGAGTCCAATGTGAGTGCGATTAATAACATCTCTGTTGACGCCACCGTTTAGAATCGGATTGGAACGGAGCAGACGACGCAAGCCGGTTTTTTTTTTTTTTTTTTTTCAGCGTGAGGGCGCAGTGGCCCAAGCCGCGCCATGTCCGTGGCGCATCGGCCATGTCTGTGGCCGTTTCCAGAGTTGCCAAGCGAAGAAATTGACATCTAAACCTTTCAACGAATATCACCAAACTGATCTTTTTTCTCTTCTCTGCGCAGCCGCCCACTTACATGTCCTTTAAAAGAGACATTACTGTCACCGCCTGCACGTCGCCCCTAGAAGAATGAACAATCAACCATTTCTTCTCCCCACAGATAATACATATCTCCTGCTTCATTATTTCGTATAGCCCACTATGAAATACCCCAGCAGGCAGTATGATGCAGCACGAAACCGAAGAAAGAACGAGACAAAAAGAGAAGGAAGACGTTTCGGTAGCAAGCTCGTAGACACGTGTCACGCTTCGAACAAGAAACCCTCGCCCGTGTCCTCACATCTGTATCGCACCAAGAGTTCCGACCGATCGCGGTTTCCAAAGAAGCGAGCCGTGACAATAATTGGGTTTCTCGGAGTTGCCGTTCTTGGGCAAAAGGAGGACCAGAAATGAAGACCGGCGCGCGTACGGAACAACGCGGCGGCGTTCTGCTTACACTAGAAGGCAACATGCAACATTCCCGAAGTCGCTGTTTCTTAAGAAAGGCCCCGCGTATCCGAAGAACACTCCCCCTCCGCGGGCGAAATTTACGACTACAGGTTCGGCGAACGCAAAAAGCGCGGCGGGAGAAATGGCTCGCTCAGTCGAACGCGGAGGCTCGAAGAAGTAATGATCTGTGAGCAACTCGTACATAACATCTCCGAGAAACTACCATCATCACCACCACCATCATCATTATTATTAATGTTATTATTAATCCCTCATTTATGTAACAGGAAACACCAAAAGATGCAGCATGACGACCTCTTTCGAAGAAATTGATGTAGACACGGAACCCAAAGCGAAAAAACTGTCAAGCTATCGTCGTTGCAGAACTTTTATTTTTTTTTTTTGCCGCATTTTAAGGTGGCCGACGCTCGGGCCTGGAAATTCTAGCACGCGTACGTCATGGTTCCATGCTCGAAAGCGACTTGCACTTCGAGAAACAAGGCACCAGTGAGGAGGGGCATATTCCGAAATTGTGGACTGTTGTGCCTGCGACATCCGCGGAAATACGGCGCGAGTCGGCGTCGGTATTTCTGAATACTCGTTCAAGTCAAGCAGACGTAGGTCGCCTTTTCCGTTCCTTCAGCCAAGGCAGTACGGCTTACCGCCAACACGTGCCACGTTACTTCCCCTCGTGGCAACGAAGTTTTACGGGAACGAATTTCTCGACCCCACAGCCCAGCTATGCGTCCAGGTTGTGCCGCGTGGCTCCTCGAATGCAGACGACAGGTGTCTCCGGCAGGGTCAGTCTGTCTCTCTATTTTTTTAGGGGCGAAGCTCCTAAAGCCATGGGTCTGTCCATCCCTTGTGTCTCGTGGTACGTGACCGCCGCATGCTTTCGGAGATGTCGCAAAGTGGGCCGCGTTGCACGCGCAAGAACCGGCTGCAACCGGCAGCGCAAACTCGGCACCGGGAGCGCGAGCTTGTCTGTGTTCGCCAACGGAGGCGCGAGCGCACGTGCACTGCGAGGGGGAGATCACGCGAGAGATCACGCCACGAACGCAGGCAGTCGTTCTCGGAGATCGAACGAGACGCAAGGACCTTTGCCCGTTTCCTCTCGTCTTGTTCGGGCACAAGTTCGCCCAAAATAAAAGTTCTTTCTTTACCGTTGTGTCCCATCCTACGTGACAAATTGTGGCGGAGGTGCGGGGTAGTCCTCGATGGCGCGGGGTCTTTCACCAGGTCTGGGCCTGGGAGCATTGACTCCGAAAATAAAAGTTGATTTGTACAATGTACGCACACAGTTTTACGTCTTTCTTAATGATGTAATGGGCGAACTTTCCCGGGAGAGTTACGGTTACCGATGATCTCCCCCTCTCGAGCTTCGCCCCACTTATCATCATTCATTCCGTGGATATGGCGTGATTTTTTTTAAAATCTATGCCGCACACAGTGGCCGCTTCGTGATCAGCTCCACTAGCCTCACAAGTTGCGCGCAGAGGATGCCACAAGCAGCAACAATGGCTCAATGTTCTTCTCGGGAAACGGGAAAACATACGGATTGATCTCCGTTTCGCGGCAGAGTGCAATACAGCGCAATGCCTGGGACGATGCACATTCCACGCGAAGATTCCTCCTCCTGTTTTCGGCCGATTTAAATTCAAGGGAAGCAAAGGACGACTGGAAGCGTTGATAGTAGCGGAGGAGGTCCATATAAATGGCCAACTGCCAAGAATGATAAATTGCCGCCAGTGACGAAGAGAGACGTCGGCGATTCCGGCACTATGTTCCGCTCGAGTGCCCTCCGCCTTCTGCTGTACAATCCCTCTACGCACGAGCCGTCGTTTCTGCGCGCGCCACAAAGAACGTCACCGAGTATTCTGCCGCGAGCGCATTGTTTCAAGCGCCCCGCAATCCAGGCCGCGCGTTTGTCCTGTAATTTAAAGCACGTCTAATTTTTTCCACGAAGCAACTGTCCCATCTCAGTGTGAAGGAGCGAAGAGGCAAACGTCTTATTGGGCCAAATTTGAGTAAATAAAAAAAATGAAAAAGGATCCGTAAAGTCTTCAGTTCAGGAAGCCACGCGCTTTTGCAACCCCGGTGGTCCAGTTGACCAGACGTAGTTGGTCCTCCCGGTGCAGACAGGTCATCACGCATTCCCGCCACTGGGGGAGGGTGAAAAAAAAAAAAAAAAGACCAACAACAACCAAGCGACACACTGCCCGAGGAAATTCTGTGGCAAAGCACTGAGGAAGGAAGATGGAGCGCCGCGCAGAAAGCGATCACGCGGGAAGCTGCCTCTCATAAAAGTCCCCGCGGCGTACGAAAGCCCAGCGTCAACAGGCGGCAAACTTCTCCCAGCGCTACGGCTGTCCGCAGCGGAACGATTATGCTCGTCCAGAGGCGTGCATATGAGATTCGCTATCGCGTAGCGCCATTAAAGCATCGGACGACCACCGTTTCCGCTTGCCTTCCAGCCGAGAAACAGTGTAGGCCTGCCCGAAAGACGAGAAGGAAGACGAATCTAGAGAGAGCAAAGAACGACAAAGCCTCTTGTCGCCATTGCCGACGGCGAGAGATAACTTCCGCGCGGAAGTGGTGCAGGCGCACGACAAAAGAGGCGCCGGAGGCGACGACAACGGCTCGCAAATGGATCGCCCAGTCGGTCGCCACCCGTCCGTCCACCGCGGTCAGCGCCAGTAACGTTGGCCAGCGCTGCACACCCTCACCGTGCGGCCCTATTATTACGCGTACGGAGGATGAAGTCACAACGCGCCGGCCTCGCGCCACGCATGCTACGCTAGTCAGGAGACCCACTCTGGTGGCTGCAGGGTCGGGCGGCAGTGTTGGTTCTTACGTAATGGCAAGAAGGGCTCGGCGAAAGGATATATCCGCGGGCACACATATGACCGCAAAGGATTGCTAGTGAAACTGAAACTCCCAATAAACTATAACAATCGTGATGGCTTCGGACCACTCCAAAAGTATTTAAAGAAAGAAAGAAAAAAAAACTCATGCGCCCCTCCATCTAACGACGACGATGGTTGGACGCGAAGCTTTCTCGTGGTGGATTCTTTGATTGGCCAACACCACAAGAGCGCAGGTGTGCTGCTCAGAAGGTACGCACCACTTTTCTAGAATACCCACGGCAGCTCTCGGGTGTGCACTTCGCAGCCCTAACGTTTGGGTTCGGAGTGTACGGCGCGAATCGGTACCTGCTGCCTGGCGTTCGCTTCGCCCATGTCGAAATGGAGCAGTCGGATAGACGCCGGATTCATAACGCCAGGACCCACGCTAGATCCGGCCACGGGAAGCGTTTTCTTCTCTCCCTACAACGGCATCGGTGAGGGCGCTAAAGCTTCGCGTTAAAAACACTCACATCCCAACTTCCGTGTTCCTTTTAGTGGCTGGTGCTGTTACATCCCCTGGCTGTAAAGCTGGTCATCGTATACACAAGGACCGCTTTTTCACATCCCGAAATCCGTCGTGGGACTCGCGGGGATGGAGGGAAGGAGGGAGGGAAAGGGAACCTACTTAAAAACGGCATCATTAAAAGTGTGCACGCCGTAAAGCCAAGGATTAAAGTCCAGGCGCCCAGATATAGCCGGACAGCCAAGCTGACCTAGTCAGTTTTGTTCGTGGTAAGACGGTCTAATAGCTCCCACGTGTGGCGTGGGGGGCGGTGGCAAATAACGAACGAATGCACAAAGCACACATTGTCTGCATTCGTTCTTCTCCCCCCCCCCCCCTCTTGTGTACACCGTTGGGCTTCTAATTAAGGTCCAAATATAAACCCAACGGCATCGTGCTCTACAGGCTCGAGCAATACCCCCGCCATTTTACAACTCCAGCCGCAAGTGTCGTTCTCACGAGCTCATTTCAGCCTGCCCGTTTTCTGCAATGCCTGCTCGTAAAGCAGGGCTGCTAGAACCTGCGATCTTTCCGTTTCGTACTGCACAAACAGGCCCCAACAAACTAGTTCCGAAAAAAAAAAATATCAATTATTTTCCCGCAAAAAAAAAAATAATAACGCACTTCTAGTAAACGTGAAAGCTGTCAAGTGCAACGTATAGTGATTCGCTAGAGGGGCTGTGGCACCCTCTGTTGGCCAGTTTAAGCACCAGCCTGGCGTTGATCACCGCAAATGGCCACGAGAAGGCACCGCAGCCCTTGAAAAAGTAAGGTCCCTGAAATTACTAAGGTAGCGCCATCTTTAGATCTCGCCGTCTTTCGCCCTCGCCCGCGCTCCTTTCCTCCTTCGTTTTTTTCCATTTTCTTTTTCGCCGGCAAACGCCGCGCGCCATTGGCCAATGGCCAGTGACGTAGTACCTCGTCCCCGGCGTTGTTAGTTTTTTCTTCTCTTCAGCGCCACTGTCCATTTAAATTCGCCATTTTAGGCTCAGCTGCCTCGGAGCAGGCCTTATCGAAGCCGCCAGCGTATAACAACCGATAACAACCGAAGAGTCAGCTGCTCGTTTCAAACAAGTGTTGCAACGGCGTCACTTTATGTAGCTTCGCGATGCCGAGTTGTTGTGCCTTGGGCTGCTCGAATAAGGTCAGTGCAGTGACGGCCAGCTCGGCTGTAGCAAGCTGTAATTTATCAAAGCCCACACATGAATCAATGTTAGCTGTACAGCATAAAAAGGATTCACAATTGCGCTTGTTAGCGCGCTTCTGGCCTTGGAATACGGTAGTTATTATAGAACTGGGCACTACAGCTGATTGTTAGCTGAGCGCATTCTTTAACTGCGCGTTCTTTGTGCCAGCCTTTTCCAGATATGCCCGACAGGGCCTTACTCGAAGTAATTGTGAACGCCAATCGCACGAACATTGCTATGCCACGGACGCACTGCCAAAAGTACAGCCGTCATGGGCGAGGCCAACGAGGAGACGCGAGAACTTTGACCCTGACAGCAGCCTATAACGACGTGAAGGTGACATATATTTTGCAACAGCGTCAAAGCACCGGAAAATGCACGGAATAAAGGTGCCATGAATGTCAGTAGCTAATGCGGGACGCACACTGAGCGCTGCCTAATTGATCTACAACTAACGCAAAAAACGCGAACGCAAAAAAGCCAGCGCAGCCCTCAACTGCCGCGAACCAAGGTCACCGCGAACCATGCGCAAGCCCTCTGTGCAGCGCTTGCACACCACAACTTAATCACGCAAATGCAAGAACGTAATTACTGTAACAGAGCAATTTGAAACGTACACGTTCGATCCTTTCGCGTTCACGAACTATCCTGAACATGCCGCACACGTAAACAAACACCGCGCTGTCCGTATGCGCCAGCGGCATCCATTCCGCAAATATCCCCTTCTACACAAAAATATACAACAAAACAGCCTCACTTAGGGCGTGTTGGTAATACGGGGCTCTAGAACTACTATGTAACAGAGCAGTTTGAAACGTCCACGTTCGATCCTTTCGCGTTCACGAACTATCCTGAGCATGCCGCACACGTAAACAAACACCGCGCTGTCCGTATGCGCCCGCGGCATCCACCCCGCATATATCCCCTTCTAGACAAAAATATACGACAAAACAGCCTCACTTAATGCGTATTGGTAAAACGGGGCTCTATCAATACTATTAATGCTACCAAAGAGCGATTGCGGCGCGAAAACAAGAGCAAACTGCACGAAAAACTGCAGCGAGCGGCCCGAATCGTTGCGAGGGCGTCTGCTCTGTGGAAGCCAACAAACATGGCGGCCCCGCCGCAGAGTTAAAGGGACCGCGGCGCCGTGGGTGAGGGGAGAGAAAAAAAGAGGAGGGCAGCGGAGAAGGAGGGAGCAGTTGGCGCTACCTTAGTAATTTTAGGGACCTTATGAAAAAGCCCCTAAAAAGACACTGAATTGAGTTTTCATTTGAGGTAATTCACGCGTTTGATTTCTTTCTTTATTTTATCGCCCTGTGTACTTATTTGCGGCCTAGCAACGGCAGCCCCCGTGACAACGGCGCAACGGTGTGGCGCAATGGGATTGACATCGGCTTCGTGACGCGAGGGACCCAGCTTCGATCTCAACCAGGGGAAGGGATGGCCTTTTCGAAGCCTCTGTTTGGGTGTGCAAGCCGCGGCACGTGTCAAGCTGTCAAGCTTGACACGTCAAGCGGCACGGTCAAGCTGTACTCGAATGACAAACTAATGCAGCACCGACAATACAATTTCGGCGAACGACGTTAAGCTCACGACTTAGCTCAAAAGTTCGGTGGCATCACGCAATGCAAGCACGCCGTCCTGCAGTGCCAGTGCAGATCGCCCTTCCGAGTCAGTCAACGTTACTGACATTCGATTTTGCTCTGCTGGCCGCATGAATTAGCCATTTGGGTGCACTGTGGCGCAGCACGGGATTGCGCGGTCACTGCAGCGGAAAGGTGAGCCCGCGTGCACGGGGTTCTCTCAGCTACTGGCTAAAGTCCCTCCCGAGGGGCGGCGGACGCGACCAGTATGGCGGGGCTTTAACACCGGGCTTAGAGAGTACGTTGGCAAGAGCGGCGGACAGCTGCAACCGTGCTCCAATTCCCTTAACACGTCATCGTAGTTCTGCACATTTTTTTTTTCTCGACAAGATATCTTGCCAGAAAGGGGATACAGCACGCAGAACGCGTAGAAATGCTGCGAATGACGAAAGCGTGAGCGCATGTACCCCTTAGTCAGTGGCGTAGCCAGGGGGGGGCTGACCGGGCTCAAGCCCCCCCCGAAATTTTTCCGGCCAGCGCCGTGCTGCCTGGTACGTCGCCTGTGAACAAAGGGGCATAACCTTCGGACGTGCTACTATTAAAAACATTCACCACTGAATGCCTGTCCTGACGCATTGGCGCTTACACAAAACGAAGCACCCAGGTCAGGATAATTGCGGAGGGGTGCAGCTCCAAAAGCGATGGCGCCTTCGGGTAAGCTCAGCAGCCTCAGCCCACGCGACGCCAAAGGCGTGCGTTGTGTCCCTTTGTGTGTGGCATGTCGCCCCACAGAGAATAATTGCCCGGCTGAGTCGTTCTCAGCAGAGTAGATTGACTCGTCACGGTATGGCCGGGGAAGCATGGAGTGCGCAAAAAAAAAGAGGGACCGCCGGTCATTGATGGGTGAAGACTGGCACGATGAAGGCCGGAAAGGGAAAAGACGATCTTTGTATGCGTAAGCAGAACCACGTGTAAACGGTGGTGGTTCTGAAGAAAACGATGGGTCTGCGTATTGGGCGAAACGTCTGCTTTAGCTGGATGACTGCCGGGGGGGGGGGGGGGGGGGGGGGGGGGGGGGGGGGAGCAGAGGGCCTTTGTGGGTGAGGCGCACAGCAAAGTATGCCCCTCTTCTGCACGTCACCCCTTCATTCTTTTTCACGTTTCTGTGGAGCCCGGGAGGGTGTTGGCGTGGGATAATTGTATGGTCTCAGCTTGCGCGCACTGCATGTGCTCTCCTGAAAGCGGTGTTCCAGACAGACATTTTCTCCTCCGCGATTAGGCAGATTCGTTCGGCGGTATTTTTCGCTAACCTAGGAAACTGGGGAACACCCACTTGACAAAAAGGGCGCGCTGCCCACAAAGCGGGTTTACATGAATGCGACAGCAGCGTATCGCATTGGTTCGGCGAATCCGGCGCGGCTTTATTGTAAGCGCGAAGGCGCGACAGTCACCAGCCCTACCACGGGCAGACGGCGGTCGCGACAGTAACCAATACCCGATCGCCATCTTTGACCTCGGTCACAACTAAAGCTCCTCCATTGCGTCCACGGCCGCTTTTTGCCTGGGCGGCGGCTGCCCAGAGCTGTGTATTCGCCGCGAGCTCGACATGTAGGTGGCGACAGCGTCGCGCTGCTAGTGTGGATGCTCCGCTGAGCGGCCCGTAAGAATGCACACTGTGGGCGCGCTTCATGTCTTTTTCCCGCCGTATGTGCGCACGAAAGGTGCAAACAAGAGTGGTATGCTGTAGTTCGGTTCCTAAACGTTCAATGTATAGCATGGAAGCGGCAGTCAGTTTTCATTACTACGCCAAAAAAAGCGACGACTCATCGGGAATCTCAGAATGGCCGATGAACTTGTGCGCCGTGGCTCGTAGCAAGCTCGATCTTTCCAGACTATGGCTTTGAGCCTTCAATAAAAGCATAAATAGATACAAATCAGGAAGCCTCCATCTCTGAAATTCAGTTTACAATGGCAATCTCAATCGCTTTATCTGGTGGCATGACGCATTCTTGCATTTGTGGGATGCCTACTTAACTGCCCCGAAATTCTTTCTAAGAGCTTACGATATTTTTTGTGTGTTCAAAAGGCAACATAAAATTACTGAATTTTGATCAGCGCAGAGATACAAATGTAACCGCTCTAACGGGTTTTTTAAATGGAATTTTAACGACTCTGAAGGAAGGTTTGATGAATAACGGTTTCGGATCACTTATTTACGGCTTTCGTCGCAAGTGAACTTGCGAATTGAATTGTCAACGCACGCAGTACAATCAACATCTCATGTTTAGCTAGGTTTTCGCAAAGTGACAAGCAGGTATACAGTGTGCAAACCAAGCTTCTGGGACCTCACAGTGAGCACAAATTTTCTGTTACGGCTGCTCTGTTGACCATTGGCGTTCCTTTTAAAATCTAACAGGTGCCTGCAACAGCGAGATGTGTTTGCATTCTTGCGTATAAGGTCGCTTACGAACCCTAAGATGGCAATAAATGAAGTTGCGCTGTTGCAAACATTTCCTTTTTATTTCTCGTTGCGAATCAGCGCAACGGGTTCCCGGTAACTACTTTGTTTTGTAAACTGAACATCGCCTTTGTCTTGGCATTTACTTCTTGAGGATTGGTTAAAAAATAAAATTCTGTGCATTTAGTTTTTTTTTCAGGAGGGGTCCTGCCAACGTTGAAAGAGCAGCGAGAAGAGAACGCATGTAACGCGAAAAGCCAAAAAACTATGGTTATCAGTATTGCCAGAGTCCTTCAATACTCTAAAAGCCAAAAAACTATGGTTATCAGTATTGCCAGAGTCCTTCAATACTCTGGTATTACTTACAATCGAAACTATACACCAGGCGTCGTGTTCTGTAGCGGTGAAAAAGCAGTACGTATTTTCAAAACTGATTAACCCCCCTTTGGTCCGGGATTGTCCAGGAATTGGGGCTCGCCTTTTTCAAAATTGTATTGAAAAAAAAAAGAATTGTGGGAAAAATTAAGAAAAAAAAAACCAGTGAGTCATGGCACACACCCCTCACGCATGTGGGCAACAATTAACGTGCATCATATTACGCGTTTTCTCCTCTTTCTTTAAACTTAGGTCCACCTTAAGAGGTTAAGACGTGACCATATTAGGCATTCGGTTATGCTGAGTGAGACACGTTTCTGGACAAGGTGATTCATGTCGGATTTGAAAATGATATTATGAAAATGACACACGAAATGCCACATGACAAACGCAAACTCACAACTGCTTTTAATTTTACCGAAAAATCCCCCTAAATACTTTTGCGCATCCATAGAAACGTATTTTAAATAATACGTAAAATTAGCAACTCGATACAGTTGGATAAATGTTTATTCCTCCTCCTCAGTATAAACAACGACTGTCCAAAAATGGTATTTATTTTAGAAAAGGTACGGGAAGGACACGATCACACAGGCGCTTGCGGGTGTCAAATACGTGTCCGGTAATATATGGGCGATAGCGCACAGGTCATGTGCAGTGTAAATGTTTTTGTTTGTTTCTTCTCTCTATAAGGACACAGCGCAATTTTACAAGGGTGCGGAATTTGCACGCGTATGCACAGGTATTATCGCTTCTTACCCGTTTCGCGTACTAAACATTTATCCTTTAAATAATAGGCAGTTTTAGCATATCGTTACCGTGTTTGCGTTATCGTTTACCGTGTCACCGGAAGCCGCTGGCGACGGTGAAGCCTGTGCCAGTAAGTTACCGTGCGCGGTAGCTCTCACTCTGCGCAGTCGACTCTCGCAAGCACGGTAAACGGCAACGTAAACACGGTAACGATATGCTAAAACTCTCTATTGACCACGCCACCTTCAAAAAGCACCCTTCGACGTTCCCGAAACGGCAGACGACTGCACTCAACATTAAGAAAAGTGCAATGTGTGGAAGCAATGTTTATAACACGTTTCACACTCAAGCGGTGACCAGGGCGAAGATGTTTCGTGGAATTACACCAGCGCATTAACCCACAACGGCCACGGATTATTGCGTTTCTAGAGGAAATGCGCAAGGAGAGGTAACTAAGTCATTGCTTACTGCCAAACGAGCACACATATTGGTTGTTTCGTCGTGTGCAGCACGCGTCTTGCGCCGCACGCAACGTGAAGAAGCAGACGACGCGAGAGCGCCATCCACACTAGGAGCGGTTCGTCCCGCCGCCGCCAGGGGCCGACTGTGTTCGCGCTCGGGGCGAATAGTCAGGGGCCTGAGTCACAACAACGCCGACATGAGAGAACGGTGCAAGGGCAGAAGCGCCCTGGCTTTGGGAAGCTCACACTCGAAGTGCCATGCAACACACAAAAGAGGCCGCAATTGTAAGTCATTTTCTTCCCTTGACCCCTGATTTATGCTTGCGTGATCACTGACTTGCGTGATCACTGTATCTTTTAATATTTAAATAATTGCTTCCTAATATTTACACGACGTCACAGTACCTTTATGTCTGCAAGCGAAAAAAATTATATCTACTTTTATTTCTAATGCAATTTTTGCGTTTGAATTGGTTGTTGAAAGGAGCGCCAGCTATGAACCGGGTAGGTACCTTTGAAAGAGGGAAAACGTAAATTCTATTCATATAAATGCTTAACTATCCTATGATGCACAAAGTTGACGAGGGTTACTCAAAGCGTATTGGGACAGCGTTAAGTTACCGCTGTCTATGAAGTACATGAAGAGTTAAAAATATATTTGTGTTCTCTGCAACTTCATCTACATTCACGCAACTCAATGTGAGGTAGGCGCTGTCGCATGGTGTGCCCGTTATCGGAACTTTTGTTGCCGCGTTTCACACTGACGCGCGCATTCACTGCTACCACCAATTTTAAAATCATCTTAACAGTGTGCGCAAGTGAAGGACCTTCGTACTGGTGGCGAAGAAACCAACGTGCCTTTCTAGTAGAATTTTCCTTCAGCTCTTTCTGGCCTTTTTTTTTTTTTGAAGTTTTGTGGGCTCAAGAGTATCGTTCTTTCAATGCTCAAACGATTTGGCATGATGAACGAATGTCGTAATTAAAAAAAAACAGGCTACAGACCACAGGCCCTCTCAAGAACACCAGTACACTTCCGCCCCCCGCCCCACATACGGGTGCGCGCTGAAGTGATTTTGCCGGGATCCACTACTGTTATACGTCCTAAAATATCGCATGAAGTAAATTTCGAGCAATACTTAAGTAACCCAAATGACCGATGAATTATCACTGCAAACACATTTGCAATTTTTTGCCAATGTATTGTGTCGTAGCCTGAAACCATGCTTCAATTTAAACATCACGGTCGCTGTACCACAATAACTGTACCATTAGTGCCCATTTCATGCTGAAATACTGTAGTCTGTGGCATTTATCTACGCAGGGCCATGCCATTACGCATGTTTTCTTGGTGCTGCGGGCAACAAAATGCTGACTCATTTCGAGCATCGACCCAAGCCTGAAGGTCATGTGCAGCTTCCCACTGCACCCTGTTTTCTGGTGGACCAAGGAGCGTCCCAACATAATAATCTATTTCCATTTCCCGAGTCGCTAACGAAAACCGCAAGATTCCTGTGCGTCCTCCAATGCTGTTTTATCGTTTACCTTTAAAACCGCCAGTGTGTGCTCGGCTCAACAATGGCAGCGCATGCGTCCACTAAACAGTATGTCATTTCATTAATATTTGAAACCAGAATGGTAGGACCTCATTATAATTCTTTCCTGAGATCTCACGACAAAATTCCAAATGCAGCAAGGTTTTGCTCAACTTGCATGCCTAACCGCAAGAGTATGGTCAGACAACGCCGTCTTTGCGTTATTATTTGTTCTTGATGAATTTAAAGTTCGTTATTGCATTGAATAGTGAACTTTGCAGTGATTTGCTCTACCTCATCCAAGAGTGGTACTTACACCTAAAGGGGATTGCCGCCCCACAAAAGTTGCTGAATAGTACACTCCTTCAGGCAGACTGTAGGGAATTTACGCACGAAGAATTGAAAACTTGACAGAGAATAATGCAAGTATTTCAGAACACCAAGGCCGAGCTTTTTACAACAGAGTCGACATTTGGGCGTACCGAAACATTAACCAGATTGGCGATGTTACAAAGCACCAGCTTCTCATATCTACCTGGCGTCCTTAGAAGCTATGAGGTGGACTGCGTCACAGAATCAAAACAGAAGCCGAAATTTCAATTGACATGGCTTGACAGTACCGATGGATGAATTATTCCGCTTTGCGTGAGGGCTAATCCTACCATGTTCGTGTAATTTTCGCCGTTAACAGCGCAGTTCTCGCGCGTGATGTCTGTGTAACGCTTCTTGTATGCATAATTCATAGCCTGTCGTTTTTTTTCTTAAGATAAAACCTGCGCTACATATAACGTAAGTGCATAGACTCGGTGTATTCTGCACAAACTTTGCTTCATTGGCCTTACACTGGAAGATTCTGTACGGGCGCAGAAGGCTTATAATCAAAACAATTTCTGCATTTAAACATCAACTAAATAAAAAGATCTCATTTTTATGGCCTACGTAATGTTATTTCGGATGTCACAGACACCATACTGCACATGTTGAAATAAAGCAAGTAATCACGTGAAACTGTGACCATTTAGTGCAATGCCTGCACAATGTGCCCGTGCGTGCAATGTACGCCCCGTATCACGGGCGCAGATTTGCACCACGCGGTCTGCGGATTTTCGCCCAGTTTACAACTTCACCTGGCACAAATACAATCACAATCAACACAAATATCATGAGAGAACCTTAAAGGGCCTATTTGAAGACAAAATACGACCTAGTTCAATTTAATAGCACTGGTAACTCGCACAGCTCCATTTCAATCACAGACGTTTTTTCAATCGAAGCAATGCAATGTCATAAATTTTCAAATTGTGCGCTGCAGTGAAGTAATATGGGCAGGAGTGATGTATATAGGCCAGCACTAAAACGTAGTTATGAGTATGTTAACTGCACGTTAGAATTCAAATGATAAGATCAATGGAGGCCCCTCTACAATCGCGCAATGTTCCTTGGCGGTGACTTAGGTCGTTGGGCCAATCGTACATACAAGATACTGTGATGTCATAGTGAAATCGCCACCGGGAAGTGGGCGGGGATTCGCCACTGCTTCAAATGTTTAATTGACTGATTGATGGATTGTAGGGTTTAACGCGCCGTAGTGGAGGGGCTCCTGATTAATTTTGACCACCTGGGGATCTTTAACGTGCGCCGAAATCTTGTACATACGGGCGTTTTTGCTTTTCACCTTCATCAGAAAAGCGGCCGCTGCGCCCGGGAATCGAACCCGCGTCCTCTTGCTCTGCAGCAGAACGCCCAATGTTTAATTTATTATGTCGATTATTCCTTTGATTAGTTTGAGATAGAACTGGTATCGTTGTTATTGGGACAAGACAGTCTTTTTAATGAACGATAGTCTTTTTAATGAACCCAACATGTATTTTATCTTCGTAGCCTTTAAGGGCGCTTGCAAACTGCCGCGCTTTTTTTTTTTTTTCGGTGGGGGGGGGGGGGGGGGCGATCGAGAACAACCTTAGCCCCCCCCGAATAAAAATCCTGGCTACGCGCCTGCCCTTAGTGAGGACTCCTTAATGGCACCGGGCTTTCGTTTCCTTTTGCTCTCGTCTGCCCCCTTTACAATACAATTTTCACCGAGCTTTCCCGCTCGCTGAACTAAACAGCTCAAGATAGCCGCAATACAGGCTCCCTAGAAAGAGAAGTGTGCAGCAAACGAGGCAGTGAGTGAGAGAAAGGGAGAAAAAAAAAAGGCGAATTTGGAACGACGGGATCTATTCTGAAGTCAAGGACGCCTGTCACACGAAGAGAGTAATTTTTACTGTAGTTCTCCGCAAACGCACAACGCTCTTGACGGCCAACGAACACAATTCAGGTTGCACGCTCCGAGGGGGAAAGCGGGCTCATTTCGGCTGGGAAACGAAGCCCCGCAGCCGGAGGACAACTTTCCTCGTCACACACGCCGACGACACGCCGACGGGCTAGACGCTAGTTGGAGCATCACGCACGTTCCGAGTAGAGCCACTAAACGCTACGCTGGTGGCTGCAGCTTCAAGCAAGCTCGCCCGAACAAGACAACGCGAGGATGATTACTGGGTTAATTTATTAGCCAGCCCAGAGTAGTTCTTGGGCAGTGGAGAACTACTCTCGCAATAAAAATTATATGGGCAAGAAAGAAAGAAAGAAAGAAAGAAAGAAAGAAAGAAAGAAAGAAAGAAAGAAAGAGAAAAGATACTTTGAAGCGGTGTTCTGAGCAGTCGAAAACGACCAATAAAAGAGACATTTCTCACAAACTGTGTCACACGCCTCAATCAAGGCAAGACAAAAACTACCATCCCTTCCTGAGGAAAGTTGAGAGGAGCGCGAAAGCTTTCTCACACCAACACTGCGTCGACGATTTTTCCGCGCACTAAGCAAACGTATACGAAAGATCTAAATGCACACCGATACGTGTTTTACGAGATAAAGGTACACTATTGTATACTCCTCCTTCATGATCGATGCGTCACGTGCGTTGTCTCATCCAGAACCGATCCTTTTTCGCGATTTTAAAGTAACCGCTTTAACACAAAGGAAAAAGCCCGGTTTCACGCATGCGCCGTGTGTGTCCAGAGACCGTATCAGAACCTTTTTCGGTCGACCAACCGGTCTATAGGGAAACGCATTAGTTTTTTTGACAGGGTGCCATAGGTCCCACTAAGAACGCTTTCGCTTAAAAAAAAGAAAAAAAGTCTCTGAGCGTGGGGAGTTGCGAATTCATTTGGTGACAAAAAATGTTGCGGCAAGTCTGCACCCACTTTCTTAAGGATCGAGGGTATGTGTTGTTTTACGTTACAAAGGCTAGAAATGGGATTGAGGCGCGTACACTCGCGTAATACGCGTCCTCACGGGCTGTGCGCGCCCGTGCATCTGAACGCGCGCGCGTGTACAAGTACGTCCGCACGAACGCTACCTAAGTACACGCACGTGCACCTCATTTCTGTCTGCGCGTATGAACGCCCAACCGATATCGATTCGCAATGAGACGGCGGAACAGCCAACCTAATGCAAATTTAACGCCTTTCAACCGCACAACCTTTGGCTTTACTCAGACAAAAAGCAGAAGTCAGAAAACAGCGGGTATTCAGCTAAGAGCGTCTATATTAGCAGGCATTTCGGAGAGTCTCAAGCTGCAATACGTAGTCGTAGCGTCTAAATTCGGTACGTGTACGGGCACACGTACGGGCAGGTATTCTAGGTAAAATATTACGAGAACAAGCTCACTTACGTGACTCATAAGCTGCTACAGGATCAATGTGCATACGCGCCGGTCACCTTGGCAACGTAATGGGGCGAAACTTCAAACACTCCCGACGAAGGAACGTCAAGGGGAAAAAAAAAAAAAAAAACTGAAAACAAAAGCGTACGTCGCCGTGCACCGCACCCGGCCGAATGCATTTTCTGGGTTTAACGGTTTACCACCATTGTGCGAACGTTGGGGGGTGGGGGGAGGGGCGACAAGCTGCACACATTAGAAACTGAAAAAAAAAAAAAAAAAAAACGAAAATTCAAATTCAACTTAGAAGCTTTTATTGGCTTATCGACAAATTAAAAGGTTTGCACTGCCTCGCCCTGCACTCCCGCTTCCTTCGACGCTCAAAAATTTCGTGCCAAAGTCTTTTCTTTCTCTCTCTTGTGATTTATGATGTAAATGTCGTTATTATATGCCCCGTTTCTTACGGACTGGTTAGGCCTAGTACAAATATTAGAAAGTAGTATTAATCAGTAGCACAGTGCGCCTGGGCTTTCTATCGGCGGCGATTGCCGCCAATTCGTTATCGCAGCATACCCTTGGGTTGGCCATCATCAAGGTAGGGGCGACATTCTTTTGTCCTGTGAAGGGTAACGCTTCGTATCCAAACTCTATCAAAATGTATGCGCCACTCCTATATGTATGCTACGATCCGTTCATAACCAGCACCACGCCGCGTGAAACCCCTTCATTGCCTACTAAGTAAACCAACGAAGTCGTTAGACAAGGAAACTGGCTTCGTTATAAGCGATACTTCGTTCTAAGCCCGGAGATTGTTCGTTCTCAAGGTACTGCTGTGGGTACAATTAAAGATTTCTAATGAAGCGATGTTTCGAATAAAACGGCTTCGTTGTAACGAGATTTCACTGCTTTCCCAGAAGACCAACACAGGGCGTTCACATTGGCCAGCCTCGTTTCCTTTCAAATGACTCCGATTAGCATCAGACCGGCGGCGGGAAGCTTTTCGGGCGAACTCGCGCGATCGACAGTGTCGACAAAGCGACCCAGTTCCGAGGCACAGCAGCATCTAGTATCCAGGGGCTTCACCGCGATTTTCGCTGGAAAAGAGAATGCGCGCGCTTTTTCCCCGACGCAATGACCCATCAGAGCGAATCCAGAAAAGACAGACTGGCCCATTCGCTGTGGAGCAGCCGTCGCTGCCTTTGCGTAGTCCTCGACGCGCCTCGGAGCAGCATGTGCTAGGGCGAGCAGCGGCCGCGAGCTGCTCTGTCGCTTTTTCCGCGAATTGCGTCCGGTGCGTTTCCGTCCCCGCGGCGATACGGGGAATGGCCACCTCGTCCCCGCAAGATGTGTGGCCGCGATGTGGCGCGACCGCAGCGAGGATGCGCGAGAGCTTCCTGAGGAGAACGCACACGTGGTCGCCCCCGCCCGAACAGCCCGGAGAGTGTCCAGACACCACCCTACATAGCCTTCGGGCTATTTACTTTATCACGCATCTCTTTGTTTGCTCCCTCCTCGATTTATTTGCGTTGTCAGAAAAAAAGAAAAAAAAAGAGAGACACGGCTCTTTTCAGGAAGCATAATAAGAAAATTTAAAACAAAAAGACTTTCAAGCACCGGCTGCATGAGATACAAAAAGGCAGGAGCAGCGTAACTGCCCCCATGCCTGTACTGTACACTTACCGCGATGGCGTAGTCAATATTAAATTCAAGCTGCGATATAACATCCGATGCGACACGTATGGCAAATCAAACGTACCGCCGCTACGTCATTTTGGATAGAGGAAACGAAAAGCACTTTTTTTTTCGTTACAGAGAAGGGAGGTGGGCAGGCCCTGATTTTATTGATTGAATGTAGGGTTTAACACACCGAAGCAACGCAGGCGATGGGGGCCGCCGTAGTGGGAGGGCTCCGGATTAATTTCGACCACCTGGGGATCTTTAACGTGCGCCGAAATCTCGTACACCTGGGCGTTTTTGCTTTTCGCTTCCATCAGAAAAGCGCCCGCCACGGCCGGAAATCGAACCCGCGACCTAGTGCTCAGCAGCGCAACGCCTTAGCCACTGAGCCACCGCGGCGAGTTCAGGCCCTGATTTGAAAAGCAACACAACGGAGTCTTCAAATACGGCTGACCCACCACCCCTAACGAACCGGACCGTCAAGCTGAATTCGTTCGTTATATCCGAAGACCGTTATAAGTGTAGTAAGCGTTTTGTGCGCGTGAAAACTCGGCACATACGGCGGGCGCACTGACGCGGCCGCGGACATCGCGTAGACGGCGCTGCCTGCAGCCATGAAGCAAGGTTTGCAGCTCGCCTGCCGGAATGGAACTCCTGGCCCAAAAAGAAGTTAGACAGGCGGAGGAATACCTCATAATATATTGTAGTGCGGAAGAGGTACCAGTACATCGAAGCCGCGAGACCAGCCATCCGTCCATAGTTACGTTCATGGTAACAGCGGTCAACAGTTCTGTATTAACTATTTCTTACCCTTTCAAGGAGATTGGCCATCGTACAATAACGACAAGGAAGATTAAGAACCAGTGTACCGGACAGGAATCATCATCAGCGTGGACCGCGAGAAGAGCGCGAGAGAGCCATCCGTGTGCCCCGCTTGTACTGGACTGCCTTCGCTGAGCATCCTGCTGCATTTCCATTGGAAATAAACCCATCTTACAATATGCATAAAAGTCCTATAAATGGTCATTGGAGCTTGCGCTTCCTGGCCGACGGGTCGGCATTGATCTTGGAGCTTAGCATCTTCTCTCTGTTTTTAAAGATTGTAGATATTGGCAACTTGGACACATTGTACTTCTTAACCAGGTGGCAGTTTTTGGCTCCCTGAATAAATTTCAGAATGTCCGAAAGAACAACCGATAACGCCTCAGTGGCACTCGACTCGTTTCGGCTTATGGCACGGTTTCCCGTTCCTCTCTCTCTTTTTTTTTTTTTTTCCTCCAATTTTTTTCTCATCCGAACTTGGTTCGCCGAACTTTTGGCGATTCGTCCGCCCGCAGACAGGCTGGATAGGAGAAACGCATGCGCCTCACACTGTGGCGGATCCAGAGAGAGAGAGAGAGGGGGGGGAGAGGAGGTTGTCCTGACTCCTTCTTTAATTTTTGATCTGATGTGTCACCCCCTGATGACACATCAGGTCGAGAAAAATTCGAATTGACCACTTCTGTTTTTTGTATTTTTCCTTTCCCGGAATTTCGGTGAATAAAAAAGGCTACCATCCTCCTCACCCTAATCATCATTATCACTGATAGGAGCTGACCCCCCTCTCAGTATAATCCTGGTTCCGCCCCTGGCCTCACAGGTGTTGACACAGTGGAAACGCTAACTTTATGCACGTTCGCCGCCTTCTCCCGTATTTCCATCCCTATCCCGTTGAACTCCCCTTACGTCATGTGCTCCCTCCATTTCTCTGCAGACGAAGTTGGGAAGGGGGGGGGGGGGGGGGGCAACATGGGGTCCACGACGACGACGGCGTCCTTTTTCGTTTCCATTTTCTTTCCCTCTGGTTTTATTTTGATGGCTGCAATCAGTTCTGTTGAAAGCGGCTGATCCCAGCGCAGTTCATTTGACGCTTTGCGTTCGCGGGAAGCCGATCAAGTGGCGACTGGGAACGCTAGGCGCAGTTGGGCGATGGCCGATCGTTCGCTGTACCCGAGTTACATCCTCGCGACAGTTCTTTATATCCGAAACAAAATGCCGTTGCTTCAATGCATCCTGTGACGGTCATGCCGCATTCGTTCGTTATAAGTGCGGTTATTGTAAGCCTGCTCGACTGTAATCAGGGGATATGCTAAGGCACGGAATAGCACCTCGATGCCATGGCCACGGTATTGCTCTCGGCGAGTAAGGTAGCGCGGGTGGCTCCACTACGTTAGGACTAGTTGGAACTAATAAGCCGCAGGCGGTTTTTTTTTTTTTGGTTGGAAAAACGGCAAAAAAAAAAAAAGGTTTTAGGTTCAAAACTAGCCTCGCTTCTACAAAGACAGGCAGCTTGCGCAAGCGTAATAAGTGATTAGCTCGATACATACGCGCACATGCAACGCCATCGGTGTGCGTCTCAATCAGAAAACAGTTTCCGCTGAAGAAAGCGAGAGAGAGAGAGAGGGAGACGGCGCTCCGCTCAAACGTCCTCCTGGAAACCTGCGGCCCGCCTTCTCGCGCGCCACCATTTCCCCACGGAACATATACCAGGAACGCCGCAGGGGTACGGCCCATACAGATACCCTCTCCCTCTCTACACCCCCCCCCCCCCCCCCCTTTCCGAATATTCTTTTCTCCATGTTCGTTTCGAGACCACAGGTTGAGAGGCGAGAGCACTCCCAGTGGCATCCCGTACTGCTGTCTGCTATCAGTCGATTTGCTCAGACGTATTTACACTAGTGGCGGCTGGCAGGTTCTGAGAAACTGCAGGAGCCGTCGGGCAGTTCGAAGTATGGGCCCGAATAACGAGATTAGAGCGAAAGATCAATCGGTCTTTCAGAGAAACGACGGGGGCATAGAAGAGCGAACATATGTTCGCATCTGCGTCCCCCTACCGTCTTCGACGCAGACATCAATGTCGAAGCTGTGGCCGCCACAAACAAAAAAAGGCAGAAGCGATAGCGACTACAACAAATGCAACAATAATAACATAATAATAATAATAATAAACTAAATACCGAATGAGACATTTTATTTCGGTGGACATTACGCCTCCACAGTGTCACGCCCTCCGCAGACAGAGCCGTGTGGTACAGAATAAGGAACGACGTGACATCCTTTAGTGAAGGGCGTGCGAGAAGGGACAGGCCCGCCCACGCCAAAACCATCTCCAATTGTCCCCGGTAATTCTTCAAACGTTAAAGGGAAAACAAATTGTGGTTGATTCCTGTCATAGGAATCGGTAAAACACGAAAGTGAAATGTGCAGAGAAATCTGCAGCTGAGCGTGATTTGCGTGTCGGTGGCTGTCTTGTGGGTGTGCTTGGCGAGCCACGTCATGCTGGCGGGTCACTTCGGCAAAGGTGTACTGGCGTCGATCATTTCCGTGACGGATATAGCGTCAGTGAAACCTTGGTGCATCCCGGCATGAAACACTTTCGTGTTAAAATATGAAACCCGAAAACGAACAACCTTAACTATAACGTACTCTGGTTCTAAAGGTAGCTTCCCCGCAAGAAGACACTGTGTGCAGGGGTGCACCCTTTACAGCCCGCTTGCTTCGTTGTACTGGCGTCATTTCCGTGACGGATATGCCGTCATTCAAATGTTTGTGTATCCCGGAATAAAACACTTTCGTGTTAGAAGTGGTGCATCCGAAAGCAGTTAAACGAAGTTTGTCGAGCGACAGCTCGGTTTTCACGCCGATAGCGCGCAGTCGCCAGTCTATGCGCGAACGTGCGCAGTCAACCTGGATGCACCCTGAGTCTCCTTGCATCGCGTTCTGACGGCACGCGCTTTCCGCAACTATTCACCCCCCCTAGAAACAGCGACGCTTTCACTGCGCGCAACCGCGCTGGTCTGAGCTTGGCTGAGCTTGAAGGCCAGACTGACACTACGAGGCTACGACTGAGGGTGGGGGAGGGGGGGATGGCTCCTGGAGTAACGGAGCTTAATTTCTCTCTAATAAGGGGAGTGGGGCTTCGACTGCCACCATCTCCTCAGAAAATACAACGCCACAGCTAAGCACGCCCAGGGATGCAAAATAGGAAACGAAACAGTGCAAGGAATCCTTCAGCTGGTGTCACCAGATAAGGTGTAAGAGTACCGCTACTGAAGCCCGAAAGTCAGCCATGGTGGCCATTTTGGTGTTTATTAGTGTTGCGAGATTTCCGCTTCTACGGCCTCGTCGCGAACTTCTACCGGGTCGTTTGTTAACAACACTCGAAGATGCAGCAAAACGGCATCTTCGGACACACTTCTGCAGCTGAAATGCTGCTACGCCCGTTGTCTTTTATTCGCGTTCGGAACGACGTCAGACACATGCAGCCGCAGAGCTGGGAGGACAAGCTGAAGCCTACCAGGGTTGAAAAACTAAAACGCATAAACAAAAAAAAGGCGGCGCCAATGAACCGTGGCAGTGTCAACAAGTGTCACGTAATGCGAACTGGCCAATGATCATGGAGGCAGCCCGGAACAGTAGGAGAAAAGAGTGCCGATAGTACCCTGTAACTCTATCTAGCGAAACTACCTTCGGCGGACCAGCATTATCTATGCAGTCGTAAAACGATCCGAGGTCGGCTTAGCCGCTTCTGCGTTCAAGGCAGCGTTGCAGGGCGCGTGTGCAGTCTCCCTCCCTGTATTTAAAGCGGGCTGCTCTGCATATCAGCACACAATGCGAAGAACCAACGCGGCGCGCGCGCGCGTGCAACGCACACAGCCCGGCAGCAAGCCGTCATCCTTGAGATTTTCCAGACGTGCGCGTCGGAAAAGGGCCTGAGCGTTGCTGTTGCGCTTGCATCTAAAAGCCGGCATCTATAGCTCGTATGGAAGTGGGCACTTGAACAGAGGAATCGAATCAAGACATTCAATACGTTCTTCTAGCTGTATCCTTTGAGTAGGATGCATAAAGGACCCCATGCAATGCTTTTCTTTTTTTAAATTATTTTCAATACCTGAAACGCTTTTAGAACGTGGCCAACAAGCGCGTCCAGTCCTTCGATTAGGAGGGCACGAAATACCCGACCATATATAGACAACTCAGGAACTCGTAGAAAATATTTTTACCTTTTTCCCGGTGTTCTGCAAAAGTTAGGGCATTGTACTCCGTGCTTGAGCGACGGTACACCGGCAATATCTGCGCTAGCTATCGGCCGACCTCCTTTTAGGCTCAGCATTCAAGCGCCATCGATAGCTGCTTAAAAAATCGCGACAAAAAGCAAAGTAGAAACTAGGAGAGGTATCCGCTGAGGCGAGCAATCACACAATGCCGCTCTGCGCTGGCGATAATTATAGCTTTCGAACTGTTTCCAAGCACGAATAAAGGAGCGAAAGCGTTTATCGGCCCCGCCGCTGGGTCCCTTCAAGCGACACAGTTTTAGGAGCCTAAAAAGGTGCACGTTATAGACAGACTGTATTGAGAATACTTCGGGTGCCGGCTGTATCAAAAGAATCGTACCACTAAGTTTCTTAATGAAGGTCTCCGGGCGCTTGCTGGGGAAAAAAGTCTATGCAAGCTTGCGTCTTTGCGGAAACAGCCGACGTTTCATGTGGTCTAAATATAGGAGCAGCTGGAAAGATTAAAAAAAAAAGACAGCAAACAAGCACCTGCGCCCATGTATCCAGCTGCTCTGCCTCATTTCACTGAGAACCGGTCGGCTCGACCGAGCATTCGACATCGACAGATGTCGGCGCACTGCACCTGACCGGAAGGCGCAATCTTCGCGGTCTCGGCACACCTCAGAACTGTTCAGTGCTGACCAGTGGGAAACATTGCAAAAAAGCCTAAAACTACATTTAGTGTCGTTTTTTTTTTTTTTGTCTTCAATTCAGATTGCGAACATGAAGGAAAGTGCATTCAGGAAAGCATTTTCCTTCGGTAATCTGCGTGTTCATACATGGCGGTGGGCCGCGAAAAAAGCGCGCAGGTCAAAGCGGTTGAAAATGAACTATATTGCTGTCGCCTGCGTTCGGATATTCAGATTCCCGTAATATTTGCAAAACAATGAAGCTCACACTAACGCGTAAGGCTTGAAGGTAGCGAAGCTGTACGCAACCTTCACGACCATCATGACGGTTTAAGCCCACGATTGCAGCCAATTTGCTTCTTCTTCACTGCCGCAAACGACCTTTACTCCAGCATTGTTGCTATAAGTGTGAGCTTACTTTTTTTTTTTTTTTTCAACTCATAATTATTTGACATCACCCAGGCGGGGCGTACGCGATGACGTGTCTTTCTCGTTCCGAGCAAGTGTCGCCACAATTACGGCGAACGCTGGAGTTTTTCTTTTTTTTTTTTTAGCCAATCTTGGCCAATCCCCCTAAGTGGGTACGCTTGGCTTGACAAACGTGCGCCGGGGACACTGGGCGGCCGCCGCGAGGCACACACACACGAGCGCTCGTCATTATCTTGGTTTTGTGAACTGCGGACACTAACGATTTGCTAAACAGCTTCGCTGTTAAAATTTCTCATGAAATGTCCGCGGTGTGGATATACACTTTCAGCAGGCACGAACGTTAGAAGGCGAGGTCCTCTAAAGACGATTTCAGCAGCCAGCGATTCAGACTCAGTTCCAACTGTCGCGACCAGAGATTTTGGTGTGCACACGCAGAACGTCAAAGCGACTTCCACGGCGCGAATGCACGGCGAAAGGCGTTGAAACGGAACGCAAGGACGAGGCGACGGATGCTGCCGAGGCAAGGTCGGGTGTCCCTGACTCGAGCTCGTCGCGACTTGGGAGATAAGGTGCTCTCCGAGGGGAGTAAAAGGGGTCAGACGACGCCAAAACGATCGAAGGAGAAAAAAAAAAAGAAAAAGAAAATGCGGCGAAAATTGGCATTAAATGCAAGAAGACCCTGGTGGATATATAGTCTGATGAAGAGCCCGATTCCGCTTCAGCCCAGTTGCAATTTTGCTGGCGCACGAGGTCGGGAGCCAAACCCAAGACAACGAGCAAGGGCGCCCCAATCCTTCCCCTTTTGTGGAGTTCCTCGGCGCAAGGGCACCTAAGGCGCAAGAGCGCCGCTGCTACATGATGAGATAAAGAACGTCTTGACGAGAGGGGTGCAAAAAGTTCATAAAATTTCATTGGTCTAAGCCCAAATCCTTCACGGTGCACTTGTTTTGCATAGCCGCGCTGGCGGTGCGTTTCACGAATGCGATTATATTCCCCGAGTACAGGCACGTCATCGCGTCTTGTTTTACTCGCTGTATCTACAGTTATTGAGGAATAAAAATGCCCGTTAACCTTTTCTGCGATGCGCGAAACAAACAATAGCTGCTGCGGCCACATCGGCACTTTACTTCTTCATAGGTGTCCGGTCGTAAATGCAACAAAGGAAGCTTATATGGCCGGAACACTCATCGAAACAACAAACAACAAAAAAAGCGAAATAAATCGGCACTATCCGGCTTTGTATCCTAACGGAAAGAAGATGAATGACGAAAGATGATAAACGATAGACGAACGGGAGTCGAGAAAAAGAAGCAAAGAAAGGAAGAAAGGAACGACTGAACGAAGAAGGACGACGTGTGAAGCTTCCCTTTTCGGACAGTCAAAAATAAATGGAGCAGGCGCTCGCTCCACTTCCGCGAGTTCTCTGTGCGCGCATATTAGCGCGCACGGAACACGCCGAAGACTGGATCGAAAAACCTCGACTGGACCTCGCTCTGTCTGCTGCGTGCATGAGAATCGCGTGCAAACGGTGACTCGATTTGAAACGGTACGCTTCGGGAGACGTCAAGCGGAGGAGACGCATCGTGTGAACGAACTGACCCGTACACGGTAGCAACGAGGTCGGGGCGCAGGGGTCACCCCTCGCTGCGAGCTGCCGGGAAATATGGAGCCCTCTCCGCAGCATGCAGCGGCTATTCTTCGCAGTTGAAACGCGCTTGTGTCATAAGCGGCGACAGAGAGCAAAATAATGAGAAGAAAAAAAAAAGCACGCATGACAGTTGAAAGACTTCCGCACGGGGTGCTGTTATTTTGCAACCGATTCAACGGGACACTGACAATAGGTAAGCGAGCATAAATGAAGGCCAGTGCTGCCATGGAGCGCGACATCCTTTGACGACATTGTCACGGCACACGGCGTGACACCGGCATGGCGTGGCGGTTTTATCTCACTACGGCGGACAGTCGCATTACGGCGAAGAGTGCATTACAGCTGAGCGTCGCAACACAGCGGAGAGTCTCACTACGGCGAAAAGTGCGTTACGGCTGAACGTCGCAACACGGCGGAAGGCGGACAGTTTCAGCCGTTCAGCCGTTCAAATGATCTGCAGCTAGTTTCATTCAGCATTGTCGCAGCTGTGCGTTATGTGCAAGAGCCAGCATTTATGTTGACGCGTCTTTCGCACATGTTGATTGTTTTTCGGCACTTGTTTTATTTTTTGCGTGTATGGCGTGTTTATTTTTTACGGCTGAAATATGCGTTTAATTTTTAAATGCGTATTATTTCTAGAGGCATTGGAAGTAGCGAACAATATTCCTGAACTCAAAAAAGGTCTCGCGGGGTTTGTGGATAATTATCGCCCCATATCTAGTCTTCTCTTCTCAGATAAGGTTTTAAAAAAACTAATTGAGACCAGCCTTTCCCGCCATCTTCAAAAAAATCCGCTTGCTCCCCCTTTTTCAGCTTGGTTTTCATGCTGTCCTACCTACTAACATTATGACTGTGCGCCTAACAGACAAAATTAAATCGTTCATCGAGCGCGGTGACGTTGCTGCTGCCGTTTTCGGGGACATGGTTTGAGCGCTAAACAGGACGAGCACAAGAAAGGCGACAGAACAAGCACCGCTGCATTTTTGTTTTCGTCTGCGTTTAAACCGTGTCCACGTTGTTGCTCGCTGAACTGTGTCGTCGATGGTGAATGCTCCAAAACATAGCTGTCCGAGCCGAGGTCTGCAATGGGTCGGAATTAGGTGCGTCAAAGAAACCGCACGGCAGTTATAATTGTCTACGTGGACCCGTTGGAGGAGTTTCATTAAACTAGACCTGATTATACGGAAAACAAATGCACTCACACACTCGGGTACGCGCAAGGTCCGAAGCCACATGCTTGAAAAGGACGCGCAAACATGTCCAATTGACGCGACCCTATACTTTTTGTCCGCAGAATGCAGTTCAGCGATCGTTACCTACAGCTTGCGAACCCGAATGCTGGGCGTACTTGAGTGTGTTTTTTGTGTATGTGCTTGCTGTAGAGGACAACCGGTACAGCTCTCCGCAGTCGCACGCTGACAGGAACACGTTAGTGTGGTCAACTGCGCAAGCTGAAACGCGTTACCTTATATATATATATATATATATATATATATAGCGCGGCAGAGAATAGGGAAGGGCAATGACGATTTTGCAACGCCCCAATGCATTCCGCCTACTCGCCCAGGTGTACGCGGTACGCCAAGAAAATTTCCTTCGAAGGTTCTTCTTATAAGTTATTGACTAAACAGTCAATCATCGCGAACTTGGAAACCCGACTGCCACATATAACGTTCCGTGTCTGCGTCCGTCATCGTTGTATAACTCCATCGATGTCTAAAATGCGGCCCCATAGCGACGAATACTTGGAATAAAAAACGTGCGCGCTTAACACGGTAGTTCCATCATCCTTTAAAAACACGCCCTTTGTCGCGCACCGATCAATCACGTGTGTTGAGCACCGAAGAGACCGAGAACCCCCCCCCCCCTTCCCCCTGCGTGCGTGCATGCGTGTGTGTATACTCGATGCTTCCATGTCGTCGCAAAACAACAATAAATTAAAAGAAGTACGGAGCAGCTTTCTGCGCGTAGCCTGACGTGACAGAAACAACCGTAAATTTTCGGCCGCTCTTGGTCGTCGGTGCCTTGGGACTGCCGTCATCAAGCACCTCGCACCTGCTTGCACTTGATACATGCGCAACTGCTCGTTTCACGAAGCGTGTTTGCATGCATGTTTCCGTTTTGTTTTAATGTCACTGCAACTCACATCCAAGAAACATAATTTTGATGAACCAAGCGGTTTGCGGAACTCACTATTGTAACGTAGTATTTTGGTTACATACTGCCGCTACTGTAGCATGAAGATCGGAAGGAAAAAGTCGAGACGTCGAAGAGGTTTTAAAGGTTAACTTTACTTTACGGGTAGCATTGATGACATTTAGCACATACAAAGTTGAAACAATTACACTTATTACATAGATGAAAAAGACAGTCAATAGATTCAGAGTACTTAGCGGGACATAGCTGGCGGGCGAAGGGCTCCCGGCGGGAGGGCACGTCGACGGGCGGCAGAGTTTCTGACGTGAGCTGGTGCAGGCCGCCCTCTCGCCCTCAATCGCCAGAGGGGCCGCGTTATATTTGCTTTGGGGGGACGCATTGGGGGAAAAAGCGCATCCTAGCGTGTGCGGACCGGGTGGAAAAAGGCTAAGGCACACCCGCAGCCAATCAGGAAGACGCTTCTTAGCTCAAATCAGACATGTCCCCGCCAAAGTGAAAAGGACCAAAAACACAGACACAAGGTTCCGACTCGAAAACGCGCGCTTGGAGAATTACGGGCGTAGAGCAAGTAGTTAGGCAAAACACACTAAAGTAAACAGGAGAAGAAACAGGAAGGTCGTCGGAAGAAGACACGGAGCCCGAACGCGACCAGCGCACACGCCACGGGGGGGCATGGAACGCCGCGGCCGAGGTAACAGAAGCCGAGGCGCCTGCTCGCTCCCCGTCGTCTCCTGGTCGGCCGACGGGCCAACACACACTCGGCAACACGTTTCTTAGAAAAGCGGGGCCTCGGTGGCCGAAGAGGGATGCTAAAAAATTGAAAAAAGCAAATGGAACCGGGGCTTCGCGACACTATTATCGATGCTGCAATAAAAAGGAACGCAAAAAAAAAATTTTTCCTGTGACCGGGATGCACTAAAAGCGTTCTTTTCATAATGCAGAACAGCTGATGCGTTTAAATGCCCCTGCCGAACTTGTTTTCGCCTTACATTCAGCTCCACGCGCTTTACGGTAAAGTTAGCTTTCCCTTATCATTACAAAAGTAGCAGTGAAGCATCTTTTACAGGCTTCTCAAGGCGCACACTACTGCGAATCCCTTGGCCTTTCAATGCTGTGAAAAAAAAATCCAGGGCCAACTCCTTTTCAACACGCAAGTGTTTTATTCCGGGATACACAAACATTTGAGTGACGTCATATCCATCACGGAAATGACGCCAGTACAACGAAGCAAGCGGCCTGCAAAGGTTGCACCCCTGCACACAAGGTCTCCTAGCGGGGAAGCAACCTTTAGAACCAAAGAGTACGTTATACTTCGGGTTGTTCGTTTTCGGGTTTTATATTGTAACGGAATATTTTGGTTACATATCTGCCGCTACTGTAGCATGAAGATCGGAATGAAGAGGTCGAGGCGTCGAAGAAGTTTTAAAGGTTAACTTGTTTACTTTACTAGTAACATCGATGCAATTAGCACATACAAACTTGAAACAATTACACTTATTACATAGATGAAAAATACAGTCAAAAGATTAAGGGTACTTAGCGGGACATAGCTGGCGGGCGAAGGGCTCCCGGCGGGAGGGCACGACGACGGGCGGCAGAGTTTCTGACGTGAGCTGGTGCAGGCCGCCCTCTCTTCCTCAATAGCCAGAAGCGCCGCGTTATATTTGCTTTGGGGGGGGGGAGGGGGGCGCATTGGGGGAAAAAGCGCATCCTAGCGTGTGCGGACTGCGTGGAAAAAGGCTAAGGCACACCCGCAGCCAATCAGGAAGACGCTTCTTAGCTCCAATCAGACATGTCCCCGCCAAAGTGAAAAGGACCAAAAACACAGACACAAGGTTTCGACTCGAAAACGCGGACTCGGAGAACCACGCGTGTAAAGAAAGTAGTTTAGAAAAAACACACCAAAGTAAACAGGGGAAAAGGGAAGGTCGTCGGAAGAACACTGAAGACACGGAGCCCGAACGCGACCAGCGCACACGCCACGGGGGCGGGGGGGGAGGGGGGGGGGGGGGGGGGGGGGGGGGGAATGGAGCGCCGCGGCCGCGGTAACAGAAGATGCGTGGATGGTCCCTCTCGAGAGCCGCGTCTCCCGGGTCGGCCGACGGGCCAACACACATTCGGCATGCGTTTCTTAGAAAAGCGGGGCCTCGGTGGCCGAAGAGGGATGCTAAAAAATTAAAAAAAGCAAACGGAACGGGGGCTTCGCGACAATATTTTAACACGAAAGTCTTTCATACCCGGATAAACCAAGATTTAACTGACGTCATATCCGTCACGGAAATGACGCCAGTACACCTTTCCCGAAGCGACCCGCCAGCAGGACGTCGCTCGCCAAGGATACCCAGAAGACAGCCGCCGACCCACAAATCACGCTCAGCTGCAGATTTTGCTGCACATTTCACTTTTGTGTTTTACCGATTCCTATGACAGAGGAATCAACCACATTTTTTTTTTTTTTTCAGACAAATCGGTAGGCAGGAAAATCACACGTGTTGACAGGGGATCGCGTTTTTACACACACAAAATTCCTCAGTTTGTCACTCCTGAAATTGGCGTGTCATTCCTCTACTACTACTACGTTGACGCCGTCTGAGATGCGCAGTATAAAGAGCGCTGCCTCAGGCGAGAAGCGGGATCCTGAACTTAATTCCGCTGCTCACGTCGTGAGATGTGCCATGACCTACGCGCGGGCAATACTGCACAAACAGCAAGGTGACGTCACACGCACACGAAGCCCGCGCGAACGGAGATGGTTCTCCCAGACAGAGAAGAAAACGGTAAACACGGATGCGCGTTGCGAGTCTGAGTGGCTGAAAGCGGCTGGCCTTCCGGAAAAGGATCCACACCGTGTAAAAAGAAAAAGAGAACCTCGGACGCGTCTTTGCCGCCACCAGACGTGTGACAGAAGGGCGACAGGCCTCGTGTTCCGACACTCTCCAGACGCGCGTCCTTCGTCGCCTGACGTCATTCTTGGTTCCGCAATGCGCGACACAATACAGACATCAAGATCCCGTATGGGCCACCCCTTGGAATGGCTGCCGAAGAGCAACGAAAGAAAACAAGGACGCGGTAGCGCGCATTTTTTTTGTAGTTATAAGGTCTTAAGTGATGACTTCTGGCGAATCTCAAACCATTCATAACAGAATCCCCTCAATGACTTCCGGTACCAACCAATACTTACACTGCACCTTTTTCTTGTTGTCACACAATATAGAAATTTCCGATCATCTGGGTTATTTCTTAAAATATAGTAGCCAGAGCAGACCTGACCATCACCATTAGTTTTTTTTTTCTCCCTCTCTCAGTCACCAGCGGATGTCTTAAAGGCTGGCCTCGCTAGCGTATGCCGCTAAATCAGAGAACAAACTCTATGCTCGGAGACTCACACAGCCTACGGGCATGTCGGTTAGACGACCGTGTACGGCGGTGTTCGACGAGGACGATGACAGAACATCGAGTGCTGACCTTTTGAGGAAGTGTTTTCACAAGAATTTACAGAGGGAATACGCGAAGAACGAACCACGAACAACGCCAAACAAAAACAACCGAGCGAAACATAACCATACGCCACAGTGGGCTCAGGGGTATCGCTGCACGATCCCCGAAGGAGGCTCGCAAGCCGTAAGGGGCCAAACGCAGCGCGGTTGGCTCAATGCGCAGGTCCTTAGCGCCTAGAGGCTGCCATTGGAGTAAATTACGCTTGCGACTGCGCACAGTCGCTGCTCTGAAGAAACTCCGGACTCGAGGGAGGGGAGAAACAAAATGTCAATCAGAAAAAAAACGAAAACAAGATGGTCGGGGGAAATGTGGCCTATTCGGCGAAACCATCACTGCAGGGTTACTTGTCATTTTTGAACGTCACGTCAACATTCTTTTAGACAAGGCAGAGGCCAGTTGTCCTCTGCCTCCCGAGAGTTTTAATGGAGCCAAGGGGTAATGCAGGGAATTACGAGCCACCACATCGAAATATAAACTTTGCGTGCAGCCCTTGCTGCTGTCAGGTTTACCGTGGTACTGAGGTTGCTTTATAGGGGCCATGCAGACAAAACACAAGTTTGGTTCATTCGACAGATTGCCTCGTTGGAACCATACTGACCCCAGTTTTAACGTAAACTTCGCTCAAATAAGCTACATAACGAGGAAAAAGGGGAATGGCCATCCGACCCACTAGTTCATTTCCCGCAACAGAACGTATGATGTCATGTGACAGCTCTGCGATTGGCTGAGGCCGGAAAAAGCAAACGCAAGTTAGGCAAGGCTGATAAACATGCAGAACCAGCTATTTTCGCTTAAACGTGATGCATATTGATTTTATAGTAGTAAGAATGGTGGAGTAAACAATAGAGAAGTACCACTGCGTATAGTGCAGTTGGTGCTGCGCACTATGTGCTAGTTATATAACAGTCTGGAGCTTGGGGTTGTCTCACACGACACAGGCCAATCGGCCTACGTGGTACTGTCTTACGTGACCCTGTTTGTCGAGCATACCCCATGTTTCACGAAACGATCACTATAGGCTCCGGACAGCGAAGTTTGCCGCGCGAGCGCAGCGCCAGCCGCGACAGACGCGCAACTCCGGGTCGGTCCCGCCGCGCCGACCGCCTTCAGCGCCAGTGAACGCAACTTAGCAAAAAACGTTTGTTATAACGTTATTTGCGCGTATATGTACTACATAGTGCAACAAAGTCATGTAAAATGTTATGCAGTCGGGGGAAGCCTCCAAATATAACGGGGCACTGATAAAATGCTGTCGCCTCGCTGCCGAGCCGTAGGCTAGCACAACTGGGAAGCATGTGTTCAAGGCTCTGCATTCTCCCGCGGATTCTTCTTCTCTGTTTTTTTTCCCGCAAATACCGAGCATGGTTACTGAATCTTGAAAGACCCACATTAAGCGAGCGGATTACATGCTGCCGTGGTGTACGATCAGCTTGTTAGTAGGCTGGTTAGCAGGCGGTTAACTGCGCTCTGAATTTGGTAACAAAGAGGGCCCCCAAGCACAATTATAGCATTGTAGCTTTATCACCCAGCGGTTCTACTCTGCTTCATCTAATATTCCACGTTCTTATACCGCCGAATTAAATACATATAACCACATATGGGGCGCGGACACTTATAGGCGTTAATGTTCCCAAATGTTTCGCGAGCATTTGGATAGCATAAAATCACCGCCTCTTCTTGCAAAAGAAACAATGAAATTGTTGTCTAAGCCACTGAAAAGCAAAGAAAAATAGAGCTAAGACGTGCCGCAATCAATGTTGGAACAATATGTACACAGGAAAAAAAAATTCGCGTTCGGGGAGGAGGAGGAGGAGGACAAACTTTATTTATCCCATCCGTTGTGATTGCGGTCACTCCGGACCAGTGAGGGGTGTACTCAGGGAACTAAATTTTTTCTCCCGTGACTTTTGTTGCAAAAGTGTTGACGGTAATAAAAGCACTACTATTCGTTCCTAACGGAGGTCTGCTGTCGAACCCGTTGGCGTGAAGAGAAAAAAAAAAATGCCCGAATATGAATATTCCGTAATTTATTCCGATACGCCTATTAGATGTTCTGTTTACCCCTCCCCCATCCCACCCCTGCCCAAAGGAATTTCTTGTGATAGCCTTCTCGTGATGAGATTCTTTTTTGGGGGCGACTAGCAACTAGCAACTAGCGTACTGGGCTACAACTGGAAGCCCAAAAGTTTCTCGGCGAAGCGGGCACTTTCGCTATACCCCAACAAACGTGAATTTCATAGTGTTACATGTATGGAGCATCACATTCGGATCAAGGACCTATATGTAACTCCCGTGTGGTCCAGTTAGTAGTTCTGCAGTCGCATGCAAGTGCACTCACATGGATGGAATACCCCGCGCGGAAACATCGCGCAACGTCTGATATATTTGCAGGCAAAGCCTCCTCTTTTGTGGAGTGAACAATATAAATTACGTTTTTTTTTTTGAAGCGAAACATGCTGATCTTGAGAAAGGTTTGCCCCGCAGGCAGGCTGTACAAGCGTTTCTCTTCTGGGCATCACGGCTATGCGGCCTTTATATGCCTTCTCATACGCGAGTTGAACCGAATAAATCCTTCTCCATTCACATGCACTATGTGGCAGGATTACTTTACAATCTCTTACTTCGTTTTAAGCCCAAAAGGGGCGACTAATATGCTTAATCCGCGCTGCAAAAAGAAGAGCGCCCCCGAGCCAGCAGCGTAACGGCTTGCGGGGACCGACCCAGTGTTGCGCATACTGCCGAAGGGGGTGCTGGGTGTCGCGGGCTCCGTGTCGCCCTCTGGGCGCTGTCCGGAGCCTATGCAGAGTACAAAAACAATAGGGTAAAGAGCAAAGCAAAGGCGGACAGCGGCCTTGCGTGGTATGGTGGCGCCATCTAGTAGGACTAACGGTAAAAAGGCGTTCCGCGTTCAGCTGCAGAGTAAACAAACGTTCGCTTGAAGACCTTCCCTCAACCCCGTCATCGCAAACGTCGTGAAAACACACGATTTGGCGGGAGAATATAAATTATAACCTAAATCGATTGATTTCTCAGTAAATGAAGCATAGTTTGGAGCCGGACAAGCGCTTGGGGCACTATAAAACACGGAATCTCTCGAATAAAACAAAATTGTTTGTATGCATGGCCCCTTTAAGGAAATAAAGGGAAAGGCGAAAAGAAAAAAAAAACCCCGGGCAACCTAAAAGTCGTCGGAAAACGACTTCGGGGAGGCTCCAGGAACATTTGTAAGCGCTAAGAACATTGCTAGGGCACCCAGCGATTCTGTGTAAAACTAGTCACCCTGCTTTTAAAAGGCCGCTTATGACCAAATTCCGCGTTCAGCTACACCCGTAAGAACAGCTAGCTTCCCCTCTGTGCTGGTCCTGCTTTGGGAAATGTGGTCGTTCCTCGGAGCTTGAGCAACATTTGACACAAAAACAGAGCGTAAAACTCGCACATACACAAGCGGTACGCTCGTTGCCTTTCGCAGCGCATTAAATTTAATCGAGACAGTACCGTTCCAATCCTGTAGCCGTGACGAAAGAAACAATTCTCAGTAAAGCCACCTTTACAGGCGAAGCAACGAATCCGCGCAACGGACCATTTCTCGCATTCTACTTTTTTTCTGTGAAGTATCCCTGCAGAGGCGCTGATAAACGCTTTCGCTTTTTCCTTCGTGCGTCGAAGCACTGCGACAGCTGCAGTTATCGCGCGAACAGAACAAAACTGCGGGATTTCCAGGCTTCGAGGGGGTGACGGATTTCCTCGAAAAAGCGCGCATCCATTTCATTATCGGCTGTGCGTTCGTTGCAATTAGTTTTAAGGAGACTATCGAGTCCTGTTATCTCTGCAGCTGAAAGGCAACAGGACAAACTTGGCACGGCTTGAGTGACGTCACGCTAGCACACAACGAATTTAAAGGTTAGAAAAACAACTATCGAACTAATTTCAAATTACCTGCTGTGAGCGGAGGAGATTCGGCTTCAGTATTTCTGGGCAATCTATAGCACAGGGGTCGACGCACAGAACGACGACGTTCTAAGGGCATTTCAGGCCTCAGTAAAAGTCTAGTGCGGGCGCTAGCTCTTTAACTTAACGACACACGCCGCGGTGGTTCAGTTACCGTGACTGTGGTGTTGGGTTACTGAGCCCCAGGTGACGGGTTCAACTTCCGGCTACGCCAGCTATTCTTCGCGTACAGAGGCGAAAGCACTCGCGTGCACCAGATTTCCGCACGCGTTATAGATTTCAGCTGTTTTAAATATGCAATTTTTCAATGCTGGTTACTGTTTTGTATGCGGGACGAAATATTAATAGATTAATTGATAAATTCCTTCGTTCGGAAGAGAAAGACAGGATGTCGCTGGCGTGGGAAGAGGCAAGAAACTGATTCGAAAAGGCGGCTCCGACCAGGTTTCGGAAACGAATCACGATCACTTTCTTTAATAGCGGAGCTTACTTCCGTCAAGGGTTACGTACGACAGCATTTCCCGCATCACCGGGGACCAAACAACGAAGAGATTACAGTTACCCGCACCCAATTTAACGAATATCCCGAAAAGAAGCGCGGAAGTGGTGCCGCATTACACGCAGCCACTCCGTTACCGATCGCAGACAGCGAAGAACCGCCTAAGAAACGCCAATGAGCATGCATCATCGCTAGCAGGGGCGTTACAAGCTGCAACTCAATGCAGGCGGCAATAGGACCGACCACGTGGCAGTGGCAGATGCGCAGGGCGGCGGAATACCGCCAACATCACGCGCTGAAACTCTCATGCCACCGTGAGGACCGGTATTCCAGCAACAAACACGCTCAAAGGTGTGCTCGATGCCTGCCCCCACGGCATTCTCGACTGAGGGGCGTCGACGACCCAGGGGGCAGGCAGCGATAAACGGCCGACCAGCTGGAAATAACGAGTCCGATCTGGGGGAAGCGGAGATCCGGCTTTCAGGGCGCGGAGAAGCGCGCGTGCCGCTCGCGTGCGTGGCCTGTGGCACGACTCGCGCGCGGATGAACAGTCTACAGCCCTCCTCCCCACAGCGCGGGCAGCGTGTACGATGCAAACGCGGTTCCGGGAAGCAGGACACGAACGGGACTCAACGCTGACGAAGACTGCGGACAACAGGGGCGCGAACGGATCGACACAGAACTCGGCCGAACGTATGCGCTCTTTACCAAGGGGCAAATACGCCGCAGAAAGACCGCCCACATAGAAAAAGTGTTGACGAAGGCATCCTCTTTCCACCCCCGTCCTGAGTAAACTCGGGGCCCTGAAGGAGAGCGGATGGAGCGGACGTCAAAATAAGTGGGAGTGCTGTCGTCACCGCCGTAGGCACTCCGGCTAGGTGACGTGTGCCGTTTGTACACGCGTCCTATTCTTTCAGAAACAACAAGCTTGGACGCGGTAAATCACGCGGGCCCCGCACCAAAGCGCGATGAAAGCAAGACGAAAAAGGGCCACAAGAATAGCGCACTGCGAATCGCCGCACTGGTAATGCACCCGAGGCTTCATCCTATCTCCCTTGCGCTCGTAGAAAAATGCGGAAATAAACGTCGACATCAGAACAAAGGAACCGACGCGATCGCTCTAAAAACCACGCAAAAAAAAAAAAAGAAAGGTATTGAAAAGGAAATTTTCTTCTCCTGCAAGTTGTACCGCCAACTTCTGCAATGTTTTAACGCATACAGTGCAGGAGCGCGATGGCGCAACAAGAATTGAGGCAGATTTGGAAATAAAGAAAAATCGAAAACGCACTTTTTATGGATCGCCGCACACCGGCAACAGAGGAAGCCGCTACCGAGCCCGAGCAACGATTCGACCCAGCCCGAAATCAATATGCGTGACACGCAGTTGCGAATGCACCTTTATATACGCGCGCTTACGCGCTTACCACGGCGGCTGCAGCAAGACTTTGGCTTGCGAAACCACTTCCTGTTCGGCACAATGCGAGAATCGCGGACGGGAATGTGAAAACGAGTGAAGCGTGGTGCATACGTTATTCTCGGGCCCTTCTTTCCGTTTCCGTCGAAACGTTGCGCAAAAGATCAGACCCACGCTAAAAGGATTCAAAATGCGCGCTCCGCCCCGCACGGTTACGCAACCGAGGCGCGCTTGAATTCAAACCTCCCCCTTTATTCCCCGCGCCTCCACAAGAGGTATAACACGTCACACGAACCGCAGTAGCTCTACTTCCTCGTTACGTCTTGCAAACGCCGAATAGCGGACACGCATGCGATTTCAACACTGCCTCGCAAATATGCAAAACGTGTGGGCGCTACCGGAAGACTGCGTTAGTCCGCGATGCCACATGTTACACAACTTTCGAAATAGGGTTTACTCGGTGTTGTTTCCTCGACGAAGTTTTCTCCCCTCGTCGTTTCGCAAGAATACGATCTATAAACACGCTTAATTTAAGAATTGTCTACGCAGCTGGCGTACGTGTATAATGGCCTGGCGCAACGCCAAACTAGTGACACGTGTGCGTGGGAATGTAATTTATAGTACGCGCACAACGTGTTACCAGAGTTCTTGAATAAATACCGATTGTAAAGAGTCCGTCCCACAATGCGAACGTCTGGCGCTACCCTCTCTCTGTTCCCCTTTCGGCAATGGTTAGCGACTGCGCATAGGCGCGACGCCTGCCGTTGGCAAAGTAAACGTACAACAGCTAAATAAAATTCTCGCACTTCCCTAGCGTCGTTGCGGAAGCGTGAGACAGTTGTAATTGGCAAGGCAACGTCGCCGCAATGTTCGGCTAGGCGACGTTTTAACTCGGTCTCTTTTATTTACCTGTGCTGTGCTGTTTTGAGCAGTTCTTGAACAGCCCAGAAATGCTCTTATTAAGATTAAATTCTACGGGCAAACAAAAAAATGCTAATAATAAATCCTCCGAATTCTCATATTTGTAGCCTTTCAGTAGGGCGCTAAAACGGGAACTATAGGCCCGTGTTACAAAGGAGGAAATAACTTTTCGTTCGTCTCACAAGAAGCTACCCGGCGCAGCAACGCCACTAAAAATTCGAAACGACACTCTACGTAAGTATATAAAAAAACGAAACCTCGACACCGTTCTCTGTCCTATACGGCGATCAACTCACAGCGCTATAGTGTATACTTTGTTCGCGCGATATTAGAGGCGAAGCCCCTAGGGGGCTCGGGATGTCGGCGTCTCATGTCATCCCCGTAACCATCGCCTCACGTAGTCACAGTACTAAAACACCGGGACAATCGTTTACGACCTTCCGCTGGAACGCTTCGTAAAGCGTACTAAAAAAACAAAAAAAAAAAAGAAAAAAAAAAAAAACGGGACACTTGTTTACGCTTCGTGCTAGATAGCTTCCTGCTTCAAAGACAAGAGACTTTTACAGCAAAGCTGTATACTTCTACCGACCCAACGGTTTCATTTCCGTTGGCAAAAACGCCAAGGCGCCAAGAATACACTTATACACTGCATGCTTCGCCGCTTCCCAGGTTTCACGTCGGTGGAGATAGCTAGGAATTTTTTCAGCCCCGTGTATAGTTAAGGTAAGGGAATTTCCGGCGGCATTTCCGGACCCCAGGGTAAACAACAGGGCAGATTTAGCGCGCTCCGTATGTGGGCGTAGCAACGTGGGGAAAGCACACTCCCAGATTCAGACGAACGCCCGCAGTGTTAGCGAGCCGCAGCTCGGCGTGCAGGATCCCAGAATATATCGCCCGAGAAACGGGGGCGATGCGCATCACCGACGCGAGTAATACATCAAACCTGTGTGCCCACGGGTCCTTTCCCACTCTCCACGCTGAAGAGCGATCGAAGCGGAGGGCGAAGGAGACGCACGCACGCGCCGCGATGGAAGTGGCGCTAGCCTAAGCGATCTGGAGGAAAAAGATTGATCAGCCCGCGTGGCATCTGATAGAGACATCCCACGCCGACCGCGCGTCTTTCGTTTTTCTAGGGGAGAAAAACGAAAACGCCCCGCGCGTGTCGAGATTTCGCGCGAACGTTAAAGGGGCCATGCAGACAAAATACAAGTTAGTTGCATTCGAAAGATTTCGTGTTTTATAGTGACCCCAGCGCTTGTCCGGCAGCAAATATTCCCCGAGAAATTAATCAATTTAGCTTAAAATTTTGATTATTCCGCCATATCCCGCCAAATCGTGTTTTCGTGACGTCTGCTATGAAGTCATAACAACGGGTATTCAAACGAACTTCCAGTGCGTCGTTAGGCTTTGCAGCCTTGATTACCGTCAGTCCCCCCAGATGGCGTTGCCATACTGAGCCGCAGACCGTTGTCGGCCGTTGCTTTGTTTTTGACTGTATTTGCATCTGCCTTAGAACTCTCTGCACCTGCCTTAGAAAAACTCTTAGAGAGGAGGACACGCCGTTTCAGCCACAAAGTAGACTAACTTGAGTGACGTTCACAAGGACGCTACGCGAAATGAAGGTTCCTCGTTTGTTAAAAATTTTGATTGCGCATCCATAAACGCCCAGCTTGAAGCTTTAACTAGGTTATTTTAACTAGGAAATCTGCAGCTACAACACACCAAAACCCCACATCTGAAAAGGTGTGCTTACGCGTTGTTTGCTTCCATCGTCATCATCATTCAATCAGCATTATCGCTTGAAAGTATGAGGCTTACACGTAACGGCATCATAACAGTTGTTAGAAAATAGTGCAACCCCCCCGCGCACTTTCTTTTTTTCTTCAGAGAGGCCGTTTAGGAGAAGCCTGACAGCAACTGAGAACCCCATGAACTGCGACAAGCGGGCGAAGGAGAGATGAAGTAAACGTTGGCGAGCCACAGAGGCAAGAAAAAATTGCCACACACGCAGAAAGTCCCGTTAAAACCCCTGTCGTATACGCCTCATTCTTGAGCGTACTGCGAAGAGCACACACACGCACAAAAGACCGTTACATCATTCGTGACGGACGACACTTCACATTGCACATCGCACATAACGCAACCGCCGAGTAAAGCTTTTAGTCTTCGCGCTTATTGTTCCAGCGTCCAGACAAAAACGACACTCCATCTCGCACAGTTCTCGGCGCGAAATTGCGCGTCATCCCTATCGTCTCGACTGAAGACTGCGCAAGAAGCCACAATAACTTCACTAACAATCAAACAGCACAACGCGAGACAAAGAAAGGCGACTAGGCGGAGTTTGCACCTAGTAGAAGTGACACAACATAGTCGTAGGCTGCTCAGACGGGAGCATTGTAAGTGCTATCACTGACACCTCCTCGTAAGGAAGCCAATCTTCAGAGGCGTGCTCGGGAGAGTTAAACACACGACACACGGGGTGGGTGGAATGTCTACAGAGACGCACAACCAGCTATAAGAGGCGATTACGGGCGTGTACCACCACGTACCTCGTGCGGCAGGAACAGGTCCCAGGGTATGACGTCGCGGGGCCACCCCTTCCACGTCCAAATCCACGGCTCCCACAGCAAGCCCATGGGCGAAGACGCGCGTCGTCCGCGGCGCCACAGAGGAGGCACCGCTTCGGGCACCGAGGGCGACCTGCCCCAGTGCGACACTCGCGACATAGCGCAGCCGAGACAGTCGCTCGCTGGTTGCTGCTTTCAACGAGTCTACAGCGGCATCACTTCGAAGTTGTTCCTCTTAACACACTGACGAGCTGAGCTCCGTGGGCGGTCCGATATAATCCCCGTCGTCCCAACCGCCGAAGCGACGAGGGAGCGCGTAGGTGGAGCTTCGCCGCAGCACACGCAGACGATGCAGAGAAGAGACCTTTCCGGAGCACAGGCACAGTAGTTTGGAGGGATCGTCGCTTGGTGCCCCCTAAACGCGACGCTATTGTTCCTCCAAAGAGCGGGGTGAATTAGCGCCGCCCCAAAAAGAAGAGTCACGCGTCTCCGGCTGACCAACACACACGACTAAGTGGGCGGGCGGCCAAGGTTCGGCCCTTTCTGCGCCGCAAGCGGCGCGTGCCAAGGGATCTCGAGGGGCGGGCGAGGAGGAGGACGCGGTGGCAGTGTCGACACAGCACCACGACGCCGAGGTCTCTTCCAGCGGGCGTCGTTACGGCAGACCGCCTGACGCGCTATCGCCGAGCGCTCGCGACGAACGCGCCGCCCCGAGCAGCGGGCGACAACAACGCGGGCCCGAGTAGTGACGATGCCTCCGGTCGCCCTTCTTCTTCAAAGGTCTTCCCGCACGCGAGCCCAGTTTCGCGCGGCTAAATGCGGCCGGCCTTGAACGCGAACGCACTCGCGGTCGCCGCCTGGTTAAGAGGAGACCTTCGGGTACGGCTTCACTCCGCACACCGCCGTCGCCCACGCGAGTCAGCCGCAGCGACCGCCCACATCCACCGCTGGTCGCGACGGACGGCTTTCATCGGCGACTACTGCCCCGCGCTTCACACACAGCCGCGCACTCTCCCGTTCGGATTATGGGCCGAATAACGTCCCTTTGGCTGCGTACTTTGTTCCCAGAAGCCGCACGCTCTACTACGGCTGCGTGTACGCGCAATCTGCCCACGCTCTCACCGCGATCGACGAAGCCACGCTACGTCACCGCAACAGCGCCTCGATGGTCGTTTCCACGGGCTCTCCCCCTCCCCGCGATAGAGTCTGACTCACGACGGTCATTCGACAGAGAAAGGGGCGAAACAAAAAAAATACAACGAGAAATATCCAAACGCGTGGGATAGTCTTCGAGAGGTTCGCACGGCCAACGCGTTTTCTCTCCTCCGCAATCTTACCACGAGATCTGCCTTTCATTCGAATGCGCGCGCGGCTCCTCCATTCAGAGACGCACGGTGGCAGCAGCGAGCGTTTCACGCGCGCGGCAGGACTACAACGCCGTCGTCACGACGTCGTCGGCCATGTCTATCCTTCTTTTGTGCACTGGCTGTATACACGGCGGGTCCCATTCGACTTCTCGCTTCCTGTCGTCCAACCACCCGCACCACAACCACAACGGGGCCCTAGAAAAGGAACACGCACGTTTAAAACGACGCGGCGGGCTTCCTGGGCCGCTTCTTGACGTGTGTGGTCCGCGCTCGAGAGTTTGGAGGAAAGCAACGCCACCGCTCTTCGCACACACACTGGGTTCAGTATCCTCGGTACGGCACACGTCAAACAATGTAGGGCAGCGGGCCACGAGCCAGCACCGCTCTCACTGGGACAAAATTCAGCACACCTCGACGCTGGCACCGCTGACGTCCAAGCTTGCGGCGTCCAAGAGCCGACAGAAGTTGGTGCAGGACGGACTCTCAATCACCGCACGCAACCACGCCCCCGAAGACACATCGCCACCATTGCACCGCTCATTTTCCGCGCGATCACAATCCAGAGGAGTACCCGGTTATGGCCGTTAAGGAGGCTGGAAACCGGCGACGCTATGGGCGTGCTGATGGGAGCCCCGTGCCGCTTCCCGCCACTCGGCCAATGTGCCGACGCAGACTGGCCGCGCACGCGGCGAGCCGGTTCCGACGCACGGCGCGCCAAAACAAGGCCAGGGGAGATGATGCCGTGACCCCGCGACACGGACCCCGGGGCGAGCGGCCGAATAAGCGCATCCGACGCACAGAAGGAAAAATCGTCCGCGGCGGCAGCGGCGGCAGACAGAAGGCGGCTGCACCTCACAGCAGCGCGGGGAGAAGCGGCGGCCCACTTGGCGGGGAGTGGAAGAAGGGGTCAGACTCGAAGCAGGCCAAGCCCGGGGGCGCGACGCCGCTGCCGCCCAGGGATCGTGATCCGACCGGAAGCGGCGGACAGAGCACCGTTGAAAATCCCTGCGAGCCGCCGAGCGACCAGCAGCTAGGATGAGCAAGGCGGCCGGCCGAGCGACCGAAGTGTCTGGCGGCGCGGCACGAGAACCTGAACCGCTTCGGGGGAGTGCGAGTGGGGAGCGCCGCCGTATCTCTGGTCGGCTGTGCCGCGTCCTCCGCCGGGGTGGCCGGAGATGATGCCATCGCTGCTGGGGGCAGCAACGCAGGAGAAGAAGGCGAAGGTTACGTGAGCGAGTGCCAGCCTCGTTTTCCTCAAACGCAGCATCTCCACGGCGTCGCGGGGGCCATCTCGGCGCGAAATCGAAGAGGACGGGAGATACGCGAAGGAGAGGAAAGGTGCTCCGAATGAAGATGGGCCGCCGCGGTGCTCAGTCTCTTTCGGTCTCAGCTGGTTAGTTACCGAGTCTATAAAAGAGCCGACAATCCGTATTGATGGGCCGACGGTAAGAGTGCCACGGGGAATGCGCGCTCTACGCGTCGCTCCGGCGTGAGGTGATACAGATTGGCGAAAAAAAAAAGATGCGTGGTGGCTGACACAAACGGGGGAGCTTGCTGAATTCGCTTTCCATAAACATTCGTTTGCTTGGCGACGCGCGACAAAACGATGAAATGCCGTACGCGACACCGAAAGATTCGGTACAAGATGGGAACACCCTAGTTCCTCAGGCCATACTACGCGATATAGTCCACGATAACGAAGGGAAAAACTTGACACTATTTTAGAATAAGGTATAGACAGTAACGAGGGCACCAGCAAAATGTCGGTGTGGTACAGCTTCGACTAAAGCTTTACAATTCTTCGCGTACCATGAATATGGTCGTTCATCATTCATTCAATGAATGTGCATTTTGACCACGCAATTAAACAAATGTACATCCGAGTACTTGGCCGCTGTCAAAATAGTTAAAAAAAAAAACAGCTACGAGCAAAAAGAGGCATTATTTCGGTGGCAACCGGTGAATACCCGAGACATTAGGGCACGCTGTAACAAGATACGCGGTATCCTTTCGCAGTATGCTTTTTCTGCTTAAATTCCCATCGAATGTTGGGGTTACGCAGAACAATAATAAACGCGCCACCTCGAAGCCCCAAGACAGCTTAGCGTGGACCACTTATGCGGTAAGTCCGGCGTGGAGCTTAGTGCGCTTCGCAGCTAACTTAGCAGCTTAGAGAGAAAGGAATCGGGCAGTTCCAGCCCTTCGCTGGAGTAGGGGACCGTCGCACGGGTGCACCGATAGATCCGTCCGAGAGCGTGTAGAGGAGGTGTTCAATGATGACACACGTGTATAGCCTACAATGATGTGCGTACGGTGCTCGATAAGCACAGCCCTGGCAGGTCACCGGGTAAACTCCCAGCGAATAAATGACTCTCGCTTTCATTTTCACAAGCTCCGACGCCTCCGTCAATCTCAAAACAGAGCTTCAATAGCACGAGCTGAAACCTGCACAACGATTTGGAACAGATTCACTAAGACAAGGCCGCTATTCACCGTAACACTTCGCTTCAATCTCTCGTGGGACTTTTCCTCGCACTTCTCCGTCTCGCCGCAGAAACGCCACTACCGTGCGAGATGTTACGGTAACAGCGAACGATACGCAGGGGTAGGAGCAGCAGCAGCAGCAGCACCGAGCCAGCGACATAAAAACTATCCGTGCACGGAGCGGAGAACGCACGAGGAGGAAGTCGCACGGACGATCACGATATCGCCGGCCGACAGCGGTGGGACGGAACACGGCGCGGGGAAAGAGCAGCGGGAGGAGCAGAGACCGATACGCCGCCGCCGGTGTATCGGTTGTTCGTCCGCGCGCGCAACAGACCTTGGCGGGAAAACGTGACCCGACTTCAACGGCTCGGCACGACGAGACGGCTGCCCGGCGGCCGCAGAAAGGAAAAGAAAGAAAACGAACCGGCGCCGGGAAGAGGCTAGCGCACGCGACCGCTGTCGCTGCGCGCGGAGAACAACACCGCGCACATAAAACGGAAGTCCGGCTTCCTTCCTCGCTACGACTCTTTGAACACTTTCTCTGGACGGGATGTCCGCTCCACACTTCTTCCTTCCGAGGACATCTCAACATTTCGGTTCCCCCAATGGAGGTGGCGCATTCTGGTGATCAAAGCTCCCGGCGCCAATGCATCGCCCAAGCTTCTCTGTCTCGGCGCGACGCCACTGCACGATATGCAAAATAGCAATAAAATAGTTCCCGGACAAAGCACCGGCCGACGGCGAAAGAGTCAGGTCACGGGAGGCCTACAACAAAGCCGCTGTCGGCCTGTTGTAGAGCGTGCTTCGAAGCACCCTCCCTCTCTCTCTCGAATCGCCCCCTCAAATTTGTTCCTAACGGTGCACGCACTCGTGAAAACAGCGGCGCGCTACCGGGGCTCGGGAAAACAGGCGTGACGGGCCGCCTCCGAGCTACTGCAGGGGACGAAGAAGTGCGCGACGACTAGCCAACCGGATAACCAGCTTCACCGGAAGCATGGAAAGAGAGAAGAAGGGGGAGAGGGGGAGAAACAACGGTTAGAGTTTAATATAGCAAGCCATCACCACCACCTTGAACAACCTATTCAGTCCACTGCAGGACGCAGGCCTCTCCCATTGCCCTACAACTGCTGTCCATTCTTTGTTTCTGAGTTTCATAATTTCGCCCATCCGTCGATTGACTGGCCTTCCCCTTCTTCTAAACCCGTCTCTCGGTGTACACCCTGTTACCCTCGTTCACCTGTTGTCGGTTCGTCTCACCGCATGGTCAGCCCAAGCACATTTATTTTTCTCAATTTGAACGATGACATCGTAATTCTAGTCGAGTTTGTTTCATAAATCCAGAAGTCTCGTTTCCTTTCCCTACGCGTTACTCCATCATCCGTCGTTCCCAAGCAGTTACTAAATCCTGCAATGCGCCCGGCGTGTCAAACGAGGCGGCCAAACGAACTCACCTCAATCACGAACCTTTTTTCCCCCTACTCCCCTTGAAGCGTTAAGTTACACAGTAACGAGTGAGTATGTTGGCGATAGGCGCCAACAGGCAAGCTTTTCCTCCGCAATCCTCATCGCTACGCCACTCTGAGGCGTTCATTTACACAAGTTCCGTTACCTCTCCCGACAGAACCCCCGTGCGCGCAACGTATCTCGAACCCCGGCCCCAGCTCCTTCATTCCCCTTCTCCCTACGTCACAATTCCTTTGGTACGCATTTTCCCTGGAACCGCACATAGAAGACGCCCTTCGTTAAAATTCCCCGCCTATTTCCACACGCGGGCCTATTATACATGCGCGGCCACCCACCCACCCGTTTGTTCTCGAGTTAAACACAAATACTCGGCGACCTTGCCATTAAGCCCCCCGCCCCCGCGCGCGAAACGGATGATTGTGAAACCAACTTTTCAGCAGGGTTCGTCAGCCGAGCTTAAAGGCAGGCTTTACAGTCGCTCGCAATCAATCGCCTCCGCCCTTCTACAATACGAAACCGCGCCATTGTTCGTCGGCCTAAACGAGACCTTTCTCACCAGAGCAGTGCAAAAGCGCCGCGAGGGCGCCGGGCAGATGAGAAAATTAACCTTCGTAACGAGAAAATTAACATTTTGTACCAGCGAGCGGTTCGACGGATGGGCGTAAACACCCGTTGCGGAGTAAACTTCTTGCTCGCGTAAGAGGCCGGCGGCCCCGCCTATTACGTACACTTCGTACACTGCGACCTCCAAAAGCACATTATAGCTGAGAGACGGTACAATAAAAATTCGTTATAACGACGTCGCTTTGTTCGAAATATCATTTTATTCGAAGTGTTTCACGAATCCCAACAGCGATGTGTAGAGAGCACATCATATGCGTTTTTAGCGAAGCATCGGTTGTAACGAAGCCATTTTCCTGTCACGAGGGTTTACTGAAGTAAAGAACAAAAAAAAAACGGGGGGGGGGGTGCAAATATTGTCCCCACTAATCGCTGATGCGTGGGCAATAGTCCGAAGGAAAACACCCGTTCTAGCTAGGTCCAGTGCGCCATAAACATTAACGAAGTGGGTGTGCGAATGGTCAAAGGTGACAGGACGCACGTAAAACACGCGCAAGACATCGAAAACAACGAGGACTTATTGAGAAGTGATTCGGGACGGGGAGCGGGGTATGAATCGAGGCGCCGCCTGCACATCGATTTTCCGGCCGAACAAGTGAAACGGCAACAGCGCTGCAGGAGTGGGCGAAGAAGAGTTAGTAGCGAACGGACGCTGACGCCGAGAAAGAACGCTCAAAAAATGCCGGCTTCGACCGCGGGACAACGGAAATGTTAGCAGCGCCCGCGAACGCACCCCCACGCTCGAATTACCAATAAAGCGTAGGACGTCGAAACTTTGCTCTCCCGAGCCGGCAGCAGCAGCCACGTCACGGCTCGCTCACGGTTTGCAGAGGCGTAGACGAAGGTACAAGCCTCCTCGGACATCAACGCAGTCTCGCATTCACACGCTCCAGCGCGCACCTTGCTCTGTTTATCGTACTCCGTTTTCTTTTCTCTTCGTCGCTTTCCCCGGCGCGCTGAAGTGCCTCGTCGCTGAACCGTGCCGAGCGGAAAAGCCGGATTCAATGAAATCTTCCAAGAGCGCGCTCGTACGCCGGACGTGCCTGCAGCTTCGAGGCGTACACGAGCAGCGGTGCAGGGAAAGGGCCCGAGGGTGCACAGACGCCCGCGTATACAGCGCTGCACAGAACTACGGAAGGTCACAAATAGTGCCGCCCACAACGGTGACACGTCCTAATGCGCGACGGAGCGCGGTTGGCTCGGTCGCGTCTCAACAGAGGCCAGATGCGCGGGAAGGGAAAGATAAACAAATTGGTGGCGCAACGATTCCCGCCAAGTTGCTTTGCGTCGCTGCCAATTCCCCGTTTCGCGGGCGAAAAACCATGGACCTACGGACGGAACCCACACACATACACACCCGTTTTAAAGCAAAGGTTTACCAGGCTTTACTAACCTAGTCGAGCCGAGTTTCGCCGTCGCCAGCAATTCGACCTTCATTCGACCACAGCTGCGCCGCAACCATAGCAACGCATCCCTTGGCTCGCCGCGCCGAGCTCCGCCGTCACCGGCTTGGCGCATGCGCTCTCCGCAGCTGGGTCGCCGCCTGAACACGTGACTCGCCGAGCGCCTGGCAAAGAGGAGCGCCGCGCTCGCCTAGCCAGTGCGAGCTTGGCTACAGATGAGAGCGAGGCGGGGGGGGGGGGGCATTTTCTCTGAGCGTTGCGCGGGAGCGGAAGCTCTGAGCCGTCGTCAGCAAGCGGCGTCTGACCACGCCGCGGATATCGTTCAGCGAGCTGCTTCATTGGAGCGTCAGAGACTGAGGAAGAGCGGGCCGTCCGGCTCGCAAGACGCCGGAGTAAGCAAAGACAGGCTTTGGAGGAATAGTATAATAATTAGAGCTAAATGAAAGGATAAGCAAGTGAAACCAAGACTTAACGAGGCTGAACCAAGCCTTCGCTTTGCGTATCCAGGGTAAGCTGAGCTAAGTCGCAGCCATTTTTTAGATGCGACGCATCTCTTGCTCTGAGGCAAGTCCCTCCTGCGTCGGCGACGGCGGCGTCCGCACGCCACCTGCGCATGCGCGACTCTCCTCCGCTCTTCTCTCCGACAGCTGTGCGCAACACTCTCACTCCGTCTCATTATCATAAACAACAGCTGCGTGCGCGCGCTTCGCTCCGCTCTAGTCGCGCAAGTGCGCGCATGCGCGACTCTTCTCCGCTGTCTCCTCTCCTTCAGGCGCTGTGAATATAAAGCGGGTAGCGCGCTGCGGCGGTTCAGTCAGCGCTCACTCTCGTTCGACTTCGCGTCACAACACGTTTCACCCGATTTAAAGAATCAACCCAACGGAAACCCCAATTGAACCCCCCGATGCGTCGCACCACACCAGGGTCCCCTCGCGGGAAGATGGGCGTAATTTTTTTTAATCTCCGATGAACAAAGTGGGGTAAAAGTGGAACACCAATGAGTTCTATACTGCAGAAGAGACGAATGCCTGAGACAGGCAATCAGGACTGTGTTTGATCATTTCGAGGTTTATTCTTACTACTGCACAAGGATGACGATATCCTATTCTGGTAAGCGAGTGCTGTGTCCCGGAAGTCTGGGATCAAGAATCATGAGCCACATACCACTCTGTCAAGGATGACGACCAGCGAAGCTATTTAGTGCGCGACGCGGAGGTGACGCAGATCTGAGTATAAATCTGCCGTGTTTAAACGCCGTTAAGACAAGTTTGTCGAGCGACAGCTCGCTTTCTCTTGCAGAAAGCGCGCAGTGAACGCGCACACCGCGAGACGAACGACCGACGCCGCTCGACGCGGTAGGTGCTGTAGGCGCGTATGCGCAGTGAAACTTGGATGCAGTCAGCGTCTCATTGTGTCGTTTTGAAGCTCAGTAAAAGTTGTTCAATCAATCTGATGCGCCCTTATTCTTTCCCACCCCCTCCGCACCCATCTTCTTGGAACGAACGAGCGATTAGGCGCTTTCACTGCGAAACCACCCGAGGCTCTGGTTTTTGACCTTGGTTTAGCTTGAAGGTCAGATTGACCCTACGAGGAAGGAGCCGTTTTCTAGAGCAATAATCTTCGCTTAAAAGACATTTCACCCATAGATATTGACGAGTGGAACACACGCGCACTGCTAGACAGAAACAAGGGTTGGCAGTCAAGAAAACCTCGGAAAGCAAAGGGGCGAATGTGGTAGGTCATTGAAACAGATAAAGAATTTGGAAAGACAGAAAGAAAGTGGAGAAAAAAATGCCCGCCGGGTGGGATCCGAACCCACGACCTCCAGAATACGCGTCTGGTGCGATGACCACTACGCTACCGGCGGGGCTATTTCCCCCCCTCCACTTTCTGGGGTATTTATGTGAAGGTATTTTTGTTTCCTGCGCTTGGGGGTGGTAGCCAGCGCCACTCGGACTACACGGGGTGAAGGGGGCCTTCTTTTTAACCCCCGGGCCGTGACTCGAGGGTCTACGACATGTCGAGAGTGGTCGACCAGCTTTGAACCCTCTTAAGCTCCCCCCATCCGAAAAAAAAAAACAAAAAAAAAACGCGGATTTCTTTTTCGACTTCTATTTTCGCTTATTTCTCACTGTATCAAAGAAACATGACAAACACATGTCATTCGGCACTATTAAAAAACATTTCGAAGAAAGCCGAATAGCATTGGCAATTGGCGGTGAGCGCGACCACGGGTGGCGCTGCGAGGAGCGCTTCGGTGACGTCGGCTTAGGGACTCTCGCATTTGTCGTCTGCTTCACTCGGGCTCGCTCTCCCTGCGGTTTTTTTGCGCTCGGTTGAGGTCTGATGCTTGTCCGCACCAGATTTTGCGCGTGCGTAACTTTTTATCATAATAAAACACTTTAAATCGCATACACCAGCTGAAGGCGCTATTTAAAGTATAGTTTTTGATACCGCACCGGACGAAACATTGCCGGCGCCGCCCCAGTTTTTGCAAAGCCGACCCTGTGCGGAGCGCAAAGAGTTGGAGTAAGCGTCAGCTTCAGTGTTCAGAAATCTTTAGAACAAAGGGAGCCGCCAGCTGCTAATAACCGGCAACAGCGAAAATGCAAGACCAAAACAAATACCAGGCCTTCGGGCTGTCGGATTTGGCAGAAGGCATTACGATTGCCGGTTTTCATATGAAAGAAAAAAACAGTTTTTGCAACCTCGCCGAACGAAAGTATTATATCTCATCACTTTACGTTGTAATAGCATGAAAGTATGCTGACATGAACTATGGCCCCCAAAACCTGTAGATTGAGTTACAGATAACCCACTATTTGTCGGTTTTATACTAGGCTTCTAACCAGCATGGAGGTTGATTGAGCAAAACGAGTAACGCCTACGGTAAAGATACAGTAAGACTATGTTTGTTCAGACCTGGAGGGAAATTCAATACATTTCTCACAGCCTTTTCTTCGCAATATAGAAATATTCGTCATAGGAAAACTGCGCTCAAGAGGAGGAAGAGGAGAAGGAGGAGCAGGAGGAGGGGAAAACTTAATTTAAAAGTAAAATCGAACTGATTAGTGGGCCGGGTCCTCAGTTCAGGACAAGAGAGTAAGAGTAATTTTCTTCGATTCATAAAACGCCATCCCGAGTAGACTAGGATTTGCTTCTTACGCCTTGGAGGGGTGGCAAGCAATAAAGAGATTTTTTGAAATATTCATCGGTTTCGATTCTTGTAATATATGCACGTATACTATTTATTGCGTTGATTAGCTAGTATATCACACCTTTAACACAGTAATCATGTCATAATTGTTTGGGTTGAGAGTCAGCTCGTTATGATATCGATGGTTACGGTAGAAATTCGGAGCACAAAAACCGCCTTCGAGTACTCTGGACAACGTACGTTGTCTGGAGTGTGATCGCGGTGGCGTAGCACAAACCTTCTCATTCTATTTGCAAGAGAATAAACAACGCACGCAGAGAATATGCATCTTCTTGCACGCAGCCATAACGAAAGCAAATTTGCGAAGGGAATGTATGCCATACCGCCTGAAGGAAATATCCACATGATCTTTGTGATTCTCCCCAGCATCCCAAAACCTACTAATAAACGTCTGTGACCGTGCCAAAAAATTAATGCGTTGGGCACAGTAAAAAAACAAAAAAACATCAACCTGATACAGGTCAACAACGACAGAAATAGACAGCCGCTTTCTTTCCTGCAATGCAATGCGCGTGTAGGGGCCCTCTGCTTGGCGCGTAGCATTAAGGCCGACCTCCATGCAGCGAAGTTTCTCGGCGAACTTGGCGCGGCGGACGCCGTGGTTTGACGCGCCGCTCAGTTTTCGTCCACCCAACCTCCATGCAACGTGACACGGCGAACGCCGCCGACGGAAGACAGGACAGGAAGTACAACGAAGTACGAGGCTGTGATTGGCTGCGGCCTCAAAATGCAGTTTGCCGCTTCCGGTCGCGTTCGCCGCCGCGCGTTCGACATCTAGCTCGCGTAGATCGCCGGCGAACAGCCGTATTTTCGACGCCGGCGGCAGAGCGGCCGCCGCCGGGCGACGTTCGCCGCCTTTTCGCCGACATTTCGCTGCATGGAGGTCAGCCTTTAGACTGTTGAGTTTTCATAAGAGCATCCCAAAAATACTGTATGGACGCCTACGCATTCTCAATACTTATCGAGGAGCTCTAAGCGCTGAACCTCGCGTCTAAGCTAGAAAGGACGAGTTACCCACGATCATCTGAGCGATGCTCTGAAGAAATTTTTCTCTCTCTTTCTCTCTCATCGTGTGTTGCAAACTTGTGGGGGATACAGCTTGAAATTATTCATGGTAAAAATACCTGAATTACTCGAAATAGGCTTTTTGATGCACTCAAGCATCAAAGCGGGCGATTTCTAGCACAGGCGCTGCTGCCCCCCACAAGCGGAGTGTAGCAGACGACAGCGGAGCGAATCCCTAAGCCGACGTCAGAGCCAGGGGGCGCCACTCAAACATCTCACCGCCAATAACGATTGCAACCTTGATATACGCACACACACGCACACACATCGGCCGCGGCTCGAGCGCCCGCGTACGCGCGAGAGAAAGACACGTGCGAATGACAGCTAAAACTACGTGCCTAGCCTGGCAGCTTCGAACCTTACATCAAGCCCACACACGCCCTCTCCGTTGAACACGTAGATGCAACTACGCCGCCGGCGGCGGCCATCATACAGGAGAGCGCCCACGCGTATAATCCAACGTGCGTAGTTTTTTAACGGACAGAGCCGTAACAGCGCCCACGGACTGGGGGAACGGTCAACGGCGACTGTTTCGATAGCGCGTTCACTACGCTTCGGTAAAAGATGTCGGATCCCGAAACAGAGGGGATGGGGTCTTTGAGTACCTTGAAAGCCCAGCCTCGCATTTATCATAACTGCGCACTGGAATGCAAGCAGCGCGAGGACTCATCGCGGGAGACTTGCGCTCATCTGTGCTTAGCTCTTTTTTACGGAATTTCATGAAAAAAAAAATAGAGAAAAAAATTAACTCGGTAGGTTGAAAATCCGGCGCCGTAGTCGTGGCCAAGAGATGGCACACAAAGCCAACGGAGCGAAGCGCGCGCGCGCGCGCACGCGCACACGCACGCACGCACGCGCGCACACACACACACACACACACAAAAGAGAGGTCAAAGCGTGCGCGTATTGACGCCAAATTTAATAGTAAAACTCCTTGAGAAAGTTTCTCACGAGGAAATTTGAGAAGTGATTCAGTTCAAAAGAAACTGCGAGAAATTTGGGTCTGAGTGGGCACAGATTTTCGCTTCGTTGGGCTTTCGCTTTGCTTTGATAAGCATAAGTATGTTCGGACAAAACAACCAGAACACGCGAAGTCAAGAGCCATCCGAGCGAGATAACAAAAACTGGCGAGCTATGCGACGGATCAGCACAAATTGATACCGATTGAAACGTTTTTTTTTTTTTTTTTTTTTCTAAACCAAAACCGGCGACACGCATGGGGGCAGAAGCTCATCCTGCCGAACAACAAGCGTCGCAGACACGGTGTACTAAGAAACCCTTCTTACATTGGCGTTGATATCCTCCGTCACAGACGACAATAAACACCACGAAGCAAGCTAGGCTCGCCTCTCCGTTTCGATCCGGTCGCGCGGTGCTTTCAAAGCCGAGCCGCCACCGCGCCGCCGCTTTGAAGTCGACGTCATAAAGGAGGTCGCGTTGCCCCGGTAAGAAAGCGGGATTTATTGGGTTCCGCGCCATAGGAAAATTCGGTGGCATTTCGGCGAGAAGCCACGCCGGTCGAAGCGGGGAGGCGGCCGGATACGTACGCGGTGACAAAAGTTTCAAAAGAGTAACAAAATAATGTTAAAGGGGTCCTGAAATGCCTTCCGCCGATGCATGGATGTACATGTAACCAAATAAAGCAATGTATTAGCAATCTCCTCCTGCAAGAATTTTGTTAAAGCGATGAGTATTAGCTGAGAAATCGTAAATCAAAAACCGCGAATTATCGTCGCGCCGTATTTCCTCCTCCTTTCAACTGTTTCTTCGCTGTTGGCCTCCCCTCCCATGATGCTCCGCTCCTCAGCGGTGACGTACTTCCGCTATTGCGCTCCCACAGACTGCCGTCTGCTACGGGCCAGCTCTTTCGGCTTTTTCATCTCTGTAGACACCATGGACACAGGCTGGAAAAGCGAACGAATGACCTGGCCGCATGTGTGCGGCCTGGCCTTGCCCTTTCGCGGTGTACGTAGCTGCAGGGCTGCAGTTGGTATCGGCGGCGAACTCGCAGCCGCGTGGGGAGAATCGTGCGCTCGTTCCCTTTGGTGCACCGCGCACTGTTTATCCAAAAAGCGCGGTCTCAGATGTGGCCCCGATGGTGCCGGGTGTTATTTTGCGGTGGTTGTAATTCCTATTACCGGCGGCATGTGAAAAAAGACATTTTCAACCGACACAGAACCCGTGCACAAAACGCGCCGGATCGGATCGCTTTATCAGCGGCGATGAACGTGAAGGCGAAGAGCAAACCAACGCTGCACTCGATCAGCGAGAACCCGTGTTCTGACAAGCTGCACCCATGTGTTGCATTCAACACTGACGGGAAAGCGTTTGTTTGCACTTGTTTGGATAGTCGTAAAATGTCCAAACACTCCGGCACTCCGCTAGCAGATCAGCCGGCGAGACATTTCGGAAAACATTTGACAGATGGCGCCGTATGCATTAGTGTGTCGCTACGCAAAACTGATGAGACGCTCTACTAAAACTCCCATCGCGGTGTCACGTAGCGGGACGCAAAAATTTAGCGTTTAGCGTATGCAAAGGCCACAAACGCTGTACTAAAACTCTATTAGCAGCAAAATAGCGTGCGTATGTGAAACCGCTTGCGTTTACAAAGCTGCACGGCGAGCGCGTACGTTTCAAACCTAGTGACATCGTTTAAATACACTGGCAAGCACAGTGTAACGTAGTCAGATATCAACCGTATGCTCAGGCGACAAGCAAGAGCTTGTTTTATGTGGGGCGGAGATTGCGCATAAAGGCCCGTTCGCACTTGCGACGAAAGCGAGTGAGAGCGGCAGGAATTCCGTCGCTTTGTCGCGCGACGATCGTTTTTGTCGAATGGTCGGGACAAATTTTGGTTGCGCGACAGAATTCCCGTCGCTTTCGCTCGCTTTCGTCGCAGGCGGGAATGGAAAGTTCTGCCGCTGCCGTCTGCTACGCAGCTCGGAGGTAACCGCGCGATCTGCTCGGGCCGGATGAACCCGCACACTCCCGCACGGCAGCGCCCCAAGTGGCAGAGGCAGACGGCCGCGTACATCGCTCCCGGCGCCCGCCTGGTTCCCGCCCTCGGCACACTAGCCAGTATATTCCAGGCACTATAATGGAGGAAAGATTTTTTGCTTCCGATGAACCTAGTTCTTTGCCCCTGTGTTTTTAAATACGTGAAGTGGTTAGCACGTCGTCTTCACGCAGCTCTGTATCGTCGTAGCATCGCTGATTGTCCGAACGAAGCTTGCAGCTAAGCCAATGCAGCGACCGAAGCTGTGTGTGTGTGTGTGTGCATCGCCTCCTGTGTGTTGTGGACGCGTTCGTTTCGCGATGAAATGCGACATTGTACTTCTGCGGGTGGATAGTGCTTCCCATGGTCTGGATTATCTTTCTCGAACGACGTACCACTCAACCTCGCATGGGGTATGTGCAGTGTGCCTGGCTAAAAGCCTTCTCGCTTGCGCGCCAGAGTTGTGACTTGCTGCTCGTCCCCGCAAACCGGGTGTGAGGTGAGTGCCGTATTTACGACGGGCAGGAGGAGGCAACTCATCGTCTGTCAATCGCGGTTCAGACTTGCAACGCATGTTGTGACGTTGCGTTCGTTCGAAACGCATCTCTGGATTGTTTTGAAGTTGAATAAAATGTACGCGTCAAACCCGCGCATTCGGCTCAGGGCGTTCTCTGCGATTGCACCAAAGAAGTGCCACGGGACTTTCTTTATGGTACGTACTCACGTAAGATAAAATCCACGTCGTGTTATGGCCGTGTTGCATTCAATACAAACGGTTAAGCGTTTGTTTACACTTGTTTCGTTTGTCGTAAAATGTCAAAGCACTCCGGCACTCCGCTGGCAGATCAGCCGGCGAGCCGACGCTGAGCAGACGACTCATCTCTTTGCCGGAAGTGCGTGAAAAAGCCGCCCAATAGCAGGATGTCTAGCTCATGACGAACATCTGGGAATCGATGATGTAGACATGTGAAGATGGCGGCGTCCAAAAACACGAAGGAAAGGGTGAGAAAAAAGCGACAAACTTTGCAACAAAAGTGTGAGCTTTCCGCTGCGCGTAAAAGAGTAATACTTGGCACAGGTGACGTTGGCGACCCAATCTAGCGATTGCGCTAGTTCATTTAGTGTGCTCAAAATGCCTTTCAGGGCCCCTTTAAGAGTAACGCTTAGGGACAGACAACGAGCTGCCTGAATTAATGAACAAACTAGGATAGATTATATTATACTTCAGGTTAAGAAAAATTCCCCCGCATTTCCCCGAGGGGGAGAATGTGAAAGTGCGAATGCACGGTTGTCGGCCCGCTTGCGGCGCTTGCGCTCGGCCCCCGCAGCCCACCGCCTCGCCGCCTTCTCTTCCATCTCTTCCATCGGGTTTGTAGTATCACGTGTACACCACGCAGTTATCAAGCCGCTATAACGCCGCTGAGTCGCCAACGCACGCCGCTGACGACGTAGTTTGAATGCGTTAAAGATATAAGGCGCGTCACTAACGCTGATATCACGTCGCGTCCGTGGCTTGGCCGGTAGAGCGTCGCGCTGCGGCCGCAAAGTCCGCGGATCGAAACCTGGCGCCGGATGCTGTTTCTTTATAGAGGAGCACTGCGGACGCCGACGCCGCCGCCGCCGACGCCGGCGGTGGATGGTTTGGGGTCGCTTATAAAGTGCACTTAAAAGAGTAAGCGAATCGATTGATTGATTGTGGGGTTTAACGCGCCGACGCAACGCAGGCGATGAGGCGTGCCGTAGTGGAGGGCTCCGGATTAATTTTGACCACCTGGGGATCTTTATCGTGCGCCGAAATCTCGTACACACGGGCGTTTTTGCTTTTCGCCTCCATCAGAAAAGCGGCCGCCGCGGCCGGGAATCGAACCCGCGACCTCGTGCTCAGTAAGCGAATCGAGACGCTCCGCGACGGCTGCCGTCACTCAATACCCATTCATGAAAGTCAAAACGCGACAACTCGGCGCTCGCAAATTCACTCGTGCCTGTTCTGCGATGAAGGAACTCGGTGATTGTGCAACGAGCTCGAAACGCTGTTGCCGAAAACGCGCGCGGCTCGTTTCCAGCAGAAGCAAACCATTCGACGCAGCGCGCATATGCGCACGAAATCTCGAAAAGAACACGCGCAGCTATCTTCTTCGGAGATAGGAGACTGTTCAAACGCAAGACAGAAAAAAAAAAAAAAAAAACCGAAAGAAAAAAACGGCAACGGAACGGAGCGGACAGCGCCCGGAAGACAATCGGCCAGCACATCTAGCAACGGACGTGTCGCCCGGAAACGCCCCGGAAGAGTCGGAGAAACGCGCGTTGCGGACCACGCAGCGCACCGGGAGGTCAAGAATGCCAGTTATCGCCCTGCGTTTTTTTTTTTTTCTTTTCCCTCCGCCGGCAAGTCCGCGTTCACTTTACTCTCACAACGTGCCGCCCCTCCCCCTTCCCCCCCAAGTTGTCTGGAAGCGAAGCAGAGCCTCGGAGGCCAAGGACATCGCTGCACCTCCAACCGGGCGCAGCCGATCACTTCACTGTGATACGAGTGTGCACGGGAGGGCAGGACGGAATGCAACCACGAGCACTCAGGTATCTGCTGCCGCCCTCGACTCACGTGGTGGCCGAGCCTGTCCTTTCTTTGTCGCGGTACGAAGCCCTAGAATGAACCTGTAGATCTTTCGGCTGTCACCAGCACCTCTCCTGATGCAGTAAACCATCCTTTTTCATCCCTATCAACTGAAAAGAAGAATAAAAAATCAAAGCCGTTCCACTCAATGTGAAACCTGTTGGAAGAGCAGAGCACTGATTCGCCATAATGGGTTGCAGCGCTGTTATCTGCTCACTGCTGCCACCCAATGCATTTCAAATTTCCCACCTTCGCAGTGCTTGCACGCCCCACGACTGAAACTGCACCAGCAAGAGTTCTGATCATTTTGTGCTTACTTTCCCTTCCACACGTGCCTGCATTACACTGTCGCTTTTTTTCGCTTACTATCGTAAAAACCAACCCAACGAGCGTTCCTAACTAAATGAACGTGGGGGCTGCCGGTTGAAAACACAAAAATAGCGCGATTTCTTTCCATGCAAGCCAAAATGACACCTGGCTTAGTTGCAAAAACAAAGTTGGGAAATGTGGATTTCCAAATATACCAATAGCGTGCCATTATATGAAACCTACGAATTGTATTTTTCAAGTTTGCACGTTCTGGTTCATATTTTCGTGTCCGCGTTTCATTTGACGCCGATAGTAACCTGCAGTTTTATTTGCGCTAAATAACGGGGAGATGTATGACAAGTGCCAGCGGTTCACGAGGTTTGAACAGTTATGACTATAGGGACCGGTCACTGCTCAGAGGGCGCGGTGAACAAGTACACCCAGCGCTGGCCTGCGCTTGAGCTAACTTTGGGTCGATGAGAGCCAGACGGTGGGCACGCATTCATATGTTCAGCACCTCTCGGTTGTTTGTTTTTGCAATTCTGCGATTGTTTTTGAAAGGTGTCTCGTGCTTGAAAACTGTTCGGGCAAATATTTTCCCCATGTCTCAAGTGCTTCTGTGTGATTTCCGGACAATTACGGGGCTGAACTACTACTGTCAGCCTCGCGTGCGCGAGAAGTTACAGCAATTGTACACTGCTGCACGCGTGTACGCCGTGAAAAAAATTGATGGGACAGACATCGTTGCAAAGTCCCATTCTTATCAAGGGAGGCTTATTTACAGCGCAAATTCAGGTCAGTATTAATTTTTTTTTCTATCACAGCCTAATAAAGTGACCCCAGCGTATACAACGGCGCTCCACGACAGAAGGGTGTTTGTGTTGTTTCCTCTGTTTGCGCAACCACATTCAATTACATTTTCAGTTGCCCTTTTTCAGTTCGGATGGTGTTGTCACTAATTAACAACGGATTCGGCATAATGGGCTGTAGTGCCGTTATCCGCCCACTTCTACCACCCAACGCACTTCAAATTTCCCGCCTCCGCAGTGCTCACACGCCCCCTGCCTGAAACTGTGCCAGTGGTACTACTGTCCTTTTTGTGCTTGCATCTCCTTCCGCAAGTGCTGGCATTGCACTGCCAGTTTTATTGTCTTACTATCGCGAAAACCAACCCAACGAGCATTCCTAACTAAATGAACGCGGGTGCTGCCTGTTAATTACGTATATTTTGCCTCAAATGTACCCGCAGTTTTCTTTTCGCTAAAGCAATGGGGAATATGACCAGCGCCAGCGATTCACGAGTTTCGAACCCTTATGACTATATAAACCACATGGCTTTTGAAGCCTCTGGTTATGCGACCACGACAGCCGCTACAATGGAATGCTGTGTTGACTCTACTTGTGTCCAGGGAGCAAGCTGTGACGACAAGGCGAGCGAGCCCCTAAAGTGCTCTGCACTTAAAAAGATGAAGGAGTGGTGACCGGCCACCCACTTTCTTGCCAGGTTCGAATATGTTGCAAGGGCTTGCTTGAGCAACTGGCAGCCGCCAACCAATGTAACACCAAAAAACATGACTGTGATTGCCTCTGGTTCCGGGTGATCCTATTGCAAGACTGTCAACCAGTAGTTAACACACTGATAACTCTGTTGTTGGTATTGTCATACTGCATCACTGCTGATGCCATGTAGCACAGAATTTGAAAGTTTTTGGTGGCTCGAATTGTGTTGACTAAGGCTAAAATTGTACTTTTTGTTTAACGAGATCACCAAAACAACATACCATACAAAACACGCATATGCATAGTACGAGGGGGGGGGGGGGGGGGGGGGTAAAATATCCGTGTAAAATGCGAGCAAAGCAAACTTAATGAAAACATTTATTTAGATCGCACTGTGCACTCCAGTCATCATCATATCCAGTTGTGCTGTCCTTGGACATAGTGTAAGAACTTTTCTAATAGTCATCTTCTGTGCTGTCGAGTGCATTGGTGATACATGTATACTGCACTTCTTGAAAGCTCAACACACATTTTCTTATGGGATGCTAGCCTATGGACCTGCCTTTTACTTGAACAGTGTGGCTGTCGATACCTGCTTCAGTCGTCCAGTTTCCATCACTCCGGGCTCACCCGACTGCACATGTTCTGCGTAGCTTCGCTGGACCCAGTCCTTTCAGACCTTGTTGATGCACACATCTCGAGGCTGCATGTCTTCACTGTAGGACTCGCACAGCACTGTCTTTATGGAGTGGGCCCAGTGGCATTAAAGTGCATCCAGGACGAGGACAGATGGAAACGATAGCAGTGTGCCGGACAGCCTACACCACACGGACTTGATCCAGTAAAGCCCAATGCCCAAGCCTATTCAGGTTTTCTCTGTCACTTCGCAACGATAACACATTTTTCAGTAGCTCCTTGCCTTTCAACATTGTCTAGCGCTTGAGGATGACATGGGCAGGAGCTTGAAACATGACGGTTACATCCATATTCTCGTTGCCGCTGGGTCAAACAAGAACTTGCTTGGAGCCTCTTTCACCCACGATGGCAGATGAGGGCATGCCCAGACACACTAGCGTTTGGTCACCACTGCCAATCTTCCGTAGCTGGAAGGTTTTCACTCTTGCACAATAAAAGAACCTCATGCTGAGAAGCCATGGGCAGGTTTTCAAATGACTAGCACAGCTTTTGCAGAACCAACGTTTGCCGGTGTAATGAATATGCAGTGTGGCGCACATAGAAAGAGACTCAGTGCTTGCTCACTTTGAAGTTAGAGTGCAGGAGCCTTTCTTCTCTTGCAAGCTTTGTGGCTTTTGTCTACAAAAGCTCTATGCTCACAGCTCGGTGCTCAGCTCACTGCCGACAATCTGTCAGCGCAAATTCGATACGCGGGATGGTCCCACTCTTCGACCCTCCAAAGAATCAAAAGAAACAAACTAAAAAAAAAAGGGGGGAAGGGGGGGGGGGGGCCAAAGACCAGCCCCATTTCATCCAAAGAACTTGCATTCATATTCATAAGCTCATGGCTGTGTTTTCTTTCCTGATGGCTACACGTGAGCTCCCATCGAGCCGATGAACATGAAAACATATACACCGCAACCCAATGGTGATGACCGGACAACCTTTTTCTTCGCCGCTCAATCCAAGTTTCTTCCTTTCATGATGCTCTTTCTCTCTCTGTTGTTTCAACCTCTGCATCACTCCACGGTCCTTTCTTTCTGGCCTTTACGGCTCCTACCACCTGATCTCTGCTGATCAGCGTCTTTCAAAGCCGTGCTGTCGCTCCGTTCCTTACTTTCCCACCTTTTATCTATCGCCACCTCGTACTATCGCTTGTTTCACTTGGCAGTTTCACACTCTCGCCTTTTCCCCTCTCAATTTGCTCGACCAGTGTGGGCCTTCCCAGTTTTTCTTGTGCGTGCGAGGTGCAGGGCTGGTGGGCTAGTGCCGGATGGCATCAGGGTCGCGCAGACGCCGTGCGGGTGTGTGCGTGTGTGTGTGTGTGTGTGTGGGGGGGGGGGGGTCACAAAACAGGCGTTCTTTTTTTTTTGCTTTGTTTTAAAACTTGGGATACCAGTTAGGGGTTCGCAACTTATGCGAGAACGCGCTTAATATAGTAATTTCGATATGTTCTTTGCCAACATGTCGGGAGAAACCATCTACTAGGGCGGATTTACCCGTACCCTGATAATATGCCACCCCGGTCATACGAAACTTTTGCGCAGTCCCTGGAAAGTTGTATTATCCGTTCTACTGTACTTATGGTTGGAGGTGATAGAAGCAAGCGCTTAGTGCACAGAACAACAAGAAAGCAGTTATGCAATCTCTGTGGAACATCAAAAACATGTCACATCTTTCCAAGATGGTGCAGTGACATCAATCTTCCTGGGTGATGAGAGCTTCCGCTTGGACTGAACAGCCAGTCCCTGCCTTGACAGGGAATGCTAAGGCACTGTCATTATTTGATTTGCTTGCTGGCAACATTGAAGAACATCCTCTACAGAACGGTAAGGATTGCGGATGAAATGATAGAGGAAAAGTGGGTGCCCAATGAAAAGAGCCTCAGAAACAAGCAACCTTTCCATTCAGCTAACAGAAGACTACTCGAACCTTTTTCTTCCCTCTCATTTTACATCCCTCGGAGCACTACAACCCCTTGTTCTCAAAATCGGGCATCGGTCTGAGGTGTAAACGTGTGGACTGCTGCTTGCTTGGCAGACGTGCCAACATGGAAACTCATTATTGACCATACATTCTCTCACTTGCACTGCATTTTTCCGTTGTCTTGTTGAGGTGAAGGTGCCAGAAACAGACAATTTTCGAGGAGGCATGCAACCCACCAGCACAATCTACATTTGCGAGAGCCCTTGCACACCACAAGTGGCATGACGCTGACTGCCAGATTTAGCTTCTATTATAGTCTATTATATTATATACTTACAGTCATTTTGCAAAAACTGAGGAGGATGCTTAGAATTTTTTAAGAATGTGAAGAGAAAAACTAGTTGGACATTCCGTTGATCTACTGTAGGAATTTCTGGTGAACTTTTGTGTCACTCTTGTCAGGGCACCGCCACAGATTCATCCACAACCACTTCCTCCCATAGCAGTGACGAGAGGAAGTTTGAGCTGCTCTAGCCTTTTCTGCTGCGGTGTACTTTCTCGGTCTTTTTTACCCACGACTAGGGCCTTGTGCACTGTCACCAACAGCGATGTGGAATAAAGCTCTAAGCCCACATGGCAATGATGGAAGGCATGTCCAGAAGGTTCTACAGTCCATTGCCCTTTATCAGAACCCGCCTATAGTGCTGCTGCTTCCTTTTCTCAGTGTGCGCTATGTCACCCTTTCTCGGAGTACTCCTCCAGCACTGCTGATTCTCTTTCTTGGTGGGCACTCCGACTTCACATTTTTCACGGTGCTTTTCTACACCTCACAATGCAACCTTGAAGCATAGAGATACAATGCTTCTGCCTTAAGAACAGTGTGGACGAGGTGCATCGGAGTGGCTCATTTTTCTGCCGCAAGGTGGTAAATAATAAAAAAAAAAGAGGGTTACCAATTGGATTTATGCAACAGTTATGTGTCGGTATTAATTGTGCCCCTTTGTGCCCATTCCGATTTTCCGCAAAAGGATGAGACAGACACTGATTACTTGTTTGACACAGATTCTTGCGCGTCACCAAATGCAGTTCCCTCTCCTTAGCCGCTTCAGCATCATGTCTTCGCAGTCTTGACATTCATCCACTATGCTCTTGCACAGGACCATTCGAACCACAGAAGAAGGCATAGCATCCATGTCACTTTTTAACTATGCAGCCACTAACATCAGTATGTGTAGCTCATCTCTGGAAATGTTCGTCAGCTCATATCTCGTTGGCTCCGTACCAGACTACCATAATACAAGCTGACATACAAGTCCTCGTTCACATGAGCATTCTAAGGCTGACACATTTAAACTGCTTGACTATGTAGAAGAAACACAGCAATGAACTGCTTTTGCTTGACATTCCTCTTCCCAGTGGGGAACCAACCTAGTTTCTGAAAAACGATACTTGCCAGCTAACCTGAGCTATGGACGAGGCAACATACCCTCGCTAGCAGAGGCGTTTCTGTAATCATTGTAGTGCCAATAAGCTGGCACCTCCCGCTCATACTGATTAAAGCACAATTTAAAAAAATGATGGGAGAGAGAGAGAGAGAGAAAACTTTATTATTTGCAGTAGGTTTAAGGGGTCGGGGTGGCCGCAGGCTCCAGCCTGGCGGCGCCTAGCGTAGCCCTGTCCACGAGGGAGAGTTGTGTCCCTAGGTCAGAGCTACCCAGCGCCCCCTCCCACTGCTCGTCGGAGGAAATTAGAGGGAAAGGGTCTTTAGGGCAGCCCCACATGGAGTGGGGTACAGTGGAGCGTGTGCCACAGGCAGGACAATTGGGGGAAGGGTAAAGGGAGGGGTGGATGTGGTGAAGTACCGCTCGGCAAGGGAGAGTGCGAGTCTGGAGGAGTCGCCATGTGCGTTCCTGCGCGTGGGTGAGCTGGGAATGGGCAGGGGGGTATTTGCGGCGGGCGAGGCGGTAATGACTGACAATGTCGTGGTAAGTAGTCAGTCTGTCCCCGGCAGATCTGGCCCCATGGTAGGGAACGAGGCTGGGGCCCGCTCGGATTGTAAGTCCTCGAGCGACGACGTGGGCTGCCTCATTTCCTCCGAGGCCGGCATGAGCCGGGGTCCAAATTAGTTCTACCGGGGAGGTTGGGGAATTTTGAGCCAGAATTTTGAGGGCGAGTGGCGAAATAAGGCCACGAGCGAAATTTCGAACGGCCGTTTGGGAATCTGAGATTATAATTGCGGGGGTCGGCCTGTGTGACAGCGCTAGCGCTATTGCCGCCTCCTCCGCCTCTCCGGGATGAGGGGTGTTCACCGTGAGGGAGTTAATGGGAGGGGAGTCGGGCCTGTTGATCACGGCTATCGCATATGCGTCATGGTGGCGATATTCAGCAGCGTCCACGTAGTGGATATCTTGGCGGACTGGAAGACGCCTCTCGAGTGCTCGTGCCCTTTGTGTTCTTCGGCCCACGTTATATGTTGGATGCATATTGCGGGGTAGTGGCCGAACTATGAGTTGAGCGTGGGTGGTATGCGGAATGGAGACTTTCCGGTCTAAGCCTGCCGGGATATTAAGGCCAACTCTTTCAAGAATGTGCAATCCTGTAGGGGTAGTCGCTAGACGGGCTATTTGAGCAGAAAGGTGCGCTTCTACTAGCTCTTCTGCTGTGTTGTGCACCCCTAGATGTTCGAATCTGGCAGTGGATGTGTGCAGGGGCAGTTGATAGGGCAGCAGTGCCTCCCTCTGCACATTGTCAATGTGTAGAATGTTTCAATGCCTCTGATACCAGATGATGTAACCAGCAAACTTCCTCGTCCACTGGACGAGGAAGTAAAATACTGTCGCTGTCCCGTGGTTCAGCAACCTCCCACTCTAGGGCGAGCTGGAAAAAAAAAGGCTAGACAAAGAACTGGCATGCCACACTGACCATGATGAGCTCTGGAAGAGAGTCGTCGTCCGCGTATCGGATCATCTTGGGGGGAATGGCAGGGGTAAATGCTTGCGCATCCCTGCCGAAGAGAGAAAGCAGGGAGAACCATGAAACGAACTGCGGATAAACTGCACAACGTCGTAAGACTATGTTCAGAAGAAGTTTGCCTAGTCCGCCAATTTCGGCTTTCAACTGTGTCCTTATAGGGATAAAAATTTGGTGGCATGGCAGTGGACTGGTGTGCCGTAAGACAAACGGAGCAGCATTTAGCCTGCCCACCTCTTGAGAGGCAAACACCTAAGAATGGAAGGCTTTGATATTTTAGCCAAGTCTGTCATGATTGTTGTAATGTTCCATGTCAGCCTATATTTTTTAAAAACTAACTTCCCAGTGTTTTTAAAATCATAGTTTGCCTACAGCCTCAAAATAAATCTGTGACAAGCACAAACGCTAATCCCATTTGTGTCACCAGTGGCTAGCATGGCGATTCTTTTTTGCCAAGGAGGCACAAAGCGCACAGTGTGAAAGAGAAATTCTTGCTATCAACGTGCAGGCGAAATCCCGCGTTTTTTCTGAGTACCATCAAAGGCGGAGTTGAATGAATGGCTGATTTATCCGAAACGTAGACAGTTTGCTGCCTGCCGCATCCCATGATCTCAACCATTAAAACATGATGACACAGCACCATCGGGTGCTTTTCCACTAAAACTGAAATTATTTCGCAAGTGAAGCTGTGAGGCGGGGCTAGTTGACAAGTATGGTGGTGGCAGCCCCATTGAATGAAAAAGCCTTTCTTTGAAAGCTGTGTACAAGTGTTATATTCACGACGTATAGGGATCCCACTTGGCTCAGCTTCCCCGTATCAACCGCTCTGCCAACCAAATGTGTTTTATTGCCACCTTCGAGGAGGATTTCTGGGTAGCTTTACGTTAATGTCGATCACTTCATCGATCAGTAAAGCCGGCACCACCACTCACAGGGCGTTGCTGTTTTCTAGCCAGGCCTTGCGGGGCAGGTACTCGGGTGGCGGCCCGGAGATTTGTACTCGGTGGCTGAAGCTGTCGTAGAGGCGCACGTGCGCGCTGGACGTGCCGTTCATGCGGCTCTTGCTGGACGGTTTCTCCCCCCGTACCTCGCCACTGGGCGGGGGCACGGTCTGACGGATGCAGCGCTTGCTGGGCGACCTGCAATGGGGACAAGGGGCGCGCGACGCACACAGTCATTAATGGTTGCTCGAAGGATCACTAGTCCCACTCAACTTTCAGGCTGTCAGGATCACCTAAATTTACGCCTATTAAAGTGCAGTGTGCACCACTGATTTTGGACGCCTATTCCCGACCGTTTTCTTCTCCGGAATCCCCTAGAAGTGCTCTGACCATTTTGTTCTTACTAATTGTTACTAATTGTTCCTATACGAAACGCCAGTCCTTAATGATGAGTCAATTAAAACTACCAAGACTAACAGCTAAAAAGAAAACGTCACTTGATGATACAGCCCCTATGCGCTGTACCCCATTAGCTCTGATGAGTGGACATTAGGTAAAATTTTGAGTGTAGGAGGACATTTCCGCTCAATCAAACTGATGCTTTCTAATGAAAATGCTGTTAAAGATGTTTTAGGACTGGTTGCCTGCATCAAAAATATCCCCCCCCCAAAAAAAAACCGAATGCATTCAAGAAATGCAACGAGTGTATTAGCTACCACGTGTTGCAACTTTCACTTGTAGCTGAAGCCTGTTTTGTAGCTTCAGCTGTCCCAACATGTGACAGACTCCCAGGATTTAGTGCCTAATGCCTCTGCAATCCGAAACAACCTCTGTTGTATACAGGGTAACCACCTTCGCACTAGCAATATGTGGGACATGCTAAACGGGGGTGGGGAGGGGAAAAGGGGGGGGGGGGGGGGGAATCGACCCAACATGATTGATGATTGATTGATTGTGGGGTTTAACGCGCCGACGCAACGCAGGCGATGAGGCGCGCCGTAGTGGAGGGCTCCGGATTAATTTTGACCACCTGGGGATCTTTATCGTGCGCCGAAATCTCGTACACACGGGCGTTTTTGCTTTTCGCCTCCATCAGAAAAGCGGCCGCCGCGGCCGGGAATCGAACCCGCGACCTCGACCCAACATGATTGCAAATAAGCTATCACAATAGTTCATTTTTCAAGTTTTGGTGAACTTTTTTTTCCCCAAAATATTTTGTCATTTATGAAACACGGAAATAGAAAAACCGATACAAGTTGCCGTCAACAACAAAAAGGTGGGCCCCGACTGCCCTCCCGATTTTCAAAGTCAAGCAGTCTGTGCAGTGTTGAGAGCATCGCCATCAGCTGTGGGGCTACTGCTGTGTCATGCTGCAATAATTAACCCCTTCTGAAGCACGTCCCCACGTCTTTCTGTACTTCCAGTACCCACCACATGGGCCACAATGGAGGGGTCGTTTGCTTACTGAGCTTCCTCCTAGTCTTGAAGACATCCTCCTAGTCTTGAAGGCAATGATGCTTTCGAACAATCGAAAACACCATTCCCCATTCTTGGCAATGCACGCTCTTCCAGACATAACACCAGCATCTCCCCATTCACTCTCAAACGAGTGGTGTTAGTATTATGCGGGACATTGTTGAAGATTTTCCTATCTTTTGTGGGATGTGGGACAAGGCTGGCTTGACTTCTGGAACCTTCCCATGTAACCTTTCTGCACAAAAACAGGAAGTTGACAGAAAAAGTGTGTTCTTACCTGAGGAAAGGTCGGTCGTCCAGCCCCCTCTTCTTCATGTCTTCCAATGTCTGGTATTCCGTTCGGCCACTGGAAGGATAACGCCGTCAGACGGGGTGCGAGGGCACTGCTGGTGCAACTTATTTCACAAGCTGCAGCTTAAATAAGCTATGTAACCAGAGTCTCATAAATTTAATGAAACTGCTGAATGTTCTTAGGTCAAGCTACCTTTTCACACTCGAGCAAGAAAAAAAATAGCATCTCTGCTCTTCATACTTAAAAAATTCTACTGGAATCCTAAATCATAAACCCTCTGCTATACGAAATACACCTGCCGTATTTATATCATTGTAAGTCAACTTGTTCTTTCAAATTTCGAAATCCAAGTAGGGGGGGGGGTCGACTCACAATCGAAACCAAAGCATGGCATCGCCAATAAAAGCAAGACAAACAACGTATCAGGGTCGTGACAGTGGGGTTGCAAGTTTGCATAGATTCAACGGCTCTGCGCATAGTATTCGGCTAATCTGTGCGCTTCTTCGGGATAATATTCGTTTCTCTTTTTGCCTCGTACTGCACACACCACACTACTGCCTCCTAACCACACTCACAGCAGTGCCGATAGTTAATAAAAGGGTTGCTATTCCAATCATGGAAGCCGCAACCATCTCTTTTTTGTTTTGCCAGTAAATCTGCGCCAACTTTTATTGTGACTATTATGAATCGATTCAGCAGGTTTTATTAGGCATTCTTTCCCCCATGCCGTGGGCACACTGCGGCAACGGTTCCTGGGAGTGTCGATGGTTGATGGAAGAAATGACACGGCTCAGTCGTTAGGAGCCATATTCTTGTTTTGTGGTGTTGGCGATTAACTCTTCATCATGGGCTCTCCAGGTCCTAAGAGTACGTGGCGCTCGTTAACTGCCACATTCAAGAGGGTAGTTATTATATATGCTGAAGAAACAAACAACTGAGAAGCAGGCCGCAAGTTTTGACGTTTCGGAAAGTGCGGTGCGGGAGTGGAGGTGGCAGTGAGTCAAGATTTTCAACTGCGATGCCAAATGAAGAGGCTTTTGTGGGCTGAAGTCAGGACATTTTGTGGAGCTGGAGGCCAAGCTTGCAGCGTACGTCACCGATATACACGATCGGTCACTTCACTTCCAGTGACGTCTGAAATGATTTGGGGGTGTTGACTTACATCTGAGTCGACGTACATTCGTGCAAATATGGTACGAAAGGGAGATGTGTGACATAAGGTCCTACTGAATGCTGCATAGTGAAAGGAAAAATCCAAAGTGAAATAAAAATTTGTTTGCTCTGTGCTTCAAACACGAGGTCACAACCTATCAGAATAATTGCTATGCCAACTCGGCTAAGCAGGGGTGCCTGTTCATCAAAAAAAACTTTCCCTATCTTTCAGATGCGGTACTCGTACACTGTATTAAAGGAGTACTGACACGAAATTTCTCGCTTTCAGTTTTTATGCTGTAAAGAATACCTATGGTCCCAGTAATTACGAAAATCGAACCGAAAGGCGTCAGCCACCAACATATAATTAATTATAGCACGTTTATTGCAACCACTTTCAAATTCGGTCGCCGCGCGGGAAAATGGCTGTTCGAAGGAGAGCCTGCAAGCGGACTGCCTGACGTCACGGTCTCCGTGACGTCGGACCGTGACGTCATGGTCTCCGTGACGTCAGGGACGTTCGCTGCATCGTCTGCTACGGATTGCACGCGGTTCACACTAAAGCGCTGGACACATGTACGATTTGTACACTCGATTCGCATGCGACTGATCGTTACGACTGTCACCACGACTAGTCGTACGCGTGAATTTGAGACACATGACCCGATGCGTGCATGCGATGCGTCGTCGGCGTCGCTCCGCCCACCGTTTTTGCTCCATGGTCAACTACGACTATCGCTGAGCTGAATTTGTAGATCCCGCGCGTTTAATCGCAAAAAATGGATAAAGCAGGCAATCGTGAAGCGTTTCCTGCCTTCGGAAACAGTTCGCGCACACGCCGGCCGCGCCTGCCAGCTCGGACACTCAGCGGCTCGATCCGGCGCAGACCACGGTAGCAAGACGGTAGCAACCGCTTGTCGCTGCTCTTCTGAATCAATCTGATCGTTAAAATGAAGTTCCACATGCGAGAAAGTAGGTGTTAGTGTGGTGAAAAATTGTGCTTGGGATTGTTATCAGGGCTTATTTTAAAAGCGGCGATCAGATATCTGCCGCGATGCAAGCGTATACGCTGACCGGCCCCCCGCGGCGCGCGGCGGGCGGTGCGCCGACCGGTCGAGAGATGGCAATACCTGCGCGGAAACGTGAAGTGCGCACTTCGCAAGCCTTGCTCACAGCGGTACCGCAGCCAAGCCAAACCTCCTATCGAAGCGAGACCGCCCACAACAACAGCGCAGGCTATCGCTTCCGGTTCCGGAAACAACTGTATGACGTCATGCTGAATCGGCCGCAAAATCGCGGATAGCCTGACGTCACACCCTAAGCGATTTCGCTAGTGCTGCCGATTTGTAATAGTTCGCGGCCAGGGCAATTAAAATCGATTTTTGATGCGTTTCCAGCCTCGGATCGCTCCAAAAATTTCTGTGGGTAATCTGTACAAACTACTGAAGCCAATTATATCGTTATTTAGGCCTCTAAATTTGGTGTCAGTACTCCTTTAACACCTGCTCCTTGCTTATAAAGATATTCACACGAACAATTACACACCTGTGAGCTTCCGAAGCTCATTTGCCTTTTTTTTGGGGTGTTGCCCTTTTTCACCTAATGAAACAAATCCTTTTTTTCTTTTTTTGAGGAGAGGATGTATTTAGTTGGGGGGAGAGGTGACGCTAAGGCGACCAGAGCGCGAGAGCTCTGCGAGAACAGCAGCAGCAGTGCAGCACCTCCACCCGAGCGGTCACCTGTATCTGAACTTGGAGCCGAGGGAGAAGAGGAAGCGCCGGCTGGTGGTGGGCCGGGGCAGGTTGAGGCGGAAGAAGGTGTGGTGCTCCACGCACGACTTCCACAGGTTCTTGCACGACCGGTAGCTCAGCATGTTGAAGCCCAGCAGGTTGTCGTAGCTCTCCGTCTGGGCAGGCATGGGAGGGGGGAGGGACCCCGTCACGCTACTTCCCCCCTGGCGTAACGGGGGGCACCGTTCCCAATCACTCGCTTTATCTCTCAAGTTTTCTTTATTCAGGAAACTGCCTCACAAGGCACGTGAAGCTCTTGCCAGTGTGCCACATTCATTCGCCAGCGTGTCTGAGCACATCAAATGTGCGTGTAGCATCACCATTCCTGGCCAAACAAGATCCTAATGGGTGCAACTGATTATGCAACTTTTACAAGAAAATCGAAGGGGATGTGTTAAGCATTTTCTGTTTCATTAAAATAAAATGGTCACTACCTAATTTTCCTAAATGCAGTAAGAATGCATACACGCAAACTCCGATACTTATGCCTACACCCGGAATATCATTCATATAAGCAACGGTTGAAATGTAAAAAAAGAATTACTGTAGCACCCCTTCACTAAGTGAAAAAAATAAACCGATAAAGCCAAGGGAAAAATTCAAGCCATTCCACTGAATGTGAAAGCTGTTGGAAGTGCAGAGCAGTGATTCGCCATAATTGTCTCTAGCACCGTTATCTGCTCACTGCTACCACCCATCACGCTCTTTGCTGACCTGTCTCACTCCTCGCCTGATGAATTGAACGAAGGTTTGTCCAACGGATTTCAAATTCCCCACCGTTGCAGTGCTCGCGTGCCCCCTGCCTGAAACAGCGCCAGCGGGAGTTCTGTTCTCTTTGTGCTTGCTTTTCATCCTGCACGTGCCGGCGGCGCCTTACTGCGCAGTTTGGAACGTGCCATTTTTTTCTTGCACTGCCACTTTATTTTCACTTCGTATCGTTAAACCAACGAGCATTTCTAACTAAATGAACACAGGGGCTGCCAGGTCGTTACGTATATTTTACTTCAAATGTAGTTGCAGTTTTCTTTGTGCTAAACAACGAGGAGATGTATGACAAGTGCCAGCGGTTCACAAGTTTCGAATGGTTATGACTATATAAACCGCTTGTAGAGCCACGGTACGCCGTGTGGCTCTACTTGGGTACGTTATCTCACTGCGCCGCCTGATTCCGGCAGTTGCTTGATATCGAGCAGCATAACAGAGAGCGAGCTTCGGCGACAAAGTGAGCCCCTTAATCTGCACTTAATAAAGAGGATAATGCCATCATGTGGCACTGATCATTCACCTGATGCACAGGATTCATTCACCTAACTGTATGTTCCTAATTTTGATTTGCGCTATACACGCACAATACGCACATATAAAATGACTTCCACAGCAAACACATGGTCACGGTGTTTCTTGTTTTGGCCCGCTGACATGAAGGATGGCCTTAGCCACGCTCTGAGGTCTTCTGATCTTAATCCGAACATTCGAATAATTGCTGACATACTACTGTATGTTGCTGAACGTTCTGTTTACTTGCCAAAGAATGGCAAAGTTGTGTCCAGTAACCAAGCTCATGATGATAACTTTCCAATGCGGTAGGTCGCCATTGTGGCCCAAACTAACGCAGATAAATAAACAGTACTTGTAACAAAAGAAAATTTTACCAGAGATGCGAGACACATCTGCACCTTCGGCACACATTAATGAATCTGTCGCCTTCCACTGTGGTGCACCTCACAGCCAGGTGCAGTTTTGGCACGTAAAACCTCAACGAGAACAAATGTGCAAGCAGTGAAGTACAGGGGTTGTTGCAGTAAACGGAACAGCAAAACAATATTTTCGGAACACTATATTTTAGAAACACAGTTACCCATTCTCTGCTTTACCTAGGCAGACAGTGCTTTATAAATTGCTCATTGAGCAATCACCATTCGTCGCTTACCATAACTGTTTTCCGCATTTTCTCATTTCCAAAGCTTTGTTGCAAACGATTAAATATATCCGCAAATATGGGTATACAACAAAGGTTGCAAACAGCATGAAAGCTCAATTGTGCTTTGCAGCAACAAAATTGAATAAAGAAAGTGTGAACAGACTTACCCCTTCTCTTCTCAACTGGATAAAGAACTGTTTTCTCTTGAACGAGATTTTCACTATCTTTGCCCTAAAAGGAATAGGCAGGATTAAAAAAAACGGCAAACAAAACTTGTTAACACACCAGTGTCACAAAAAGAGAGAAAAAAAAAACATTTGCGAGATAAGCGAAGATTGAATTCCTCTCACCAGGAGAAGGTGTTGATCCGAATGTTGTTCTGAAAGACTACCAGACCGTAGGACGTCACGCCAAGCTGAATCTCAGCTTGTGTAGAGTCCTGCATAAAAAACAGGGGCGCAACACTGATTCCGGTCCCTTCCAGATTGTGAAGCAAGCCAGTGTGCACAACAGTAAAGGTCCTTCTGGCCCTTTCTCTTCCAACTAAAAACATACCTCAGGCACGCAAAGATTGCTACAACGCAACTATGTATGTAAGGTACGAGGGTCCCTCGAAAAGATGTGAAATATCAAACGCTCTGAGCAGGGAGTCGAGAAACAAATGCCCGGTGATAAAGCTTCATCTTATCGCAGCACATACACTGATACTCGGGTCCAACTTAAGAACGACAACGGCAGTTACTTCTGCGCTGCATCACTGCTGCTGGCGGTTCCTCCAATTGGCGCGAAGAGTGAATTACTGCGAGCATTTTGAATGTGACATAAGTCATTTCCATGATTATTTTTCTCATCTAATCTGCCCATAAATTACTGCAGCTATGAAAAACAAATTATCTGAGAAAATACAGATGATGACACGTATTAAATGCAATCTCCTTTCAAAATGTGTGCGTGCATTGACATCTGGATCCATAGCTTTGGTGGAGTGACACACTACATGATATGTAGTTCATAACTTGTACCTGAATGTAGCTTGGCACCATCTACTGCCAGCAACATCTACGGCTCAGTCAAGCTAGGACATGTTGCTCCAGGTGCGGCAAATTCGCAGGGCCGTCTTTGTCAAAAAAAGGTATCATGTCGCAAAGCATCTTTAAGCCAAACAATAAATCAATAAACCAAATAAGTACACAGGAATGCATTTTGTCAGTTTTGTGTAGACTCGGTGCATAAACAATTTTTTAGACATACCTGAATATTTAAAACCACAAACACATCAAAAATGGTGTTTTTATTTGATCTGCAGCTTTACTACTCAAAGCATTTGCGTTTTGAATACTTGAGCAAATATAAAGAAATAAATGTTGGCTCTGCCACACCACCCATGCATTTACCATGCTTCATTGCGAGGCTTAGGGCCTAGAGTTTGTTCTTTGTGCAACACTGCAGTTTTGCAAAAACAAACAAACAAAACTACCCTAACACAAACAAGTGACACTGAACCTCCTGGACCACTTTGACGACTGTTCACAGATGACTTGCAGACATGTTGGCAAGTCACCAAAGAAGGCAGGCAAAGTAATATATGCAAATAAAGCACCCTTTGTGCTGATAATTACATGGCGGGGGGTAGAGGGAAAAACACAGCGTTTATTGAAACATGGCTGCATTTGGGCAACCCCGAACCTAATGAGCAAAAAGGTCAATACAGTTAAACCTCGTTATAACGAGATGGGCTATAACGAAATAATGGATATAACGAGCAAATCGTAATTCCCCTTGAAAGTCCCCATAGAAACCAATGTATTTAAAACCTCGTTTTAACGAGGTAAAATTTGCCCGTTACGGGATATAACGAACAAATTTCGTTGAGAAATCAAATTTTGAGCTAATTTTTAAACAGTGCGCAACGCGGATTTGAGACAGTGCGCGACGCGGCAACTGTATTAGCAGTTCAAAACTCCCGCCACGCGCGCGAAGCTGGATGGCGCGCCATGCGGACGCTGCGCCCGCGAAGCCATTCCCACCCTCCTCTCGCTGCGCACGGCATGCAGACAATGGGGCCCTTCGATTTACAGTCTTGGACTCACCGCGGGCTCCCCGAGAAGCAGTCCGACGTTCGATTTTCACATGCATCCCTATGGCTTCGGGTGGCTTCGGGGAATCCTCGGACTACCCGCGGACTATCCGCGGTGAGTCCGAGAAGAGCCCCAATGCGCCAATGCGTCGCCTTCCTCTCCCACCCCTGCCCCCTCCTCCTCTGTTCGTATCGCCGACGTCGCTGCGTAGTTGCGTGTGCGTGGGTTTTCGCAGTCTTCAGCCTTATCTTTTATCGTACTGCTCGCGTGATTCCAACAACGCGAGTGCGACAGGCGGGAAGCGAAAGCTAAAGGCTATCACGCTTGAACAGAAGACGTCTATGATAAAAGCCGTCGCATCGGGCGCGAAGGAAGGTAAGGTGCACTCCGTGGTAAGGTGGCAAGAGACTCTGACGTGTGGACGAGTACGCTGTCCACCATCGTGAGCAACCGAGAGTCCATCGTCAGCGCTGTTGCACGTGGCGTGAAAGGAAGCACTAAGGACGGCGTCGGAGGCACTAGATGCGGTGGACGTGCTGCGCCGCTCCTTCGGCGCGCACGAGGGCGGCGAAGATGGCGTGAACATAGCGGCCGCAGCTGAGCGAGCCATCGCTCGCATCAGGAAGGTGCATCAACGTCCAATTACGGACTTCTTCGAGCCAAGTCTGTTTGAAATACGAGTTTTGAACTGCAATAAAGTAGGTTCGTGACTTTTCCTTTTTACCTCCGGAATGTGTTTATTTTGCTGACTACCGCCGTGCGGCAAGATGCTATTTCGCCCGCTTTTTGTTTTAGGTAACTACAATGCAAATATTTGCAGTAAATGTCGGCTATGGCTATAACGAAATATTGGCTATAACGAGCAAATCGCGGCGCCCCTTCAATTTCGTTATAACGAGGTTTAACTGTACAACTGAGAACCCCTTCGTAACCACCAGGTGACATGGCTAAATGTACCACAGCCTGTTGCTGCGTTTGCCGTTGCCGCCAGAAATAGCGGCAGCAGTCCCAATACACAGCCCTGATACACTTCACAAGCGGTATCTTCACTGGTGTCATTTTGAAGAACCAGCAACCTGAATTTTCTGCCCTTAGGCCACAGACTTGATTGCTGTACTGTTTGGCCAAACTGCAAAACCGTGAGTAGTACAAAACCATTTCAGGATATCCCAAAGAACGAAACTAGAAACTATGTCAACCGCTTGTTTTAGGTTTGAGTAACAATTCAGCTCTAAATGGCTGCATAAGGGAAGCAGACAATTTGCAAGCCCAAAAAGGAGATGAGTAGTGCCGTCTCCATTTCCATATTTGCCCGGCCAGCAGTGATTGACCTGCGTCGTGAGAATAAATAGGTTGCTAGACTAACAACGAATGCCTCGTTTTGGCTCCTAGTTTCTCAAACTACACAACCCTCCTCTTTTTTCTCTTGTAATAACTTCACTTCATTAGTTTCTGAAAAAACAAAAACAAAAAAAAAACAAATACAGGAACATTTTTAGAGTCAATATGACTATAAGCCTTTGGGACAATAGCATTTAAAAATGCAAAAGCACGTGTTCCTCTGCACAATGCAATGCCTATGGATCAATGCAACATGCAATCATGCTTACATTCCACGGTCATGTTTATCAAGCTGGGCCTACAAAATTTCATAAATGTATTTTGACAATTTAGCACACACAACAAAGCTTACTTAAAACTGATGGCTGCGCAACAGCATTACCCAAAAAAAGGTTCTACATAAGAGGAAAAACAAAGAGGAAGAAATTTACCCCAGCTCTGAGATATGCTTACATTTGTAAACAATCGAGCATGACAATGTGGCACATCCAACAACTCTACTCGTTCCGTCTAATCGAAACCACAACCTTGCATCTAAGTGGGTGGAAACTGCAAGCACAAGGGTCCCAACCAAGCAGCCCATGCAAGACAAACATGCAAACGTTCCTTACCCTTACCCTTGCCTTGTGCAAGTCCACGCCATACATGTCCAGTCTCTTTGCGTGCTCGAGGAAGTTGAACTCTGCGTCCGCCGAATTCTGGCCTCTGAGGCACAACAAGGAGAGGCAGCAGGGGGTGGGATCACAAGGAAAAGAAAGAAGTTAGTGCGTAGTGGCAACAAAAAGCCAGTAGCAAGGCTTAGGGAAGGAAAACACCAAGTACATAGATTCTAGCAGTCAGGAAGTGTTCGACCACTATTGCCGACTAAGTCACAACTACAGTTGAACCTCGATATAACGAACCTCGATTTAACGAAATTCGCGATATAACAAATTTTTTCAAGTTTTCTATCCAAATTTTGCTAAATCCATGTATTTTTATCTCAATTTTACAAAGTAATTTCGTGCAGCGCTTTCGATTTAACGAAGTCATGGCGAGAAAGGAAGAATGAAATTCGGGTCGAGGCACGTTTTATTTTGCCTCTCAGAGCCAACATTGAAAACATTCATTACTCCGATTATGCGGTTGACAACAATTAAAAGCGATGAAAGAAGCTGCTCAAAAACCGCTAGCGGTCATGGACGGTTTAATAGTGCGGCCACCATTTTGACGTCTCCGTCGTTGCCTACGCCAGCGCCCTCTATGCTTGGGCTGCCGAAGCCTATTTCAAGTGTTTTTTTCTACGCGTCCTTGCTCACGGTGCGGCTGCTCTAGGTTGTGCTTGATAACCACATTAATGTTTTGATCGTCCATCATTAGATGAGTCTTATAAGCAGCATGAGCACTCCAACAGAAAGAAAAGTGTTCCGAACAAGAGCCTGAGGAAGTGTCGGTGAAACCGAAGGCCACTGAAGTGATGGATGCCATCGACGTTCTGCGGAGGCACGCAGGAACACGAGAATGTTTAAGAGCAAGCCTTGTTTGTGCTGTCAGCATACGAGCGTCACGTAAAGCCCACCCTGGTCAAGAAACGCCAAGCACTGCTTTTTACGGACTTCTTCACTACGGCTTGAACATCGAGTGCTGGTGGCAATAAATTGCTCTCCGAACGTGGTCAAAACGTGTTCATTAGAACGCTGCAATGCGGAGAAATCGGTTTCTTTAGGGCTCAGTGGGCATAAAAGTAATTGCTTAATCAAATTTGGCCAGAAGATATTTAATGTAAGCTTTCCGCTTTAGCGGGAGCACGTAAGCGCTGCTCCACAAAGTGAAGCGGTCCGTGTGTACTCCGCTCAACTCACAATCATGGCTTTATCTCGAGTGTTGTGGTTTCATCGCGCGCCCATACTGCAGAGCCTTTGTGCATGAAAAAAGTCTTTCAGAAGTTTTATAGCACTCTTCCGCTGTTGGCCCGCCGCACCCCTCAACGCAACGCCTAAGCCTACCACTGAACGGACAAAAAGAGGCGTAACTTCGAACCAGCACCTTGCCGGGGCGAAGTTCACGGGGCATGGATGTGGGTTCAATTGACTAACAGCGGCGTTTAGTAGTGACCGAAATGAAAAAAAAAAAAAGTGGAAACCTAGTCTGCTATCATATTTAAGGAGGCGTTGCGGAAAAAGCACTGGTTTTACGGCGACATGAACTACTGTCGGCTATCCGAATTCTATTGCCAAAGTGCTGAAGCTCTTAATTCACACAATTTTCGCGGCCAGTTTTGGTACAAATTTCGCTTTAAGTGGAGAGGTAACTACATAGCAGTTGTTTCTGAGCGATGGGCAAGGTTCTGAAACCTCAATAACTGGTTAAATTAACTGTAAAATCGAAACCTCCATTTTACGAAATTCTCGATTTAACGAAATTTTCGCCCGCAAGTACGACTTCGTTATATCGAGGTTTAACTGTATTCTGTTCATGGTTCAGCGCAAAAAAAACTTGGGTGGCATCATCTGAGGGCCTAACCTCCTTTAAATATCTGTTGGCACTGCAAAATCAGAGGATGGTGACAAAGAGGGCTGTTGCAGCCCTCCCAGATTGGGAGGAACGGGAGTTGGAATGGACAAGGTCACTAACCCTGTGTTTCAAATAAAAAGTGCCAGGTCGCAAGTTACACACTATGCTTATGCGGCTTTGACCTCTGTTCTTACCCTGCACAATGACGAGCCGTTTTACAATGCTCCTGAAGGAACGTAGAAATGAACAAAACAATAGGAGGTCATGTAGAGTACGCTTGCGGAGTCTCGAATTTGTCAAATTTTTTAATTGCTTCTGTGTTTGTATGTTCTTGTAGCCTCCATTCCTGTTCTTTTTATTCTTTTCTACTTTTATATTGTGCCCAAAATGAAATGCTGCATGTGCCACTGTTTCCCGGTAAGTAATATCTTGTTTTTCAGATACTATTTACCTACAAACATATGGCTGGTGTCTCATGGTCAGACAAAGAGCAGATTAATTTCAAGTACAAATATTTAATGCCACCAGCCCATGTCCGGCACATACCAGAGGGCTCAAGGCAGCCCAAATTAACATGAATTAAAGCACCATAGGATGTCTTTGGCTCATAAAACTTCGTAGCTTTAATTTGCAGCTCACTTTTGCGATAATTTGATATCAGCCACAGTGCGGTACCTTACAAACACAGCTTGTTCTACTTTTACACGTAAGCCAGTTGGTAGTTTTATCTTGGCCTACGAGTGACAGAAATGAGCGATGTGAAAAGCGTAAACCAATCGGTACCACAAACAGGTAGTGTGGGCAGCAGCGACAAGCGAAAAAAAAATCTATACGCTGCCGCCAGGGGCCTCCATTGCTGTTGCTCATCGCTGTCACTCGCTTGTAGGCTGAGGTGATGGCCCGTCACTGTGGTTGCCCCCGGCGGCCTATGTGTTAATTTTTTCGCTTGTCACTGTCACCTACACTACCTAATTGGTGTACCCACTGAATTATGTCTTTTGCGTTGCTTTCCCCTCTAACTGCATGTGGTTACCTGCTTAGTGCTCTCGGGACATGCCTACTGGCATCTCCAGTAGATGCAGATGGCCATATTAATCAGCAGGATAGAACGGACGCAATGCAACACAGCTTACTTGTGCAATTTGTGGAGCTCTGCAATCTTCTCTTCCAGCTCTTCCGTCTGATGGGGCACCAGCCTCATGTCAGCCAGATACCCATGCTTGTGGTCATCAGCGTTGTAGTCTCCAAGTTCGGCTGCAACAGAGACCACAATGATTTTTATGCGTTGTTAACCAGTGCCCTTTGCAGTGCAGATCAAAGCCAAAAAAATTTGGGTTTCAGCGATTTTGTTTTGCAGTGAAAGCTGCACGCAGGTGGGTTCCTAGGATTCCGCGTCGTCAGCGTGCAATTTAAAAACTCCTTTGGTGGAAAGAATAAAATTTATAAATTACCCACCAGTGGGAATTGGACCCAGGCTTATCTGCTTCCGAAGTGGAAATCAAACCACCCGTTCCCAGCAGTGAATCCCCATGCACATCTTCCCTCGCTTATTTAAATGCAGCACTTGGTGGACTCTGCACAATACAAGGCAACAATATTGCTGGCCATTTTTCTTTTTAGGTTAGCATGAAAGACTTCAAAAGGCAGTGTGAAAAGAAATACAAAAAATGACAGTTGTCGCCTGTACCCGAGTGGGCGACTACGAGAGCAAAATGGAAAAATGAACCCCCCTACTAAGCGAGCACGCAAACTAAGGAAGCTGTCAATCCTGGCATGGTGCACGGTACCGTTACTCCCTCATGATCCCCTCCACATGCTGGCATGGGTCAGATTTGGCCTGACACCTTCACAGATGTGTCACATAGACATCGCGGACACAGAACCATCAGCCAGTACTTTTTTATGCGTACGTGCAGCCAAATTAACCAATTTACTTTACAGTATTGCCCAAACATGTGTTACTATTACCACAAAGAATTGTACTCCTTCTAGCTGAAATGGTCACTAAGCCTCCACAGACCTGTCCAAGCCCTGCGCACAAGTTCAAGCTAGGCTATTTTCTGCCTGTAATATTCATTTATGCATAACTGGATGCAAATTTTGAGGACAGATTATTTCCCAAAAACTAAGGCGATTCAAACTTTGGGAGGGTTTTGCATGCTGAAGCTACACATAGGCTGCGAGGCACACCATAGTTGAAATTTATGGATTAAATTAGATTCCCTGGGGGTCTCCAGCCTGCTATAAAATCTCGCCACATCGTTTTCGATATTCACCTCCGTCAGAAAAACAGTCACCACAGCCAGTACTGAACCTGGGTCCACGTGATCAGCAGCACAACACCTCACCAAACACTGACACATTAGAGTGCCCTGTCCACTCCTTGAATTTAGCTGTTTCCTCTGTTCAATGTTTCGTCCAGACCACGAAATATAACCCCTAGTATTAGGCAAGTTTCTTGCCCACATTTTTTATATGGGACTGCAATGTTTACTACAGGTAGCCATTGTGTAGAGTTAAAAAAATATACAAATGTGACCACTTGGCTGACTGTAGCGCACGTGTGCCTAAGCTGGGTGAAATAAATTTGACGACAGTTAACCAGGGGGGCATGGGGGGCTCACTCACACTGGACAGCGTAGCTGGCTAGCAGCGCTGCAGTGGCTGGCGGAATGACCAGTCGCCCCTCCAGGATGTCCTTCTTGAGTTGCAGGAAGAAGTAGTACCTGGCCAGGAAGGGGAAAGGTGCAAGTAATACATTAGGCTTCAAGCACCTCGTTTATAGCTTATGGAGCTGGAGCTCCTCAGTAACCGACATGGCTTATACGGGGGTAGTAATATACCCTATCACTGGTTTCATTGCCTCTAGACACACTTTAATTAAAGTAACCACAAAGAAAAAATACAAGTTTTCGTTTATTACAAAGACTGCTTTGTCCCAACCACGACGATGCCACTTCTAACGGAAACTTCATGACAACAATCTAAACACAAAGGAAAACAGACGAAGAAGTGGCGAATCCTGGGCCACTTTCTCGCCGAGTCTTTGTGTCGTCGTCACCACCAAGAAACGTGACCGTACGGTTGCTGTGGTGTGTCTAGTTCCATTTGATTGCACCGCTTGAACAGTATCCCCTCAAACTGGAAAAGATTCAGTTCTAGCAAACCTGATGCTAAAATGCCACCAGCAACAAACACTGTCCACGTAATGTGCCTTGCAACCACAGACAACCTTCGCATGAGGCTGACAGCATTGAACTCGCCATTTCCTTTTTTTGACCTCTATGTAAACCCTGCTTTGCGACTACGGCATACTATATATGTAATAAAAAAAACAACCAGTTTCTCTTAAACTTCTGTATCAGAATGATGAGGGCAGTGGAGAATCCTTTGCGACTTTTCCATAGCTCTGATGATTCTGTTTTGGACAATAAGATGCTTACGAACAACAATGCTATGATGAATGCTATGGTAACCTTTAGAGCCGGTCTTAGGAAAGGCACCTTTCAGCGACAAGCTGCATGTGAGGTTGGACTTGCAAGGGGCCACATAGCACATTGAAACAATCATATGCTGCGACAGCCACAAAATGACTGCTTGTGTGAAAAGTTACTGCGTCCTGTGTCCTGCTTATTACTATAATTACAGAATACACCATGCACAATGTATCTTTGTTTGCTAGATCTTCAAGGATTGTTAAAACAAGGGTCAGCATATTATATTTGCCATACTGTTACATTATACATACAATAGCCTTAATATATTGGTCATATCGCATAAGAACCACATAATACATATCATACTACACTATAACTTAATTAATATAACGTTACATTGTCTCAGTTTATTTAGGTTAGATTTAAATCATATACCAATTGCAGTTGCAGCTTTGGAGAAAGAAGCAGTGATTCTTACCTCGTCCACTCCTCCTGAAGTTTGCTTGGGTCAGAAACGTAAAACTTGACACGAAAATATAGCAGGTATGGAGGGCCAACTGCAAAAGCGTACACACAATGGTCATTCACAAGCAGCGGCGTAGCCAGAAACATTCTGTGGGGGGTGTTACTATATGCTGTCAGTAAGAAAATAAAATGAAAGAGAGCCTGCACCCAAACAATATCCTAGTCATAAAGTACCAAAGTTGAAAATTTCGGAGGGGTTCGGACACCAAACCCCCCCCCCCCCCCCCCCCTCTTCCCCCCACACACGTAAGTTGTGTGAAGAACGAAAAAACAAAGCATATTTGAGCTACAACCACAGAAACATGGGCATGTTACTTTTGATGACCATGGAGTCGGAGTTTTTGATCCTCCTGCTTGAAATAGATCTGGCAACACTTTTGTTAAATATTTTTCAGGTAAAGGTTTTTACAAAAAGCATTATACCAAAGGGACACAGGCAAGGTCATTTCCTCCCCCCATTCTTTTCCCATTGATGTATACTTACATAGATGAAAGGCAATACATACCTTTCATCTGTTTTTTTATGCTTTTCACAGGATCGAGCCACCTCTGAAATGCAGTCATGCCAAACAGGTTAGGTGAGCAGTACGCATTTTCTAAGGATCCACTACATCATCAATAACAGAAGGAACAAGCTAACAGAGCAGTTCAGAATCCTTATATCAGACACCACGTGGCTCGTACCGAACCGGTTGTGGGGCGACCTGCCTTAATTGAGCCCAATTATTTTGTGGAAAAATGATTCAAAACTTATAAAACTGCAGGAAAAGAAGTTTAACTTCCATACAAACGAAATACTAAAAATTTTCCCGGCAAAGACCCAGCAACCAGCATCCATGCAAGTAAACGACCTTTTTATTGAAACAAAAGTGCAGAAAAAAAAGGTTACCTAAAAAGAACAATACTAAAAGAAGGAAACAATAGAAACAATACTTATAATGTGCACTGTATCCATGCACAAGAAGTCAACGAGGTCATGCTAATTCCTTCCTCCTGCCTTCAGAGCTCAGAGACTTGTTCAGCACTGGTTATCAACTCCCACGGCTACTTGCACTTTCAGCATCATCTAGACTGACACAATAGTCCCGCTCCCTCATGTCCTGGGCATCCCGCACTTACCCCCACAAACTGACCAATTTGTTTTTCCATTTCCTCTCACCGATAGCTTCCCAAACCCTTCTCATCCGCTCCACACACTCAAGATAAATTCATCACGATGCCCAGCTCGGCAACAGCTCACCGGAGTGCTACTGCGGCGAGCCACGACACTTGGCAGCCGGGGGTGACTTCAGGTCTTTGCCGTTTCTTTCACAGGTAAACCTCAGTCCCCGAAACAGACTGTGTGTGTGGCCCACATGCACTCACCATGCCATCAACAGCCGATGCCTTCTCCGAAAACTGCAGCCCAAAGTAGTCTTTTTCCACCAGCTCGGAGTGTCGGAAGACGAGGTCGAACAGGACCTGGCCCTTGGATCGCTTCTGCAATGGGGAGGGTACGTCCACAAGACGCGCAGCACACAGTCAGTGCCGCCCTGCATCTCGTGAAATGCGCATCATGACCATGCGTTCACAGCAATTGTTTTAAATAGTTTTTTAGACATGAAAGCAACTGACGGTTTTCTAAATAGTGGTTGTAAGGAACTTTGTCGGTGCCCAACATAAAGCCACGGGCTCACAAATGGTCATACTGTAAAGAAACATGATCCTCTGCAGCTCTGTGTTAACTTTTCCTTAGACGCTAGGGTGGGTATTTTAGAAATAACGTGCCGTTACGCTGTTACACATGAGTTACATCCATAATGTAGACTGCTTGAGGATCAATGCTGGTCGTCCCTTGTGATGGTACTTTATCACACTTTATGAAACTTCAATATATCGCATGCTAAAACTTCCAGTGTTTTAGGGGACAAGCCCCTTAGAGCCTGGGGCTGTAGGTGTCTCCTGTCGTCGTCATAATCATCGTTCGTCTCGTGTAGTCATGGTACCAAAACACCAGGAGACTCACTTACACCTCACACTAGAATATAACGCGTACTAAAGAAAAAACATGGGAACACTAGTTTACGATTGCGCTAGAGAGCTTTGTGCTTCAAACACAAGAGACCTTTACAGCAACGCTGTATACCTCTACCCCCCAACGGTTTCATCTCCGTTGGTAAAAATGCCAAGGCCCCAAGACTTCGTCCCTCCCCAGGTTTCACATTACTGAAGATGGCCCAGGATTTTCTTTTTTTTTTGAAGCCTCGGGTTTGCCCAACAAAAAGCAGATTTTCAGTTTTCCCTCACAGGGCTTGAATGAAAATTGAACCAGCACAACGGCAAACAAAATGATCAAAATGGCATGGCCATCCCATGTATTTTAACGATGGCACATTAAATCAGTGGTTCTATCAGTAGAAAACAATCATAGAATAGGATAATTATTAACTACACATAATACAGGATGCTCTACTTTTTTAGATAAGCCTAGACAGGACTGTCACTGCAAGCCATGACGTTGAGCATGCTGAGAACTTAAAAACGTTTGAGAATACCACAGTGGTTATTTAACAAATATACCACTAACAATGACAGCACCCCTTTATTAGTACTGGGAAGAACATCAGACGAAGCCTCATGAGAAATGCCCCGGTGAATTTATGCAATAAAAACAAATTGAAATACAGGAAAGGCCTTTCAAGGCGTTCCCTTTGAATTCTTGCTGCAATACCCTCTTTAAATGGTATACAAGTCAAAGCCCCTGTTTGCAAAGGGCAAGGATGGAAAACGAACAGTATTTAACACTTTTCCGATGCTCTGAAAAGTGACTCCTCATTCCAGCTGTAGGCAGCGAGGGGAAGAGTAGGGGGGGAGGGGAGGACTGCACCCTCACCTGCACGTCGAAGGTGTGCTGGCTGTCGTCGAGGAAGAAGACGATGCAGCGGAGCGTCTTGACACTTTTGGCGTCGCGGGCAGACTCGGAGGCTTGGACGTGGTAGGTGCCGCTGGTGCTGCCCAATGCCCTCCTGGACATGGTCCTTCGCCAGCCACTGCAAAGGCAGGCAGGGAGCAGCCGGTCAATTAAGGAAGGCATCGCAACTAATGTTTGCAAGTTAGCAGAACAAACTATTCCAAGTTTTCTAACAACAGGATGCCAAGCTAGGGAAGCCTTAACAGTAGTAACCCTCCTCGGCAAAGACACTTTCATGATTTTAATGCCATACACCAGGGACTGACAACATCCTGCCTGAGAGAAGCCATTGTGCAGCCCCCCCTGGGGGATTCTTGGTGGCATCCACACAAGAGGCATTCAAAGAACATACTATCGCCCATTAGTATAAGTTTGCAGCATGTGCAGAATGGGTCTGCACTGTGTGAGCTCTGCAGGTGCACAAGGTGGCATGCTCCAACAGGCTCCTATAAAGCCCCCTAGTGGTACCAGCACACAGCAGGGAAGGCCTATTCTAGGGGCTTAGGTGCTGACAATACAATGGCACGCACAATCGCTTCCACGGAGAGCTTCGCGACGCTATTATTACTTCAGGAACCTGCGAGACATTTCGAGCTCTTGAGGCCTGTTGTCAAATGGCCTTAAGTTCCGCTCAGCACTCTTTACAGAGGCAAGGGGTGGGGGGATGAGGTAAATTTAATCACCTCGCTCCCTTGATGACAGACAAGCTGGCCCAGTGCCAAGTCTGTATGATGCCATTACCGCTCGGCGACGTGATTTGCTCCTTTCCCCTAGCTGTACATTCTCTGCCGCAACACTCCCTCTCTTTCCGACATCCTTCCTTCCTTCCGAGGTCCTTCCGCAAGTGGACACTGACATTTTATCCTTTGAAATGGGCGTTCACAAAAGCTGACATATTAGTATGCATAGTAATAATGTAAATACATTGTATTTACCGTAAGCACATTCCGACAGGAACGCGCGAATATTCTTAACTTCCGAATATCGAAGCGAATAACACAATATTCGATTTGGCTTCGAGTAAAACGGCACTACCTAAGGATTTCCAATATTTTCCAGGTGTATTTCGAAGTTCGCAGACGCACACGGGGAGTTGTTTCAACTCAATAAACTGAGATACATGAAATAATTCCTTGTTAAAATGAGGGCTTCCTGGATTAAAACAGGTGCGAAATATATTCTTAGCAATCAGTTGCAATTACTTGGGCACCGCATCCATCGCACTTCGCGCGCTTGCAATGAAACGCCGCTAACATGCACTGGCCTTTGCGTTTGCACAAGCGAGCTTTCCGGCAGTGCACTACTGACGCGCGGCGAAGCAACAACAACAAAAGGTTCAGGAAATCTCGCGCGTGAATGGCGGAGCTCTTGTAGGTGAGCGTTGCCGGACACATAGTTGAGTTTCCGTGTCACTGTTTATTTGCATAGTTGCGGTGCTAGTAATCGTCGTCATATGCATCGAAGAGGTCGTCGTCGTCTTCGCGGCAAGTGGTGGACGCAAAGTCATTCTCAGCATTGTAGACTTCCGCCAGCTCAACTGGCGAAGCTTGCACTAAGTTGCACAAGGCTTGAACCACAGCGAAGCTGCATGATTTGTTTATACGTGAGCAATGAAGGACATATCACCACGCCTCTGTACAAGTTTAAAATTGACAGCTGCATTTGCATGTTCCGTCGCCACTTTGCACTGTGCTAGTAGTAGTCACCGTTAAGGTGGCTAGAATTCTATATCGTAGTCTCCCTCATTCCAAGCATTACATGCGGGGTAGTGCGGCAGCACTGGAATTTTCATTCATTCATTCATTCATTCATTCATTCATTCATTCATTCATTCATTTTATTTTTATTTATTTATTTATTTATTTATTTATTTATTTATTTATTTATTATTTTGCTAAAGCAATTGCCCGAGCGGGGGACTCTGCGGTTGCCGCGAAGCCCGCGGTCACGAGCGCTCGGCATTTCCTCGCTCCTAGTATGCTTTTTTTTTTTCAGTTTTTCTTTTATTTTCTTGCTAAAGTCACTGCGCGTGCCAGGAACGCTCGGCGGTCGCCGCGAGACACGCGCTTACGAGCATTCTTTTTGGTAATTTTTCCTGCCTCATCGAAATTAACGGCTTTTACAACAGCTCTGCTGTTTTAAAAGTGCTTTCGGGTAGTGACTCTCATGACCTTCACATTGAGCCAACTTTAGGGCTGCCACCTGCCCGATTTCGGATCGGCCCGACCAGTTTTTTAAACAGCGGGCCGTTTGCCGGCCCATACTTAAAACCGGCCGTCAATGGCCGGTTTTTTGGTTCTCGTGCAATGATTATGTTCGTCTTGGCGTTTTATAAGCGTCCATTCAACAACTAAGACGATAAATATGTGTCGACAAGCTGCGTAAAGACACGCGAGCAGAGAAAATACACGGGCGAGCGCGCTGCCTAAGATGAGATGAAGGGGGGCCTAGGGGAGGAACAAAATAACCAAGCGAAGCACTAACCAAGCTCTCAATCACTTTTAGTACAAACGTTATGTTGATTTTTCTTTAAGAAAACGCGACAATAAATGGCGCCGCATGTAAAAAACATGGCGTCTTTTTTAAACCCAAATTAAACATTCTATATACCACGCCCCCCGCCCCGCGAAGGGCCGTTTTCTCTTGTTTTTTCTGAGGAAAGGTGGCACCAACATTTTTCTTCCTCCATGGTGGCACCCTAGCCAACTCTGCCCTCGCGCTTCTCTTTCCACATCCCGATGACGTGATTGCGCTCAAGCCACTCCGGTCACACCCTCTAGATAAGGAAGCCCCGCTGGTGCTGAAATTATCCTCTGTATTTTCATCGAACGATGCGAAAAGGCGATTCTTTTTTTTTTTTTAACCTGCAATATTCATCGGAATGATGCGGTAATCTTGTCCAACTTCGTACTCCCAGAAACCATGAGAATTTTGTTAGCCCAATGGCGTTGAGACAGCGCACAGGCGTAGCCCGCGCTTGCGCCAGCTTTCGTCTCAACTCTCCTTATACGTTTATATTAGGCTTGCAATGCACTTCTCGGAACCCGTATGTAGCGATGGCAGCGCCGATGGGCCTCCACGGGGCTGTCTCCCCTCTCACTATGGGTATTGTATTTCGTTCCCTTCCGTCAACGGGAGTGAAAGGAATCGACGCCGGCGGCGCTAGGTATTGTTCCCTGAGCATGCATCGGGGGGATGCCATTCTTTCCTCCTGACCGTCAGTAGGACGAGTGGGGGGGGGAAGGGAGGTCAAGGCCCTTAAATAGTTCGGGCACTGCTTTTTGGCGAGGAGCGGTTGAAGCAGGCAGGCCGGCGACGGAATCCGCTAGCTTCGACGAGTTTGTCCAGAGCTGCGGTCCAGAGTTGTCGCATCGTGACTTGCTCCCGTGGCGGTTTCTAGCATGGAGAAAGAAAAATTTTTCTTTCCTCCATGGTTTCTGGCGACGCCACATTCTCTAGGTGGCGTTGTTTCTGGACGCCAGGGCCTCGCGCATTCCTCGCCAACCGTGCGGCGGTTCGGCACCTTTTTGGCATCCGGGCCCCTCTACCAGGGTTCGTGCGGATACCCTCCTCGTGCGCGCGGCGCATTTTAATTTTTAACCGTTGTCATTGTAGCGCTCTTCATCGTCTGCAGTAAAGATATGAGCATACGTGTAAATAGGCGGGTCCTGACACGACTCCACGGCGACAACACCACATCACCGACGAACCAGCAAACTTTACTTCATAATCAAGATTCTCGTGCGTGCGGCGCAAGTGTGTCTTGAATGTAAACTTCACGCTACGTTAGTACAGGTACAGGGAACTAAAGGACCCGCCAGTAGAGGATTGCGTAACGGGGGAAATGCTATCATGCGATGAGGGCATGTCTGAGGGGGTTTATCAACGAGGCGAATTGTTATGCCTTGCGTTGACCCTTACACGAAGCTTCTTTTATCTCCTTAGAGCTTGCATAAAAGTTCATTTCTTTGTTATAAGGGAATAGCGCCAGTCGCACAGCTTGTCAGAATGTATTGTTACACCTAGCTCGACTGCATAAAATAGTCTGAAGCCCTTGTGGGAGTCACCCCAGTAGATGAAAGTTGCCCCGTGTAAAATACAATACTCCCAATAAAGCGGAAAGCAGCCAGCAAGATAGCCTTGTTTTTTTTTTTTTTTTTTAAGAAAAGCCGTCGGATAATTTCGCGAACCCTCTTACATGAGCCTCTTGAATTTACTACAGCGTAGTTGCTGAGGCGTGCTTGAGAAGCTGTAAATTTTAGCTTTATTATAGGAAATCGCTAAATGTTTGCTTCGATTAGCAACTACTTTATAAAAATACGTGTTCGCTGCGTATTCGCACACCCCCAAAAACAATAGTAGACGACGGTCAAGGATGAATTTCAAACACGACAGGTAAAAATACCGCACTCTATAGACTCTGCATTCTTGAAGCCGTCACAGTCGATGATAATTTACGAGGACTTGTGGGCGGTTACAGGAATTTAAGGTTACTGGGACTTGCGGGAATTTTTTCGCCAAGTTATACAAGTAAGGCGCTACGTTTTGGCGCTACATCAAAACATAAAACGCAATGTTCCACTTCAAATGCTTCGTGCTGGTCAAGCCAAACCTTATTGGGCTTCAGTCGCAACATCGCCGGGTCGCAACATTTTCACCCGACATTCTGCCTCGCTTTGTCGTCCAACTTTAGACAGCGCATACGCTTGCGTTCTTTCAGGCGAGAAGCCTCAATAGAGAGTTTTAGCAGTCCATCCGTTCCGTCACATACGTAGCTATAGCATGTTTACCGGGACCCGTCTGGGCACTTGGGCATTCGTCACGGTAGGGGGATTAGTTCCGCGCTCCTGCCTTCGCCATGTCCGCGCCTTCTCGCCCTTCCTCCTCGCCCTTCCGCGCGCGCAGGCGTTGTAAGGTGATACAATAACGCCGAACCAGAGGTGAGTCACTCCGCAAGTGCAGGTGCGCTCCATGCCCAACAATTCGCTATCTTTTAATAATAGCCCGGTTCCGAGAAGGCCCTTCCTTGCTGTGCCAACCACTGTATCCGAGTCTTGACCGCCTATTTTCCCAGGCGGGGAAGGGGAAGGGTGTTGACGTCATAAGTGGGTAAGGCGTTGTTTGATGTGTCTTTTTTTTTTTTTTCACTATATTTCCGACGTGTAATGCGACGAAGCCGATACATTGCGCGCCGCAGACTATATTGCCGCGAACCATACATTGGGTTTGTTTATTTGTGTTTTGCTTTTACCGCCCGGCTGTGCCGGTCTGTGTTATCTCTGCGCCAAGGAAAGCGCGTGTTCAATTCTTTCTTTCTGTGCCGCATGTGTTATCTGTTGTGATAGGGAGAGCATTCCGATCTAACGTGAACAGCCCAGAATAATCTTCTTGGGTCTACTATGTTCTCGATGCGAATCGACGTTTCGAGAACCACGCGCGCCAAAAGATAAAAAGCCTGCAGTGCGGACGCCGGGGCATTCGATTCTGCGACGCTCGCTGACGCAAGTCACTTTGTTGACCGCCGCTTCGCCGCCTCTGTATTCTTTTGAGTTGTTAGGGGAGCACAAGTTCGCTCCAATAAACTTGTTTCTCCTGCAAGACAACTGCGTCGTCCTTGGCTTCGTGACATCTGGTGGAGGTGCTGGGTACGCACCCTTCATGCCCACTACAACCTCGAGAAGCCGCCAAGCCAGTCCAACAAGAGCCAGCCCCCGCCTGCAAGATTTACCACCCGAGTTCGGTTTGATGCCAGAAGGGCCCAAGAAAAAGAACGCTGCAACCAACCCCATGGTGCAAGAAACAACATCGCCAATCATCCTGCAGCAGCCCCGGGAACCGCCATCGTTCCGGGGAGCCCCCGCTGAAGACCCCGAAGAATGGTTGGAGAAGCTGGAGCGCATCCGCATCTTCAACAGGTGGGACGACGAAGAAACTTTCCGGCATGTCTTCTTTTACTTAGAAGATGCTGCTCGAACTTGGTTCGAGAACCATGAGAGTTCTTTGACCGACTGGACTCACTTCAAAAGGGAGTTCCTGAAGACATTCACTACCGTTGTGAGAAAAGAGCGAGCTGCGCTTTTGCTTGAAACTCGGACACAACACCCCAACGAAGGGGTCGTGATCTTCGTTGAGGAGATGAAGCAATTATTTCGCCGCGCGGACCCCGAAATGACGGAAGAAAAGAAGTTACGCTTCTTGATGCGCGGTGTGAAGGAGGAGCTGTTTGCTGGACTTGTCCGCAACCCGCCCAAAACCATCGCTGAATTCGTGACCGAAGCCAGCACGATTGAGAAGGCTCTCGAAATGCGTGCTAAGCAGTATGACCGGAACTTTGTTGGCGCGGCCAGTGCGAAGTACATCGACAACATGCGGGTTCCGGCTGATAGCCTACGCGAGGCTATCCGCGAAATAGTGAGGGAGGAGCTGCGGAAACTGCTCCCGACGACGCCGCAACCACAAGTCGCTTCTCTTACCGACGTCATTAGAGAAGAAGTGCAGCAAGCGCTGGGAACTTCAACGACGCCAGTAGCACCTCGCGAGCCGCAAGCCATGACCTACGCGGCTGCTGTACATCGCCCTCGCCCACCTGCACCCTATCGTCACGAGGCTCCGTACCGTCGTCCCCTCTCGCCAGCCCGACCACCTGCGGCGCAACCCCCTGCCCCAAGGAAGACCGACGTGTGGCGAACGTCCGACAATCGTCCGCTGTGCTACCACTGCGGAGAGGCCGACCACGTCTACCGTCGCTGCCCCTACAGGAGGCTCGGTTTGCGAGGGTTCTCCGTCGACGCACCCCGCCCCCGAACTGGCCAGCACCCATCGGAGATCGAAGAGTACCTGTCCAACACCAGCCGTCGACCAGCCCGTTTCAACCGTTCGCCGTCACCCTACCCATACCAGTCGCCGAACCGCCGTAGCAATGCTGAGTTCTCACGTGGAAGGTCCCCCAGCCCACGCGGGGGAAACTAAAAGCAGCAACTTCTGGAGGTAAAGTTGCACGATCGCGGAAAAATGAAAACCCTCCAACGACGCAACGACTCGCGGAAGACAGTGACTCACAACATGCCCTCATCCCGACGACCCGACCCAGACCTGACGAGACTCCCGTACACGACGAGACGTCCGCTGAGAAGACGATGACAACGACGACGCACAGTGCCCGACCGTCAACACGCACAAGCCGAGATGCGACGCCCCGACGCACCCGGAACTCGAGGAAGGCGGCATCCGACGTCAAGGTGTCCATCGACGGCTTTGACGTAGTCGCCCTCGTAGACACGGGAGCCGACTATTCGGTAATGAGCGGACCATTTGCGTCTAAACTGAAGAAAGTTATGACCAGATGGGACGGACCGCACATACGCACAGCAGGAGGCCACCTCGTGACGCCAAGTGGAATGTGCACATCGCGCGTCACCATAGACGGCACAACGTACCCTGCGGCGTTCGTCGTTCTGCCTAACTGCTCCCGCGACGTGATTCTCGGAATTGACTTTTTGACGGACAACGGCGCAATAATTGATCTGCAGACCAAGTCGATAACATTTTCCTCCGATCACTCCACGACGCCGCAACCGAACCCCGATCACCGTGCTGCTGTCAGGATCGCCGACGATCACATCACCCTGCCACCCCGCGCAAGCTTGATGATCGCCGTCTACTGTGAGGATGCTGCTTCTGACATCGACGCTATCGTAGAGAGTGATCGAAGGTTGCTTCTCGACCGCGGCGTCTCCGTCGCAAGAGGCATTGCGCACTTTAAGCAACGCCAATCTCACGTTTTGGTCACTAATTTCACCGAAGAGTACCAGCATTTAAACAAGGGAGCTGCAATTGCGTTCCTCGAAAAAACGCAAGAAGCAAGTGATGTGATCGCAGTCGCCGACTTTGAACGCACACCCGTAGAAACCTTCAAGCTCCCGCAGCCATTCGACGTGAATCCGGCGCTACCGCAAGAACAACGGAAAAAATTATTGGCTTTGCTGCGTCGCTACAGCGAATGTTTTTCGTCGAGCGCAAAACTACGTCAGACCCCTCTAGCGAAGCACCGAATAATAACCGAAGATGGAGCCCGACCTACCAGACAGTCACCGTACCGCGTCTCTTCACACGAACGGGAAGCCATCCGGACTCAAGTCGACGACATGCTGAGCGATGACATTATACAGCCATCGAAAAGCCCCTGGGCTGCGCCCGTCGTACTCGTAAAGAAAAAAGACGGCACATTAAGGTTTTGCGTTGACTACCGGCGACTGAACAAAATCACGAAAAAGGACGTGTACCCCCTTCCCCGAATCGACGACGCCCTCGACCACCTCTGCCACGCGAAGTACTTCTCATCGATGGACCTGAAGACCGGCTACTGGCAAATCGAAGTGGACGAGAGAGACCGAGAGAAGACTGCATTTATAACCCCAGACGGCCTATACGAGTTCAAGGTGATGCCGTTTGGGCTGTGCACAGCACCAGCGACGTTTCAAAGAGTCATGGACACTGTGCTAGCTGGCCTTAAGTGGCACACCTGCCTCGTATACCTCGACGACGTAGTGGTATTCGCCCGGACTTTCGACGAACACCTTGCAAGGTTGGAATCTGTACTCGAGGCCATTCGCACGTCGGGGTTGACGCTAAAGCCTGAAAAGTGCCGTTTCGCATACGGGGAACTCAAGTTCTTGGGCCACGTCGTCAACGCCGCGGGAGTCCTACCTGACCCGGCAAAAACTTCAGCGATTGCGAACTTCCCAAGGCCGAAAGACAAGAAGGGCGTGCGAAGATTTCTCGGGCTGTGCGCATACTACCGGCGCTTCGTGGCAAACTTCGCACGCATTGCAGAGCCACTCACGCGCTTGACGAAAGATAGCACCCCTTTCAGCTGGGAAAACGACCAAGAAAAAGCATTCTGCGAGCTGCAAATACGCCTGCAAAGCCCGCCCGTGCTCGCTCATTTCGACGAAAAAGCCGAAACGGAAATGCACACGGACGCCAGTGATATCGGCTTGGGTGCCGTCCTTGTCCAAAAGCAAAGCGGCTGCGAAAGGGTAATCGCCTATGCCAGCCGTGGTCTGTCGAAGGAGGAGAAAAACTATTCTGCCTCTGAGAAAGAGTGCCTGGCTATTATATGGGCGATTTCAAAATTTCGCCCATACGTGTATGGAAGGCCATTCAAGGTTGTAACAGACCACCATGCGCTGTGTTGGCTCGCCAATTTGAAGGACCCCTCTGGCCGTCTTGGGCGGTGGAGCTTGCGCCTGCAGGAGTTCGACGTTACCGTCGTTTATAAATCCGGCAGGAAACACTCCGACGCCGACTGCCTGTCCCGCGCCCCCGTCGACCCACCACAAGACTCTGATGAAGACAGCGCGTTCTTCGGGATCGTGACGGAGAGCGACCTAGCCGCCCAGCAGCGTGCCGACCCCGACTTACGCGTCATAATCGAGTACCTCGAGGGATGCAACGTTGCCGTTCCTAGGACCTTCAAACGCAGCTTACCAGCATTCAGCCTGAGAAACTCCGTCCTTGTGAAGAAGAATTTCTGCCCCGGAACAAGAGCGAATTACCTCCTCGTCATCCCCGCGGACCTTCGTGACGAAATTTTGGAAGCGTGCCACGACGACCCGTCTTCCGGACATCTGGGCACAGCCCGCACTATTGGAAAAATCAAGGCGAGGTACTACTGGCCCGGCCTTACCTCTGACGTCACCCACTACGTCCGGAGCTGCCGTGACTGCCAGCGACGAAAAACGCCGCCGACAAGACCCGCCGGACTTCTGCAACCGATCGCCGTCCCATCGAGACCATTTCAACAGATTGGAATGGACCTTTTAGGCCCGTTCCCTACGTCACGATCACAGAACAAGTGGATTGTCGTAGCGACAGATTACATGACGCGCTACGCAGAGACCGCCGCTCTTCCGAGGGGGACTGCACAAGAAGTGGCGAAGTTCTTTATAAGCCAAGTTGTGCTACGACATGGAGCCCCGGAAGTTCTAATCACAGACCGCGGAACGGCATTTACTGCAGAGCTGATGCAAGGAGTATTACGCTACAGCAACACGGATCACCGAAGAGCGACCGCGTACCACCCCCAAACGAACGGACTAACAGAACGTCTGAACAAGACAATCGCAGATATGCTGTCAATGTACGTTGACGTTGAACATAAGACTTGGGACGAAGTTCTCCCGTATGTCACGTTTGCGTACAACACGGCTATCCAGGAGACGACGCAGCTCACGCCGTTCGAGCTTGTCTACGGTAGAAGGCCGACTACGATGCTCGACGCCATGCTTCCGCACGTAGAAGATGACGACCTCAACGCCGACGTCCACGGATATCTTCAACGTGCGGAGGAGGCCCGCCAGCTCGCTCGAGTTCGTATAACGGGCCAGCAGCTGGTGGATGCGGGCCGCTACAACCTCCGACGCCGAGACTCCGAGTACCAACCAGGGGATCGTGTGTGGGTTTGGACTCCCATCCGACGACGCGGACTCAGTGAGAAGCTCCTGCGACGGTATTTCGGACCCTACCAGATTCAACGACGTGTTGGCCAACTTACCTACGAAGTGATCCCCGATGGTGACTCCGGCACATCACGACGACGCACGCGGCCTGAAGTCGTCCACGTGGTTCGCTTAAAACCTTTCTACGAACGATGACGAACTTTTATTTTCATTTGTTCGGACTGTCGCTTATGTTAGCATCGGGTCGATGCACTCTTAGAGGGGGGGTAATGCCGCGAACCATACATTGGGTTTGTTTATTTGTGTTTTGCTTTTACCGCCCGGCTGTGCCGGTCTGTGTTATCTCTGCGCCAAGGAAAGCGCGTGTTCAATTCTTTCTTTCTGTGCCGCATGTGTTATCTGTTGTGATAGGGAGAGCATTCCGATCTAACGTGAACAGCCCAGAATAATCTTCTTGGGTCTACTATGTTCTCGATGCGAATCGACGTTTCGAGAACCACGCGCGCCAAAAGATAAAAAGCCTGCAGTGCGGACGCCGGGGCATTCGATTCTGCGACGCTCGCTGACGCAAGTCACTTTGTTGACCGCCGCTTCGCCGCCTCTGTATTCTTTTGAGTTGTTAGGGGAGCACAAGTTCGCTCCAATAAACTTGTTTCTCCTGCAAGACAACTGCGTCGTCCTTGGCTTCGTGACAATATCTATATCCCAGTGAACGTAGGAAACGAAGCTTGGCAGGGGCGATAACTTGAAAATATTTGTCGGCTACCCTGCTTCAATAGTGGCGTTATTTTATCCGCTGTAAAAGAGAGAGGGAATTGAAAAAAAAAAAGACAACCCTTTAGTACCTTTTCATCAAAACTGAGTGACAACGGTCGCGCCATCTGTTAAACGCTGTCTGGCTAAATTGTTCGCATTCATGTTTACCGCGCCATCCACGCCGCTACGTACTAAGAGACCACGAGCTAAATATTAACTAAAGGGCCGGGTCCTGTAAGTGTTTTTTGAGCACGCCAAATGAACAAGCGCAGCCATTACGTTGGGTGTTAGTTTCTGGAGTGTAATAAACTTAGTAATGTCCATAAAGCCCATACAACTCAACACAGAGTGTTGAGTTATTGATTGCATTAATGCGACCCGTATTTTGGCTTACGGCGCTTCTGCCGTGCGCTTCGGCGACCGGCGCGCTTGTAGAAAATATAACGTCAGTTAGGTGTAGAAGAAAAGCTACGGAGCGTCAAGCGGAGTAGAGGAGACGACAGGACGACGCTGTTGTCCTGTCGACGCTGTTTTACAGCGTCGTCCTGTCGTCTTCTCTACTCCCTGTCTTTGTATATTACGCTGGAGTTCACGATGCATAACCAGTGCGAACTCGCCCAACTGTCGATCCTCTTACGGAGCGTCATTTAGGTAATAAGAAATCAATGTTGGCCGATGTTTTTTAACGTGGAGCGTAAAAAAAGTGGGGCAGGCACTATTCCCGCAGCGCGCAATCGCAGTCGCAGCCGGGCACACCTTTGCGATCGCTTTCTTTGCCCCGTAGCAGCGCAGCTGCTGGTGATCAGACATTGTGGCGGGCCTCAGGGAACCATCTACTGTGCAAGCGCTATTCAAGAAATGTTCAGTTTACAAGCCAGCAAATCTTTCAACCAAGTAGGAAATATTGATGCGAGACACGAAGTGTGCGCGTCCATCTAGTACAAAGGGTATTTTTTTCACAAACGCACCCGTTCTGCATCACGCGCACATTGTCTACGTTGCGGGTTCAGATCCCGGCAGGGCCTTAGATTTTTTTTTTTTTTCTAGCCTACAGTACTTTCAAAGGAAGAAAAAAAAAATCGGTATGTTTCCTTCCATCAACTTAAACAAGACTTGGGGGAGGAGGGGAGATGTAGGCCGCGGGCGGCAAGTCTTATAAAACCTCCTTGGCGGCAACCAAACCCGCCATATGGAACGGCAGCACTGAGCACGTAAAAAAAAGTTAACGAACAGCCTTTATACAGAGAAAAACGCTTCTAGGCCATCAGGGGAAAGACTGAGGGTGGTTTAATTGTTTTTTGCAACCATATGCAACTCACACTACTCTTCCGAGACCTCTCGTAATATTGGTTACGCTGTACTTGCCTAATTGATAAACGCAGGGTCTAAGAAATTTTCTGGAAAGAGGGGGGGGGGGGATCGAATGCACGACGCACGCTAAAAAAGCCCTGCACCGTATCGTGCAATTCGGCTGCTTTTTGTAACGGTCATAAATGTTTAGAACTGATCAGAATAACGGAATGGAATACTACAACTGCCTGTGCATACGCGCATGAATGGCGTCACCACAACAAGACCAAGCTCGACATTGGCACGAAGGAGCGGCCAGCGAAGCAATATATAAAACGACGTCGGTTCGAAACGCATGTACGTGCTCACTCTAACAAATTTTGAGGCGATTCTTTAGTCATTCACTCAATATATTTTAGACTGCCATTATACGTATACACCAACGCGTCGTCACCGCGTCCGCGCGGTGACTGACAGGGTTGTTCTCTTCTGCCGCGATCTTTCAGGGGTGGTGTGAAGCGCAGGCGTAAAAGTGCGGCCCCATTCCTTCTGTCAGCTTTTCAGCCGCGAACGGAGTGCGGGATTCATAAGTAGAACAGTAAATAAGTAACCCGGCACAAACGGAACGTAGAAGGTCCCGTCCCAAAGCAACGCTTGCGACGCGGTACTATCGTAGTAGCAGACGTGAGCCACCGGATGTTGTTGGAGACGCCACCGAGAAGCCGATACGTCACCGAGAAGTAAGGCATCATGGGCAATATCCGAGCGGAGCCCTGGCGGAGGGCAAGGAGAACGGCGAAACGAGAGAAGAACGCGCCGCGAACAAAAATGCGCTGCTTTGTTTTGTAATAACTGCACTACCCTAATACTCATCCCTTTAACAAAATTCTTAAAGGAAGTGGTTACTAGAACGCTCATTTATCCCAAAATGTGAATACCCACGCATCGACAAAACCTCTTTCAGGGCCCCTTTAAACCGCTAAAAGTACTCCAACGGCGTGCACTGAAATATCGTAAACACGGGCACGAGCGTGCTAACACATTAGGCCACTGTTGAGAGTTCACAGAGCCTATAGTTTAAGCAGGCTGGCAAGCAGCAGCCAAGTCGGACAGAAAAAGGGGCGTCATAAAAATATACACGGCGAATGAAAAAAAAAAAAAAAAAGCAGAAACTCAGAAAGCAGAAAAAGTGGAATAAGCCACTCTGATGTACACACAGGCTCCTTAAATTCGGCTTCACCACTGTACACACAGGCAATGCTGGGAAGTGTAAGCGTTTCGATACCAAAGTGGGACTTCGAATAAATATATCCTGAAGACCAACCCCAACTATCACTACGAAGCGTTATACACTCAGCACCTTTGCAGCCGGCTTTACTACTACGCAAAAATGCTTTGTTCGAAAGAAATTTTTTTCAGGGGCAACATTTCAGATCTTATATGAGAATATGAAGGCAATAGGGCCTTATATTCCCATAAAACTTGACGTATCCATAATTATTAAGGAGCTGTATACAGACGCCCCTTTAGAGTAGGTTTCACTACTATACAAACACAAATTCATTGCTAGGATAAAATTTTTACAAGGTCACTATAAGACGTCTGATATCAAAGTATGATAATCGGGCGGCCTTTTAAGAACCTCCATCAGACCCTAGTATCCTTACGGAGCGCTACACACCTAGAGCATTTAGAGTTAGAGTCGGCTTCCGTACTATGCATAAACGCAGTGCTACGAAATTCTTTTTACAAGTGTAATATAAGGAGTGTGGTTTCGAAGTATGACGGTAGAAGGGCCTCTTTTTAAATATCACCACTACACTCCATGTATCGCAATAAAGCGCTATACACAAGGACCTTTAAAGTCCGCTTCACCGATAAACACAAAAGCACAGCTCAGAAGACATTTTTTCAGGGGCAGTATAAGGAGTCTGATATTGTAACGAGGCTCAGACGCAGTTGAAGATGCAATTTGCACTGTGCACGGGGCAGAAACTAAGCCAACGCTAACGTCTAGTACAGCTGATGATGATGATTATGATGATGTCTTCAAATATTTTGGCACGTACCCACAAGGGGGGATTGGCCAGGGCTAAACCGGTTAAATACGTGGGAACTTCAAAATAATACTTATTTCCGGAAAGAGGCTGCGCGATGCCGCGCCAAACCTTGTCTTCCTTTTCTTCGAGTACTCAACCCTCAGCATTCCCTGCTTCTTCAAAATCCAATAAAAAATCGAGCTGTCCTTCTTAGGTAGCCCTTGGCGACATGAAAGTGTGAAGGACCTACAGCGCCTTATATTTACTGGCGGATCCAGAGGGGAGGTCCGGATGTCCTGACCCCCCTCTTATGCTGTATTTGGGTGGTCGTTATAGAGCGCTCTGTAGCACTCCGGAAAGCGACTCCGCGTCCGGGTGGTCGAAATCGAGCGCTCGACGTGTGTTCGGTTGGTCGTCTTAGATCGTCGTCCTCTACTCCGAGCGCCTCCGACTGCTCTGATTCCGAGCGCCGCCGAAATCTGGAGGCGAGCGGGTCACGTGACCCCGGCCGCCGCGACTGGCGGTCGCTGAGGCCTAGCCAGCGGTTTGTTGTGGGAGCATTTCGACGTTTTTGCTGTTACTGAAGGCATCTCCGCATCATGTCGAAACAGAGACGCCTATTGAGTGTAGGGGAACCGTCTCCCCTGCTTCTGCAGGCCGAAATAGACGCCGAGGACGACAACTTGAAACCGCAGCCGTGCAGTAGCCGTGCTGGCCGCGCCGCGGCGCCACGGTCGCGTGCTGCTCCAAGATCGGTTTCACGTTCGGTAGGGAATAGTGACTCTTGCTCGAATGTCCGCATCGGTGTACTCCGCGCCTGAGTATCAGAGCGACCACCCGAATACAGCATTAATTTCGGAATTTATACCCCCGATAGGATGACCCCTCAGGTTGTAGAAAAAGTCTAGTTGATGTTTTTTTCTACTTCTTGCATTTATGGTTATCAAAAATTTAGGTGAATAAAACAGGCTACAATCCTCCTCCTCATCCTAACTATCATCACCACCATCATCAACAACATCATCATCATCATCATCATCACTGATAGAAGCTGACTCCACCCCCCCCCTCAGAAAAAACCTGGATCCGCCCCTGCTTATGCTAACAGAATATACGTATGCGGCAAAAGTGTGACAAATGAAGCGTTACATACAGAGGGACAGACGACGCGTTTCCTCGTAACGTCCACTTAGGAATGCTCAAGCATTTAAGTCAAGAAGAAAGGCCGATTTTTGTAATGTCGCTCATTCGCGTTCCATGCCTTCGTACGCTGTATATTTTCATGACAAATTCACGCTAAGCAATTCTGCTCCTTGCGCCGACCGCCTGTCGGGAGAAGAAACGGCCCCTGCTCCAGTTGTTCGGCGCATTCGTTGCCATTCACGGCAGCAGTGGCATAATGGAACACGGCGCTCACAAATAGAATACCCGGAATAACACAGCCCGGTGACATCCTTCACGTGGCCTCTTCTTTTGTTCTGCATTTCTCCTTTCCACCCCCTCTACCTTCATACCCTCCCCGCTTCTCTCATGATTCTTTATATGCGCCTCTCGCCCTTCTTTCCGCCATTCACTGGCTTAGCTATTCTGAAACGCACTGCCTTTTCTGTGGACCAGACCACAGAACAACGTTCAGCTTTATTCTGTGGACCAAACCACAGGGCGATGTTCTGTTTTGAGCTATTGTTAAAAGGGCCTCAGTCGTCGGCTTCCGTGACGCAGAGGTTTTGACTCTAACGACATGGATTCGAGTCCCGGCAGTTGAACTGTTTTTCTTCCAAAGTTAATTTCCTGCTGTAACATGTTCTGTCAAGTCAATTCTACGCATTGTTTATGTAAACAAGTGTGAATTGGTATGTTTTAGGTCGTTTAGATGAACAAGGCTTAACCATATTGTGCTACGGAGCACAGAATAAACCTGAGCATTTATTACCCAGTTGTCTGACCCACAGAATAGGCACTGCCCCTCTGAAACACTTCGTGAGGCATTCAAACACACTTTGTAAGGACAACATCTCCCGTCCGAATAATCCACTCCTTTGGAAGATTTTTAAATTAACTTAAGTGCGCACAACGGTGTTTTAAAGACGATAGTCTTTCTTGGGCTACTTAAACCCAGAAATTTTGATCTGTCTGTATGTCTGTCTGTCTGTCCGTCCGTCTGTCTGTCTGTGACTCGATTCAGCCACCCGGCAAAAGCAGAACAATGCCTGCGCAATAGTCTTATATAGTCACCGCTAAATCTACCCGTCTATGTCCGATGTAATGTTCATACTTGCCAACATTGTTGAAGAAGAAAGAAGAACAAGGCATTACGCAAATATGAGACAACAAATCAATACAGAAATGATATTTGCAGTGTTCCTTTATAAAAAAATCAAACATGCTTGACTTTTGCGAAATTATATACTTCATCAACTGCAGAAAAAGAATCCACTCCGCCGTCGCCTGCTGTCGTCCGCGCCACTATAGCTTCTGGCGCCATTTTAAGAAATCAACCGGCTACAGTTACGCAAGGTTCCACTAGGTAGGTACCACGTTCTGCTTGCAACGCACGTGGAGTAGGGAAACGCGGTTCTTTAAACGTTGAAGTAGGGCGCCTCGATTCACGCGCGTCTTCGCCGTACGGCAGCGTTGGCATCGAGACACCCGGCTTGGAGCAGTGGAACGCGGTAAATTTAAAATGACTTAAGCAAACCTTTGGCATCTTTACCTTGGGAGGAGCGCGACGCAAGAGGAACAACATGAGAGGTGAGCGGGAAAGCGAAGGGAGGCATTTACTTCGCAAAAGCCAATAAAGACTATCGTCTTTTGACGGCATTTGCAAAGAAAGGAGCAGATACGCGGCCAATTTTTTCCTCCTATTTCAACACCACCCGGGCTTGCGTCCTCGCAATAACACACGCACGCGCGCACACACCGGACATCGCTCATTCAGTTGCACAGGCCATCGTACCGGCCGCAAGCGCCACTGGAATTACAAGCGCAGTGGCTTTTCACTCCTGCTCCTCACAACGCTGCAGGCAGGCTTCCGATGCACACTCACAAAATCTGATTGATTGATTTGATTGATTCATTCATTGATTTGATTGATTCGCTGATTTGATTGATCGATTCACTGATTTGATTGATTGATTGATTGATTTGATTGATTGATTGAGTCGCCCGAACAGCCCGGAGACAGTGTCCAGACACCGCCCTACATAGCCTTCGGGCTATTTTCTTCGGGCTATCTCTTTGTTTGCTCCATCCTCGATTTATTTGCGTTGTCAGAAAAAAAAAAAAAAAACACGGCTCTTTCCAGGAAGCATAATAAAAAAATTTAAAACAAAAAGACTTTCAAGCAGCGGCTGTATGAGATATGAAAAGGCAGGAGCAGCGTAACTGCCTCCATGCCTGCACTTTACATTTACCGCGAGCGATGGCGTAGTCAATATTAAATCCAAGCTGCGATATAACATCCGATGCGACACGTATGGCAAATTAAACGTACCGCTGCTGCGTTATTTTGGACAGAGGAAACGAAAAGCACCTTTTTTTGTTACAGAGAAGGGAGGTGGTCAGGCCCTGATTTATTGATTGATGGTATGGTTGAACGGGCCCACGCGACGCAGGCGATGAGGCGCGCCGTTGTGGAGGGCTCCGGATTAATTTTTACCACCTGGGTATCTTTAACGTGCGCCGAAATCTCGTACACACGGGAGTTTTTGCTTTTCGCCTCCATCAGAAAAGCGGCCGCCGCGGGTCACTCCCAAAATCTGCTTTCGCTCTTTCAATCAAGGCCGGGGAAGGGGGGAGGGGGGGGGGAGGGGGAGGGTTGCGGACAACGAAGCCCTGCTTTTCCGCAGATACCTCCTGAAAGAATGACTACTTCGCCATTACGTTCCAGTCCTTGTTTGGAAAAGTAGGAGAATAACTTTATTAAAAAAAAAAAAAGACAAGTTGTTCCGCGGACCCCCTTTAAAAAATATATATATATACATCACCGTAACCACCCGGAAACGTTCAGCAAATGTGCCACGGGCGGCTGTCCCGACCAGAGCTGAGCACACATTTTTGCACGCGTGCATGCCGGCCCCATTTTTCTCCACGCTGCTTACGCACTCTTCCCAGTCTACAAGATGCCGTTTAGGGACCGCACGTTGAACGTCAGCAGCACTATACGAGGATTGGAAAAAGTAATGCACGGCCACGCGTGTGCCAGCAAGCGGCACAAAGGCACGAGAAGATCCTCCAGCGAACAATATACGCGCCTCGAATGCAGGCGAGTTTGTGCGCCGGCTGATTTTTTTTTTTCTTTCCCCTACATCGGGTTGTGGCGTTTCAAGCCTCGCATATCGCCGCACTGGCATCGCTCGCATTATTCAACGCGTTCTCTTTAAGGTCAGGGGTTACAGAAGAAAGGTATTCAAACCAATGCAAATACTTCAGGGAAGCTAAAGGGCCGAAATCCGATGTCACTAAAAAGAGATGGTTCACCACGCTACCATATATCATTGCACAACTATGATTATATTACGAGATGCAGTACCCGCTGCATTTTTTTTTTTTTGCGGGGGGGGGGGGGGGGGGGGGGGCTCTTTGCAGGAGACCAATGAGGCTTCGATAACCGGGTGCTCTGTGACATCATGAGCAAGGATCAACACTACTTAATCGAAATCAGGGTATCGTGAATTCTCGCATATTCCCGGCTAAATTCAGAGGGAATCAGAAAATGCATTGAAAGTTGTGCAGGGAAGCTGTAAAGCGGAGAAAAAAAAAACGGTGAATGTGCTATACGGAGCGATGGCGCAAAGTGCGCAGATCATCTAGCCTATGCATGAACGTTCGTCCACGTGAAAACCTCACTTGCACGCCTTCGCGCTCTTATATATATATTATAAAAAAAAAGCGGAATAGTGCGATTTTCTTGTACAACGAATTAATCGATGGCAGAGCCGTTTCGAGCTCACCGACAGTGCTGAAATGCGTGTTTCTGTTAACGGCACCCGTTTCGCACGAATTTTACGAAACAATAAACGGCGGACCAGACACAAGAAGTCACAATAAGGACTGCTCTAAGGTCAGGAGTATTTCGAATCTTTGCACCTGCCTCTCGTTTCTCCGGCAAAAAAAATGAGTAAGCATTCTTTGCCTTACGCATTCTGTGCGGAGTACCCCACAACCCCAACCGTGCAACGCCAGCATCTACACAAAAATGCATAACCGCCGAAATTAACACATTCAATCGTTGAAATATTAACTAAATCTGCCCGTCTAATGCATCGGGCGCACACGGCGAAGACAAATAAAAAAGGCGCGAAGAAAAACAAATTGAAGCACGAATAAAAAAATAGTGAAGAAGCACCAAACCGTGTAACGCTCTCTTCATCCGCACAAAATTGCATAATGCCGGAGTTAGCTCTTTAATCATTACAATAGCATTTATGCAGATTATTGGTCCAAAGACAAAAAAGATTCCTTATGAAAACAAGCGACGAATGTTTACACGTCAGATGACAATTATCAGAACTGCTGCACATGTTTTTATTTACGTGGACTCTTCGGCCGCAGAAGAAACAAATAAAAACAGAAAAGCGTATCTACGTCATCACAAATGTCACGCCCACTGAGTACCTAAAAGAAAAAAAAATGGCTCCAATCCACGCTGTGAAGGTGGTTGGAAAGCAAAGCTGTAAACGACACCCATAACAATTGCCCATGCGACGTCACTTGAATTCACACACGTGGCTCTACAAAGAGTGAAACCAGAGATCCTGCCAGCCGTTACCTGGAATTCGCGGGAGCAGCGTCCCGAACGCAGCAGCGTCGGCCACGGCCGGGCTAGAGCGGCGGACTCGCCCGCTGTAGCCCGGCCGTGTGTCGGCGGAAAGAAAACGGAGAGGAGCGCCTTTCGAAGGATGACACAGCGGAATCTAGACATCCTTATGTGCTAGCTTGGGGCAACACCACCGCGCGACACAAGCGCAGACACCGAAACAATTCGGAATGCGAGCTTAGTGATTTCCATTTATACCGATTTAAACTAGTAGTTGGTTTAGTAAGTTTGAGAATTGCGAGAATGCTGAGGGAGCTTTTATAATCGCTATTTATCAGAACCAGTTGCTACTTTCGCCTTTTGTAATACCTCTTAAAACCTCTTAAAATTTAGAAGACGGAGTCCCATTCGTGGCAAGCAGTGCGCAAAAAGAGTGTTTCTATAGCGGCCAGATGTCTGTATTATGGTCTCTACATTTTGCTTTCCCGCCCAGCAGGCCAATCCTTAACGTATCTTTACCGTACGACCGCTTAATTCCATCGGGTCCGGGTTACCCATGAGGTGCTGTCGAGCGAGTTAATCAAGCCGTGCGAAGGAAGCGTGAAAGGGACATAAGGTTGTGCCAAAACAGGCCCAAAACAACCGCCGCTAAAGCAGACGACAAAGCCGACGGAATGGTTCCCGCCGACGCGCCCGCCGGGGTAAGTAGGCTCCCGCGCGCGGGAAACGCTGGGTAATAGCGCCCATTCGCCGCGCCATCTACACTGTGCAACGTAAGCGAAAAGCGCCCTCCCACTCCCCAGCCGCATCGGGAGTATCGTGTGGCGCACGCAACGACGAAACCGTTGTCTGGTAGAGGTAGAAAGCTTTGCTTTATAATCGCCCACTGCGCCTAACAAGTGCAGAGTTCACAGGCTCCTAACAATTAGCTTTTATGGCGAAAGGCTTCAATGGCTCAATTGGCCATAAAAAAAAAAAGCGGCGTCCGGCATCCGTAACGGGAAAAAAATGCCGCAGCTTACGCTAGTGGTGCAAGGCTGGAGAAGCAAACGCTTATCCGCGAGCCGGTACAGGAAGAACTATGCGCAGGCTGCGGAAATGAGCCAGAAACCTTGCGACATATTGTAACGGAGTGCAAAAGTATCCGTCCAGTCCTCAGTGATGGAGCCATCCAGCTTCCGGAAGCCCTTGGCTTAAGGTTAGCGGAAAAGTGAACTGGACAGCAGTAGAGGTTAGTAAAAGAAGGTTAGAATGTTGGTAGGAAAAGAGCAGAGAACAATCTGGGAATACATGCGAACAAAGAAGTCAGGCTAGCACAAAAATTTCGTAATAAAAGTATTTGCTTTTTATTTTGACATTATTTTTATATTTTTTTATTTTATTTGGTTTGTATTTTTCCGGCGAGGTGATTGTACAGTAGCGTTGCGACTAAGGCCGCTGTGCAACGCCACCCCGTTACAAAGGGGAAGCCACTAAGCCTCATCATCAGCAGAGTGCACCTCACATGGATTTCCGAAATTGCCGCTGAAAGTTGTCCATGACTGGCAGGCCCGGATCGTTTTGTCCGCAGCTTTTCACATCTCTCCAAAAGTGGACCGCCTTAGTACGCGCTAGAACCCGCGGCAACCAACTCCGCCAACTCGGCGTCTGCAGCGCGAACTCGCCGTCTGTGCTCCCCCCCCCCCCCCCCCCCCCCCCTTCAGGATTGAACGAGATTGAAGAGATTTGTACCTACTTTCAAGTTATTTAATCAGGACAGAACCATTTTTGTCTGAACGGACAGCCACCCTTAAACTCGGCAATAGACAATCCCAACCCTGCACCTTCCCGAAAGTGGCACCCCCCAAGGTTCAATCTTATCTCACACAGTTTAGCATAGCTAGCTCTTAACCCTGTCGCTACGGCACTCGCCAACATTCCCTCGCTCCACGGTAGTCTATACGCCAACGACATAACAGTCCGGGTAACTCACGGCACTGCTGCCTACATTGAATTCACCCTTCAAATTGCGACGGACACCACACCCTATCATGCGCCCCTGACTCAGTCCCACACGCACCTCCTCACTCCACGCCGCCGGCCCACCCCTTGGCCTCCCCCCATACAAATCTACATCAATTACCAACCAATAACACCTACGCCAAGTTGGTTCACCATAGTCGGACTGACCTTACAGCAAAATCGAGGCAACTCTTGCACGATACAAACGCTCAACCGACACGTGACACAAACTGTAGGACTTATCCGCCGGACCAACCCCCGCGGCCATGGTCCCTCCGAAAAAGTGACATATTACCTGCTACAGCTCTCCCCTCACGCACTCACTCCTTTACTTGTACCTTAGAAAAGCGGAACTCGACAAATTGGAAACCTTACAGCGCAGCACTTCTCCGTCCACCCGACACCTCTATAATCCGCCTCCTATCAACTGAAACTTTTAACACGATCCCCGAGCTCCTCGAAGCCCACCGAATTAGCAAACTTGCTCGCCTATCCACAACTCCCACAGGTTCGATCCTCGTGCCCCAACTCAACCTTACTGTTCCAGGACCCCCTCCCCCCCTCTCGCTACCTACCCCTATCCCACCACGAAAATATCGAAATCCTCCCCTCCCCGTCACATGCATCCTACCTACAGCCCACCCCCACGAGGCCGAGGAAGGCGGCAATAGCGCTGGCCATATATATATATATATATATATATATATATATATATATATATATATATATATATATATATATATATATATATATATATATATATATATATAGAGAGAGAGAGAGAGAGAGAGAGAGAGAGAGACAGATGCCAAGACCGAAGCGAGAGCGGTCGGCTCGAAATGTAAGAGAAAAACGATATTGTATGCGTTTTTCCTGTGTTTCCATTGTTCTTCGGTTATAAATCACTATTCGTGTAACAATCTCGCCGACTGAGCGCTCCTTTTAGAAACGGTCGTTATCTCGGCGAGAAGTTGAATTATTCAGCCATCATGTCAATCGTAGAGGACCTGCTGAGAGATCTTTTTTTTTTTTTTTTTTTGATGGAGCAATATGTGAATTCAATTAACAATGAAATGTATTTGCATCGCATACAGAGAGTACACGATGCCGAAGGCCGGCAGACGAAGCTGTCTCAAAGGGCAGGTTGACCGAGCAGCGGGCCACCCTTTTGTGGCACCAGCGCAATACAGCCAGCGCAATACATGCAGTTTTCAGCAGAACATAAGCCAAAAAAAAAAAAAAAAACAATAATAACCCTTGCGACTTCGGAAACCCTCAAGACACCGGTTTAAATGTTACATATGTTCCATGATTTAGTTTAGAGCTAGTTGTTCTTATTTATATTGAATAATTGTGCAGTTTAACGCGCCGAATCTTCACTTGGGCTATGAGGCGCGCCATAGTGAAGGACTCTGAATTAATTTTGACCTCTTGGGGGTCTTAACGCGCACCGACATTTCGACACAGAGGCGCTTTTGCTTTTCTCCTGCATCAGAAAACCAGCCACCGCGGCCTGGATCCGACCCGCGTCCTCGGGCTCAGCAGCACAACGCCATAGCCACTGAGCCACCGCGGAGGGTAGTTTCTCTCATTTAACTTCTTCGATCGAGGTACAACGTGAAAGAAGGCGTTCCCGCTATAACGATCGAGTGATGCAGTTTGAGTCGGACATGGTTGTTTTTTTTTCTTATTGTACTGAATGTCAGCTACGTGAAAGTGAAATCGCTATATTTGATAGATACGGTTTATTATTTTAATGTCTAATTTTGCGACTGCACAAGTTTTGTTGATAATTCGTTTAAGATTGACGGCTTAATAAAATCTTCCTTCTTCTCACTGATACGTTCTTCTGTTCCTTGGCTTATACTGCGCACGACAGATAATAACCGTTAAATGTTATTAGAAACCAAGCCAATAAATTATTTTCCCGAAATAATAAAAAAAATTACGCTTGTCTTACAGCCGATCAGCGCGAGTGACATGGAGGCTTCAAAAATTTCAGCATTTTAAACCAGTCATCATCACCATCATCACTGGCGTCGCCATTATAGGTCCCAAGGACGCAGCTAGCCCCGGGTAACAAATTTATTAAGAACAAGCAGCGAAACCAACCATCGTCGTCTACTCCCCATAACACGATAGCATGAACGTGCATTGGCGCAACGCGTAGGAGACAGCTCGAATCCATTCGAAGGCGTTGAGGCGTATCGCAAGCAAAGCGACTCCAGAAGCAAGACTGCAAAGCCCTTTGGCAACGCGAGGCGAAACAAGGTGTCCCGGGCGTTCAGGTGGATATTCGTCCTTTCGCATCCTCGGATTTCGTTTGTAAGTGCCGCTGTGCGTCAAGCGATAGACAGTTTCCTTGGAGCAGAATTAGTGCCCACCGCACACGTGGTGTTAGCAGCTACATTTCCGTACATATCCCGCCCCCTAACTCTACGTCTCCATATATATCCCCTCTTTCTCGGAAGGAACACTAGCATGCAAAATTTGCTGCAGCCGCAATTTGAGCAGCCGCCTCTCAGAATCATGGCATTCATTCCAAATCGCCAACGCGACAGGGCAAGTTTCCAAAGCATATACTAATCGAAAAACGAAAAAAAAAAATGCAGAAGTGCACATTGACTCACACGGCACGCCGACAGAGCTTGCAAACGCCCGTCAGCGACGGCTCGTGCACTCCGCCGCCAAAGCGGCACATCTTCACGGACTCGGTGAAAAAGCCCCACGGAGCGGCCACTTTACGGCTAGGCCGGTGGGCCACGCCGATCATCGCTTCACGGTGCGTTAGCGCCGCGCGTAACTGATACAGCAGCAGGGCGTCTGCCACCCGCTCCGCATAGGCGCGCGAAAGCTGCGGTCTGGCGACAAGGATAGTCGAGCAGAGTGGAAGAAAAACTCGGCTGCGTCGCGACATGCGCCTTTTATGCCGAGCGCAGCGAGTGCATTGTTTGACGGCTCGCCGTCCCCGTTCGCGTGATGAATAGCTTTCGGTTGCCACGCGAAGCTCCAGGTGACGTCGGCGCCCGGAAAGGGCAACGAGCGCGAGAAGAGACCGCGCTATAAGAAGTGAGATACGGTACTATCTCTTCGCAGCTGCGACGGATAGTGACTGCTTTTTCTGCATGTGTACAAGTGGCGGAAGCGCGTGCGGTGCGCTCCCGACTGCGCTGCACCGCACGCGTTATGCGGAGGTCTTGGTTCGATTCTCGCTTCCGATCACGAGGATTTTTTCTCAACTTTGATTAAAAAAATTACAGTTACCGTTATCGGCGCAACAAAGCACCTTCAAGTAGGATATATATATATATATATATATATATATATATATATATATATATATATATATATATATATATATATATATATATATATAATACACACACACACACACACACAGAGAGAGAGAGAGAGAGAGAGAGAGAGAGAGAGAGAGAGAGAGAGAGAGAGAGAGTCGAACCTCGTTAATTCGAACTCCGAGGGGACAGAAAATCTGTTCGAATTAGCCGGAGTTCGAACTAGCGGGGGTCCCTTTGATTGGCGGTACAGCGCACGCTACCAGTATTATGCGCGATACAGTAGGCGGTATTGGACGTCCTTCGGAGTGCAGTTTCAATAATTACGTGCAGCGAAAGTACGGCACACGGAATGGTTAGTTCGAGATGCGAACCCGAAGAAGCAGGCACGCACTTCTGGACTGCGATCCATAGAGCGAAGGTGGCGCGGTTGATGCCAGCTGCTTCAGCGTACTCGGAGGAGGCACGCGGTTACGCCTGTGGGAAGCTGCGGAGGCTAGTGACGCACTGAACTTTGGCCTTCGGCTTCGAATTTCACGAAAGGTAGTCTGCGCGAACGGGTAACATCGTTCGAATTAACCGTGGCGGGTGTTTCAGGTTCGAATTAGCGAGAGTTTTCCCCCATTCAAATGCACGTCACTTTGCCGGGACCAATGCACCTACAGTTCGAATTATCCGTTGGTTCGAATTATGCGACTTCCGCATCATTCCGACACCCGCATACTCATATACAATGCCAGCATCCTAGAAAACCAATTAAGGTATACGGGAGGTACATCATTTTTTCGTATTGAAAAAAAAAAAGACATCTTTTGCGGGCGAGGGCCGAACTCACGACCTTCATGCATACTATGCCATAAAACTATGCTACCTGGAAGGCCGCGCTCTCCGCCACTTTCTTGGGTATTTTTAACAAGTGCTAAAAGCGCTTTCTTAACGAGTGCCGTAATTTATACAGAAACGTGCAGGGCAGCCAGGAAACTGACCTACGACACTTTTAGAATGCGGAATCCGAGCTTAGGGCACGGCAGCGCTCGTTGTGAGCGCAAGTGCGAGGCGTTTTATAACAGCCATCTTCGCGCAAGGCTATCTCTCCCGCCTGCAGCGCCAGCACACATATTTCCAGATGTTTCAGTGCATACGTTCGTGACGCAATATTGTAGGAACAAAGAGAAAAATTAGACGCGAGGGTTTTATTTCATAACTGAAATTGCAAAATGCATTACAGCCCACGAATCGTCCTGAGGCAAAGTACCTATAGTTTCGTAAAAATTCGCAAGAAGTCGGTCCATGTGCATATGTAATCCGCGGCACAACACAGGCAATCAATCAGCCTGAACTGAAACGCAAGACCACGAACGCGCGGCGAAAAATTCCGCGAAGGAAAACAAACCGGTGACAAAAAAAAGAAAATCGGGCAAGTTGCCGCCAGGCAATTGTGTAATGTACGCTGACACTTATGAAATATAGACCAATCACGATAGCACATGTGGCCTAAACCGTTTCTTCGTGACGTCACAACACCTGCCACAGCAATGAAATCAAATTATATGCAAGCGAATTCCGAGCTCCTATCTCTGCCAGTGCGCTGGGAGTCTTGGCAACCACGGCAGCGCGCGGGCGTCCCATATCTAAGGCGCACACTAAACTTTCTTACACCCTTTTTGGCCGAAAAGGGCGTAAAAATCTTGTCCCATGGCGCACATCTTTAAAAGGTGTTTTGGCTAAAAAAAGGGTGTAAGGATGAAAAAAGGAGTGTTCGCGTGAACACCCTAAAAAAAGGGTGTGGGCAGCGCAGCTACGGGTGACAATGTGGATCCGCAAGCGCGCAGCATGACATACAGACACATTCAATATGCAAAAGGCACACTTGGATTACAAATGAACTGAGCAAGACAACCAATGGAATGTATACGGACACGAGCACATACTTGGAAACACATCAGCTCTTCTTGCTTTTATCGCCAGCAGAGGAAGAAAGTCCTCCGATAGAGACGGTAGGCTTCTCGCAAAAATCGGATATTTTACCCCTGATTTTGGAATTACGCATTGTATCGTGAGCATATACAAATCAGTATGTGGATATGCAAAAAGTTTGTAACCGCGAGGTAGTTATTATGTTCAATAAGTCATGGAATTTTATTAAAAACCAAACAAATATTCTCCTTCATCTCAACACCCTTCAAGAAAGGTGTTCATTATTTCAACACCTTTTTTCCCTAAAGGGTGTAAAGCTACGCATTGGGGTGTTGGAAATTAAGGAACAGGGTGTAAAGAAGAAAAAGGGCGTAAGAGACCTCCAACTTTGGAGACATTTTATACCCGTTTACACTGATGGACATAACATTTTCTACTAGCGGGAGGATGTTTCTTACCTCACGATGTTTAAAACAATATTAATTGGCATAAATTATAACCAGTGAAAATGTTTAAACTTGAGCTAGGTTCGATGGCGATAGCAAAAAAAAAATTAGAGCCCTTCCACCCCGTGAAAAGGGATGGCCAACAAAGCTGCGGTGCCCAGCCTCAACGTGAGGTTTGACTGGGTCCAAGGGGTGCACAAAGCAAAACACGTTTGTTTGTAATTTGCGATTGAGCATTGCTCCTGGTTATTAACTGAAAGTCCAGTCCTGTCCAGTCACTGCTCCTCGCGCATGCTCAGCACGGCTCATCACGAGCCACGTGAAACGGCTATCAAGCGGCTCCGACGCAGCGTCAGACTTGGCTACTGCGCAATTGAGGCGCACACATGGGCACGCGCCGGCGCCAGTGCGTCTGCCGCTGCTATGACGCAACACAATCCAACACAATCCCCTTTAATCCAATCCAATCGAATCCAATCCAATGCCCCTCGCGCTTGCGCAGAACTAGCCACCATAGCAGAACGGCCCTTCACGGCACACGCGAAACTGCTCAACCTCGGCCGGTGTACGCTACAAAACACAGGAATCGTGGGTAGAAATTTATTACAGCGCGGGCATGGTAATCACGGCGCATGCTCTATGAAGGCCCTAGGACCTTTTTAATTTTGTATGATTTTTTCCATGCCCCGAGTGTGTGGCGCGCAGTTTTACGATTCCGTGGATTTGAGTGGGCTCCGCAACTTGGCGCTACGCTCGCTAGCGATTCCTGTCTACATCGCTCTGGGACCGGAGACGATCTGCTGGATCCTAGCCTTGCTGTAAAAAAGAAAAAAGAAAAAAAAAAGAGAACTGCGCCGCCTGTAAAGGGTGCACCACCACAGATAGGGTATTATAACAGCGAAGCCGGCTTTCAAGCCTGTTCGAGTGTGAGCGCAAGAGGCGCATGCGGATTCGCACACCTCTTACTACCCCATTTCAAAGGTACTAGTCTTTTTTGGATTCTAAAACGCTAAAAAATTGTCGCAGCTTGCACTGGGCGTGCAGGCTGGAGAAACAGCGAAGCTGGGGTCGCCCTAGATTGCTTCCCCCTTCGATCCGTTGTCAATGTGGGGGACACACTGGAACAGCCTTGTAAAATCCGGCTAACTTGGCTTCACCCCTCAGCACTTAGCCAAGCCTAGCAAGAACATCGCGAAAGCTAACAAAACGTAGCAAACTTAGCAACACTGGAAGAAACTAGGTCAACCCAGAGCTCCGCTGTTTTTTTTTATGCAACTGAACACCTATTTCACACCCTTTCAACATCCTGCAGAAAGCCAAGCGTGTCGCAGTCGGTCAACACGCTTTTCGACACACAGATATAGTCTTTTTTATTTTAAAAGTTCAAATTGATGTCTCACGTGCCAAAGCTAAACTTGGGCCATGAGGCGCACCTGCGTATAAAGAAACGAGAGATCAGTGCAGACGAACAATTCTTTTTTTTTTTTTTGCTTCTGAGCATTTCTCACGAGGTAGAGAGGATGGTATAAGGGAATGTCTTGTACTTCACAGTGCAATTATGCATGCACGCATGGCCTTAATCAATCGCAACACCTTTTCCACACCCTAGGAAAAACCAAGGGTGTTGATGTTGGTCAACACACTTTTTCCACAGAAAAAGGGTGTAAAGCTACGAAAAGGGTGTTGAGATCCAAGAAAAAAGATGTAATGGCCTCCCAACATCCTTTTTTCCCACTTGTGCTACACCTTTTCTGGTCAAAAATGGTGTCGAAAAGTTTAGTGTGCGGTGTCTACAGAAACGTCAGGCTCATTTAATCGGAGTGATTTCAAATTACGCGCTCATTTCCCGGCATGTAGTCCACCCTAGCAACCGCGGCGTCCGCAGCAACGCGCGACTGCACCTGTTCCCTCATACGTCTGAAGCCCAAAGCAAATACTGCAACCAACTAGGAACGCTCAGACATATCATCCTAGAGTGCTAGCAAAATCCAAGCCACCACAAAATCGTAGCTTATTTGGTGGCTCTAGCGTAACCCAGAGCCACTAAATGAGCCACGTTAGCGTAACCGAGCCTGCTCCTGTCGCACCAGTGCGCTGTATCGAAATCCTCGAAAAGTAAACACAACTGTCATGGTTACCAGACGGCGGCCGGACCAATTCCGCTCGTCAATGTCGGCCGCAATAGAGCGCGTAAATCTGGCCACTTATGGCTGCCGCCGTGGGTCAGTGTCGTTACTCTTAATAGTTGTAGCCAAGGCGGCGCATGGATACCCGTGAAGAGGGCACCACTCCCACGAAAGCAACGGTGCTCTTTCTCTCTCTCTAAGATTACACAGTACAGCAAACTGCCTGCTTCCGCAGCGTGCTCACTTCACGATCAAGAGATGCATGGTTCGAGACCGATTAGGGGAAGTTTTTTTTTTTTTTTTTTTTCAGAGGTAAAGGACGCGCGCAAAACTAGGGACTCTGTCTACGTCACCAGACACGTCGCCGCCCCCAACATCAATTAGTTTAGTCGTTTTACTCCCCACTCGCCCATCTGTGGCACCTGCCGGCACGACGTGTCACGTTCATAGGCCACCTTGACGAAGAGCGCTGAAATCAAACAAACAATGAACAAGTCAAAAAATAAATGATGCGAACACAGTATACGGGCCACATGGACGTACATGTCAAATGTACTGAAGGAAGGCCAAAAAGCGCTAACTGTCCAGCTGTCCTTGGGCGCATTGCACGGGTGAAAGTACTTCGCAAGCGGCGGTAATCAGCCGTGCCTATGCTCTCCACACCTGAGTCGACACCACAACACGCCTTGTCGCCGTTCCTTACTGTTGCCGAAAAGGAAAAGAAAGAAAAAAAAAAAAGACGGACAGTGGGAGTGATTTCGCAAAGGGCGTGAAGCAGCCTCGCTTCCTTTTATAGCGAGCACAAAGAAAACGCGTCGCATTGAGTGCTGTTGCTAAGGCAAGCCGACTGGAATGGGGATGCAGCTTATTACGGCGCAGTGGCATTTACGCGGGCGCGAGAGACAAACGCTTTTCGCGATCCGGTTAATGTATTCATTTTGTGGCCATGCTCACTGCGCAACTGTATTTTATTTTCAACTAATCGGTTTTAACTATCTTTCTCATTTATTCACTGCTCATTTCACGGCCTATGCCCCAATTCTAAAAACCTGCAGATCGACCTTTAAGACGTGCACTCGATACATCTGCCTGCGACGAGCTACATCGTTAAGTAATTTTTTTTTTAGTGCTTAAGCATTTTTGTGCGGTCTCCACGAGGAGGAAACTCGGCTGTGACGCCTGATGTGCCACACTTTTGCCGCATATTAAGAAAATGCCGCATATTAAGAAAGAAACATAAAAGCCGCTACAGGGCCTTCATACACTGACATGAGACTCATCGTATATTGCACTTAAAATGTCTCCCTATATACGTATAGCTATGCACTTTCGTCTCTAAAGGCTTTATTAGGCAGGATGCATGGGTCTTATGAGGTATTTTACAAAATGCGCTAGGGCCTCCATATTTGCATACCATGACCTGTTATAGTGCTTCTGGAAAAATGCATTACCAGCAAATCGTTCGAGTATAGCAGCGAAGCCGACTATAAATGAGTTCATTTTAGAGCGCTTCTTGAGGATACGTGTAGTGTTATGGAGGTATTTATTCAAAGGCCCTGCGGTCTATACATCGTCATCCTGTGGGACAACCTGGACTTTTACGTGACCCACGGAACACTCCCAGTTACCTTATTTTTTACCTCTTCCTTTTTCCCCCTCTCTTTCGCCCTGCCTCCTTTAGGGCCTTTATTCCATTCACCCCTCCCCCGCAGAGAGTAGCATGTAGGCGAATACATGCCTGGAGACCTCTCTGCTTTCTTCCAATAAAGATCTCTCTCTCTCTCTCTCTCTCTCTCTCTCTCTCTCTCTCTCTCTCTCTCTCTCTCTCTCTCTCTCTCTCTCTCTCTCTCTCTCTCTCTCTCTCTCTCTCTCCTGCGGTCTTCCAACTTGTAATATCAGACTGCTTATTCGACGCCTGGTAAAATGTCTTCCAGCAATGCACATGTGTGTCGCAGTGAAGCCGGCTATAAAGGGGCTTCGTGAATAGCACAGCTGCTTATGCATTTATTTGACAATATTACCACTTGGGCGTCCCTGCAAAATTTCCTTTTTTCCCCCACCAACAAAAAAACAAGCGCGCTAAATAATAAACGAAATTGTTCGAAGATGCACCAGTGTATATTTGAGAGTGCGTGAGCAACAAGTCCCTCTCCTTTGCGGACGCGTCGCTCCAGCTTTAAATGTCCGCAACGCGGCGTTTCTCGCACGCGCCTCGCACACGCGCTAACCGCGCTTTGCGTTCAAACCACCGCAGCGGTCCCGCTTGCTCGCCTAGCAGCGGCATTGGCTGCCTGTCGCTCCTTTCGTTGCCCACCAGTATGGGCCTTTCGTCGCCGTCATTGCCATTCCTCCCCCTTTCACGCCTGCATTCGGATCTTAAATGCGTACAAGCGGTCGCTTGAGTCGCAAGACCCGTCGAGGCAGCAGCACTTGGCGGTTCGCCCTTCTACTTGTCACCATGGCAACGTGGCTAGCGTTCCCAAACGATCCTCCCACGGTACATTAACCCCAATTTCTTTGCCTTTTTGTGCTTCTCTATCACTCACTCCGATGACAGAGGGAGGCGATAATGAACACAATGCCGCGGAAATTTTGCCGATATGGGATCACGCAATAAAATGCTCAGGGGGGTCCGCGCGCGTGACATATTAGTTTTAGCAGTCCGTTCGTTACGTTCGTTACGTTGCTACCGGGTTTACCGGGACCCGACTGCGCATGCGCCATTTGTTCCGTACGCGGCCCGCGTCTCTACCGGCGCTCTGCTTCCGTGTTACCGTATCCCGCAACCGGCTTGCGTTGCTCTGGTCGGCTCGGGTGTTGGAAACTTTAGGCTTAGCGCCCTGGCAAATATTTGATCGCCGCTATCTGTGCAACTGCGAATGACAATCCGTAACACAACTTTTCACCACACTATCATCCCCTTTCTCGCATGTGAAACTTTATTTGAGCTACAACTGCCGTGAGCGACCGGTGACCGAGAAATCTGCGTAGCCTGTTTCGATGCTTCCGCGCAGGTATCGCCATCTCTCGGCCGCTCGGCGCACCGCGCGCCGCGGCATCCACGGCCGGTCAGCATAGGCTTGCATCGCGGCAGATATATCTGATCGCCGCTTTTAAAATAAGCCCTGAGAACAATCCTTAGCACAATTTTTCACCACACTAACACCTACTTTTTCGCAGGTGGAACTTCGATTTAGTGATCAGATTGATTCGGAAGAGCAGCGACAAGCTGTTGCTACCGTGGTCTGCGCCGGTTCGAGCCGCTGAGTGTGCCGAGCTGGCAGGCGCGACCGGCGTGTGCGCGGACTGTTTCCGATGCAGAAAACGCTTCACGATTGCCTGCTTTATCCATTTCTTGCGTACAAACGCGCGGAATCTACAAATTCAGCTCAGCGATCGTCGTAGTTGACCATGGAGCAAACACAGTGGGCGGAGCGGCGCCGACGAGGCATCGCACACCCGCATCGGGCCATGTGTCTCAAATTCACGCGTACGACTAGCCGTGGTGACAGTCGTAACGATCAGTCGCATACGAATCGCGTGTACCAATCGTACATGTGTCTAGCGCTGCAATCGGGCAAGGCCAAGGCCATTCCTCCACGTGAACGGCGCGCGACCATGTCGTCACCTGCGCTCGCTCTGGTGCCGTCGCCGCCGCCGCCGCAGCCCCTGCCTCACAATGCGTCCGGCCGAGCGCGATTTATTTTAGATTTGCAATGCTTTAGGGGAAACTGCGTTCTTTATTTACGTATTTTTAGCGTGTGGATTTTTGCAACAACTCGGCTAATCAGCCGTCACACGGAACGAACGGTACGACGCTACGGAGTGCTAAAACACGTTTTCCGTCTCACTCTACGGAAAGAACCCGGTACGTACGCGCGCATGCGCAATCGGGTCCCGGTAAACCCGGTAGCAACGTAACGAACGTAACGAACGGACTGCTAAAACTCTCTTAGCAGTCCGTATGTTCAGTCGTGTACGTGGTTACCGTGTTGACCGGGACCTGTCTGAGCACTTGGGTATTCGTCGCGGTAGGGATATTAGTTCCGCGGGCCGGCCTTCGCCATGTCCGTGCATACGCCACGGCGGGGTGAGCCTCCTCACCCTTCCGCGCGCGCATGCGCAGTAAGGTCCCGGTAATCACGGTAACAACGAGCACGACTGACTGTTCCGTCGTGTACGTAGTTACCGTGTTGACCGGGACCCGTCTGGGCACTTGGGCATTCGCCGCGGTAGGGGGATTATTTCCGCGGGCCGGCTTTCACCATGTCCGTGCATTCGCCACAATGGGGCGAACCTCCTCGCTCTTCCCCTCGCCCTTCCAAACGCGCATGCGCAGTCGGGTCTAGGTAATCACGGTAACAACGTACATGACGGAACAGACGGACTGCTAAAGCTGTGTAATGCTCTGCACTGGGGTTTATACCGCAGAGCTTGTACCGTGCCACGTGGCGCATACGAAACATTGGCCAGTCTGTGGCAAGTTGTCCAGCCACTCCGCTGGCACGCTGCCATCGCAACGATGGCTCGATCATTTTAAGAGTGCAGTGGTTTGAAACGTGTGATCCGTATGCCCGTTCCGGCAAAAACGAAGACGTTTCCTGCAACCTACATACGTCAGCACTCCGCGTTCAAAGAGGACTGCGCGAAAAAGGCATGTCTATTCTTCAGTACGACAATTTTGGCTTATGCGAACAACCAGAGATAATTGACCTTTAGTGTGTGCGTGTTCGCAACGCACTTTTTTAGAAGCATTATACTCTGTACGCATCATTCGTTTCTTGTCTTTGCGAAGTGTCCATCGGGCGCCATACGACGTTTTGTTCTGCTAGGATTTGTAGTTTATGGAAGGGCCGCATTACTGAATGGCATGCAGACCTTCCTAGGCCAAGTCCTTTTTCCGTAAAACAGGCGGCCGTTTGGCTTGGCGTTTATGTGGCGTGAAAAGGTGCCGCCAGGGCGGCTTCATCTTTTGGACGCTTGCCAGAATTTTCGAGGGTCCCGCATAACTGCCTTAACAAACTGCCCCTTCTCCGTTGTCTGTTCGCTGGTTGTTAATTTTTGCGAATCATTACTGCGTAATTGTCAGCTGCGAGTTTGCGTGAATACCCCATGCATTAAAGAAAAAAAAATGCGCGGACACCTGGTCTATGATATGACGAAGTGAATGTGAAAGCATTGGTGCTCCATTGCCGAACATGTCATCTCCTTGTCGTCCCCGCCATTTACCTCCAGCTTATTTTTTTTTTTTTTTACTATGACTGAGGGACTTAGACAACCGCCCCAGTTATAAGCCTATGACTAGGATGAACGTCACGAAGCCGAAGCGCTGCACTGCATGCCAAGCAACGTCAAACTCACTGTACGTCAATCTGCTGGTACCACTAAGCGAGGTTAGAACTCAAAGCGTAACCTTAGGCCTAACGTACCGTCTAACGTCAGGCCTAACGCCAGGCTGGAATATACCCGTTTCGCATGGCCGAACAGAGAGCACGTTTTGCTGAAACGTACTTGCTGCTCTCCTTTTACTACTTCTGTAATTACCATATGCTCAGATTACTCCTGTATGCCTCAGTGCAGGTCTCTAACAACCATTCCTAAGTCGAAGCCTGCCAAGACGCCCTCACTATATGCAGGGTGTTACGACAATATTTGGAACACTTTAATATTTTTTCCCTAAGCGAACCGCTGCTTGGTTCGTGCTCAAACTTCACACGAAGGTCGCATTTTGTGGTCTATTTTGTTTGAAAAAGGGAGCCGCGACGGTACTTGCCTGTTTATTCTGGGAATTAAAGAAAAACGATTTTCCCCATATGGGAAAATGGTGGTTGATTTGGACGTGCGAGCCAGTGCAGCCTGATCCTGGAACGACGGCGCCACCTGGAGTATGCAGAGCGAAACGGACGATGCGTATTCACGGTAGAAAGGAGCAGCAAATGAGGTAGCAGACGATCAGAAAATCTGTTTCGTTCTTAGTTTAAGATGATCACAAATAGTTGCATACAGCTTATACCAATCATAATAAAATATCCCCACGGTTTATCGTTGTTAATAAAAGTTTGATTTCTTTCCTTGCCTGCTTTCACACTTTCTGATCGTCTGCTACCTTATTTGCCTCCTTCCTACCATAGAAGCAGCCAAATGAGGCAGCAGATGATTACAAAACCTGCTTTAACATTTTCTGATCGCCTACTACCCCATTTCGCTCCTTCCTGCCGTGGAAGGAGCATGAATCCCCATCGTCGTTTCGCTCTGCATTCCCCAGGTGGCGCCGTCGTTACAAGATCAGCTTGCACTGGCTCCCGCGTCCAAATCGGCCGCCCTTTCCTCATAGGTGAGAATCGTTTTTATTTATTTCAAGAATAAACAGGTAAGTACCGTCGTTGTTCTCAATGTAAAACAAAATAGACCCCAAAATGCGACCTTCGTGTGACGTTTAAGCGCGAGCCGAGCAGCGGTTCGCTCGGGGAAAAAATCTAAAGTGTTCCAATTATCGTCGTAACACCCTGTATACGTCCACCTTTTGCACACATACAGCCGTGGTAGCGTTGGGGATGCGTGTTCGTCCCGCGTCTTCCTCCGCAGGCGCCAGATTCGATTCCCACCTTGACACAAATTGGCGAAATGCTTTTGCACACAATTATTCGCTACCATTCTCTTTGGGCGGTCGGACACTTTGAGTGCTACTTCGATCTTACGACGCAGACGCCGAATTTTCGACTTACCGAGCACTCTTGTGCTTTCGTTGCTGAGTAGTTAAGACTCCAGCTTCAGAAGCGTTCGGATTCGGTCCCGAAGAACTTGAGGACTGGCAAAAGCGTTTCGCTTGTCCGGATATGTGCTCAGCCGCGCACGCGCAGTGATGCCGCCAACGCGCGTCATCCGCTGATCCCCTCCCTAATCAAGTGTGGTACACAACGAATGTACACAAGACAGTCAAGCACTGCATCTACAGGTTCAAACGCATTCGAGGACAGTTACAGCGCGCGAAAGAACGTACCGCGCGCCCCTAAGAAGAAACACCTGTGAAGTGGTGATTACCTGCAGTGCCCTCAAACGCGACGAACGCTCCAGTTGCTGGGAGGCAGGAAGATTCCCGGAGTTTTATTTAATGCATCCCTGTGGATGTGCGATAAAAGTCGTTTTCCGCAGAATGCTTCGAAGATGCCTTCCGAGCGCGTGCAGTTACAGGTACTAATATTGATACCAGACAACTGCAGTGCTTACAGCTCGCAAGAAAACACAAAAACGATGCCAATAATTAGCACAATTGTTATTTACATTTAAATTACCGGATTTAGAGAACATTTTACGGCAAGAAAATCTGACGCAAGCACTAAACAAGCGCAGAGTAATAATAAAAAAAAAATACGATCTCGCCGGTGGTTAGGAAAAACACGTCCCCAAACGTCGTCCTCAAATACGTCAGCGTTCAACGCCATTTTAAGATCTTGCGGTCAGACGCTCGTAAAATGACGCGCAAGATGGCGTTGAGCATGCGTGCGTGCGTCCAAAAGATTGGGTGGGTACAATACATTAACCGAACCCCCCCCCCCCCTCTCCTCAGACGACGCTTACAGAAAAAAAAATTGACAGCCACAAAATACAGCCGCGTAGCCGGATAAGCAGGGCTTTTGACAGAGCTTTTGACAGGGCTTTTGACAGGGCTTTTGGCCGATTTACACAGCACGCGAAAAGTTCTAAGTTAAACAAAAGGACGTCACCGCAAAGCCGTCTGACGCTTAAACAGATATTTTATTACTGACATTTGCATCAGCGATTTCTGACTAGGTACGCTTCCAGGGAATCTGAACAGGGAGAAAATAAGAAGGCGTGTTGACACCGGCCGCAATGGTGGTATACTACATCTTTCTACAGACATGACACGCAGTTCGAAAGCCTTGTATTTCTGCTATTATCAGTTCACTGGCGAAACTTACTTTTAAATCGCTTCCTTTAACAGCAGAGCCGTTGTTGCTGACCGTAAATGTGTGCGGCGTCATCTGAAAGCCCGAATCATAGTTACTCCCACCGTTTACCGCAATGGTGAGCACGCGTTTTACAAGGAGCGCCCGGCGTCGTCCTGGTTAGCGCGTGGCGCTCACAAAAATACCAAGGCAACAGTTCATGTGCGCCCCCGCGTCAAGGGGAGGGAGGAATCACAAGACAGCTCGCGCTACAGACGCCCAGTTATCAAAGCCGGTTGCCGCCAGGTCTAGCGCGTGCTTACGCGTTACACTTTGGGATAAATCTAAAAGCCTGCGTACAAAACGATCCGGGCCCTGGCAGTCATGCATGAGGAAGACGACGATACAGATGGATATGACGATGACTACTACTACCACAGTGAAAAGCGACGACGGAACAGGTAAATAAACAATTTCAAACCTAATGCAATGCGTGGTGGTGTGTCCTTCAGTGCTTACATAGAAGGAAATCCTCCAGCTTCGCTATGGTTCAAGCCTTGCGCGACCTAGTGCCAGCTTCGCCATTTTTTATCTCTAACGGTTATATCAGTGCACCTGAATGAATGAATGAATGAATGAATGAATGAATGAATGAATGAATGAATGAATGAATGAATGAATGACTTTAATGCAGAGTGGAGGATTAAAAGCCCGCCCTGTGGGTAGCGAATGGAAAAGGGAATTGGGAAAAAAAAACAAGGACCCGTGTTTCCGCAGACCAATAGTGTTTTTCCAGTCTACAGCTTTTAAAAGCCGCCCGATTTTAACACCGAATTCAGAAATTCCCAAAATTGAGAACGATAGGCTCCATCGCGCTTAGCTGAGGCTCTCGCGAGCGGCCCTGGGCGCAAAAATCAAACGCCAATTCGTCTAACGACAACGATGGTTGAAACGCGCTGCTCCCTCGTGAGCTGCCGTAGGGGTTGTCAGGGCCGGTTCGCAGAGTTTTGGTGACCCGACGGTCGCCGTCAGAGAGACCGAGAAAGCTTCGCTCTAAATCCCCACTGCTTAAAGGGGCCGTGAAGACAGAACACAAGTCTGGTTCATCCAAGAGACTGACTCGTTAGAATCACGCTCACACCACTTTTAGCGTAAACTTCGCTCAAATATGCTGTATAATTAGGGAAAAAAAAGAGAATGGCCATGCGACCCACTCGCTCATTTCCCGCACAGAACCTACGATGTCATACCAGACAGCTCTGCGATTGGCGGAAGCCGGCAAAAGCAAGCGCAAATTAGGCAGAGCTTATAAGCTTGCCGAACGAGCTACTTGCGCTTAAATGTAGGGCACATTCTTTTTAAAGCCGTAAGAATGGTGGGACAAACAGTGGAAGTATACGAAAGCACACGTACACATATATAAGTACTGATGCGCACTGCTGTTGGTACTGCGCGCACTATGCTTGGTTTAGCTGCACAGGACTGCGGGGCTTGATGCCCTTTTGCGGAAAACCTATCGACATGCACTACTCCTTCCTCCCTACACCTCCAATGACAGACTCCTAGCCCTAGGCGTCCACAATACCATCAGAGAACACCTAGACGCTCACCACAGGTCCCAACTCACGCGTCTAGCCTCTTCTCCAACAGGGCACTACACCCTACAAGCTATTAACACCACGCCACCCACACTCCCTCCCCCTCCCACCCCCACACCAGCTCACATCCGCGCACACATTAATGTCCGCCCTCTCCCCAGACACATGCACCCCACATACCATGCAGCTCGCCGGAATGCCCGAGCAGTCGCCCACTCCCATAAATACCCCCCAGCGTCACACACCCTCTACACCGACGCCGCTCCGTACCCCAAACGCCCCGCGCACCGCGTTGCAGTCATCGGGCATAACTCCCCTCACAGTACAGCCACTGCCACCATTCCAATCTCTAACACCACGACGGCGGAGGAAGCCGCTATTGCCCTCGCGCTTTCCCAGCGCCCCACCCCCCTCTACGTCCTCTCCAATCCGCAGACAGCCATCAGCCATCCGACAGACAGCCAACATTTCCCCACAAGCCCTGAAAATTCTGACCGCCCATCCCCCAACCGACACCGTGTGCCTGTTGTGGACTCCAGCCCACACAGGCGTAGGCGCTAATGAGGTGGCGAACGTACGTGCTCGTGAACTAGTAGACCGGGCCACCACTTCATCGACGCCTACACGCGGTGCCCCTTACGGTAGCCCCGTCGGGCTCCTGCATTACAGGGACATCACCCTTCACTACCGCCTCCTCCACCGCCAGTGCCCTCCAACACACCCTTAACTCACCCTCGATGCAGCTCACTGCCTGCGCGTCCTCCAGACCCACACCTTCGCCCCAGCGCACTCAGCTCAGCTCATTCGCACCCACCCACACCTTTTTGACTGCCCAACATGCCTTGCCTGCGGGGCCCTCGACACGCACAATCATTCTTTGTGCGAGTGCCCAGCAGACCCCTTTCTCCCCCTTCCTTCCCCCTCCCTCTGGGAGCAGGCGCTGCGCGACCCGGAGGCATCGAGTCAAGACTTGGTGACCACCCGTGCCCTGGCGGTCACGGCGGCCCGGTGGACCGCCCCCACCCTCCTCACCTGATCACTGAGCATAAATAAAGTTGTTTCTCTCTCTCTTGGGGTTGTCTCACACGGCACTGGCCGATCGACGCAAGCAACGGTGCCCTACGTGACCATATCTGCCGAGCGAGCCCTATGTTTCACGAAACGATTATTTTCTACCTGAACAAAAACAGGCCAGGTACAAATAAGATCAAAAACAAACCAGAGGCAGAAAACGGCTTGCCACGGTGCGGTGGCGCGATCTAGGTTCACTAAAGGTAAACAAGGCTCCCCAATCGGCTGCAGAGCGGTCGGTTCCGGTGATGTCATTGCAGACCACGAAAACACACGACTCAGCGGGAAAATCAAAATTTTTAGCGTAAATTGCTTAATTTCTCAGTGAATAAAGCATCGTTTGCATCGGGACAAGCGCTGGGGGCCCTATAAAACACGAAATGTTTCGAATAAAACAAACCCGTATTTTGTCTTCATGGCTCCTTTAATTAAACCGTGCCGGATTGGCGCAATCGGATAGACGTCGGCTTCGTAACGCGAGGGACCCAGGTTCGATTCCGACCACGGGAAGCATCTTGAGGCGCTAGATGTGCCTTCGCACACCATCATCATCGTCGTCGTCGTCGTCGTCATCTGAAACCCACTGTGTAAAGTCCACTTTCCTGCAGTGCGCTTTGCCACGGCAGCAGACATACAAAGCTTCGCTTTAATATGGCGATCCTCAAACCCCGACGCGAAAGGCGGCGTCTCCGATTACTGCTCACGTAAACAATCTGCTGTGGGCCGAACACGAAAGACGTCCCTTAAAACACCCACAAATTGCAAGAAATATCGAAACCCTTTCGCCTATGTAATGCCCCTCCCCCCCCCCCTCTTTTCTCTCTCTCTCTCTCTCTCTCTCTCTCTCTCTCTCTCTCTCTCTCTCTCTCTCTCTCTCTCTCTCTCTCCTCTCTCTCTCTCTCTCTTTTCCGCCTGTCTTTCTCTTTCACGCCTTTTCTATTCCACCCCTAACCTCCTCCCAAGTCTTTTATCCCCTCTTCCCCTCCCCACCGCACTGGGTTGTATGCAGGTGAGCTCCCTACTTAGCTCAATAATATCCCCAGCGCACTTTCCTTTCCTTTCTTCCATCCAATCACTTCTCTCTCTCTCTCTCGAAACCCTTTCAAATTGCGCGCCTTAGTCCCAAAATACGGGCAGGAATGGTGACGCATTGTGGGCCAGCGCTGAAAACATTGTTAACTGCACGTTACCATTCAATAAGTCATACGGTCAAACGGAACTAGGAGCCCCCACAGAGATCACCCAGACATGTTCCTGGGCGGTGGCTTCGTTTGACGGCTGCCGATCGCCCAGAGAAGATCGCGAGACGTCGCAGATAAATCACCACAAAGTGACAGGGCAGTCGCCACTGCTTGATACCTCGTGTTCAATATTTCGACCAGTTGTTTGGAGCTTGCGACAAAACAACTGCTATTGTAGATAGACTGATCATAATTTTAATCGGAACAAAGCAGCCTTTTTAATAAACCAAACTTTTATTGTGTCTGCACAGCCCCTTTTATCAATCAGCGAGCTGAGGGCGTAGCATTACGGGAAAACGTGCAAGTAGAGTTGAACTCGAAGAGACCGTGAAAATTTGTTCGTAGTAATCGGAAATTATCCTCGCGGTTCACTGGGTCAACTTGTCACTAGCCTAGCTCGCCAGCCAGCGTGCACTCAACAAAAATGCCAGTAAAAAGGTAGTAACTGGTTGCATTTACTAACTGCTTACGAACCTTACCACCCCCAGAACGGTAAGTAGGTCCTGCCACTAAGTACGGAACCTAAATGCTATCGTCACTAGTCTAGACCGTAGACTTCGCAACTTGTTTGATACCAACATTCACGTGAAGGATAGTAACAAAATCATTTGAATTACTGAACATAACTGCAGCACTTTTCTCACTTCATTTCACGATGAAAAAGTTTTTGCAAATCCACTTGCTGACCTGTACATGCTCGAATTAAAATGCATAATTCTAAAATTATCGCTAAAACGTTTGATTTTCGCAACAAGTTCACCGACTCTATCAGAGGACTTTCCGGTGCCGGCTATAAAAGCAAGAACAGCAGATGTAATTCTGAAGTGACTAAGTTATACTCGCTCTGCTCGTGCATCACGTTAGTTTTCTTGCTCAATTTATTAGATGCAAAGCATCTCTTGCTCTCGGCTCCGTCGTCCGTCGTCCGTCCATCCACCGGCCCAGGAAGACACCGGCAACACTGCCGCTCCAGGAGCCCTTTAAGGGGAAGCGTGCTCGTCTTGTGCCGGCCCAGGAAGACACCGGCAACACTGTCTGTCGCTCCAGCATTCCATGGTCGGGGCTATGTCCCTCCCTTGTGGCGCCGTCCACACCCCCACTGCGCATGCTCGGCTCATCTCGGGCCGGCCCAGGAAGACACCGGTAACACTGTAGCTCCAGGAGCCATTAAAGGGTAAGACACCACCGGGCGTTCAGCAAGCCGAGCATGCGCAGTGGGGGTGTGGACGGCGCAACAACGACAAGGGAGGGACATAGCCCCGTCGCACCTAATAAAATTACACCATCTTCCCGTAGGGGAACCCTGAGTTGTATGCGAAACAGCCATGGACTCAACGCAATTTCCCATTTCGTAGTTCCGGTAAGTGAAAAGTGTGGTAGTTACCATCGAAAGCAAACTGTATTTTAAATATAACGGTAGCTACGTACCTCAACCTAACGGAAACGACGAACTGAAAACTAATGGCACTTGATTCGACCCCATGGCTGCTTTGCATACTACTCAGGGTTCCCCTACGGGAAGATGGTGTAATTTTTTTTGTTGTCTAAGTGTGATATGTTCGTGTTGAATGTGTCTATGTCACGCTGCGGGCTCAGCCGATCCACATTGTCACGCGTAGCTTTTTACTAGGTCATGCATGACCAGTTAATAAAAGCACTAATTACCTAGTGGATACTGTGACAAGTAACTGGTTAGTGTTCTGTTAGTAAGTGCAACGGCCTTTTTTTTTAAGAGTGTAAGCCATAAATTCCCGCCAAGACGTGCTGCTTTCTCGACAGACTTCAAGAAATCGATCCGCGAACTCTTGGGCGGCCACGCGCACGCGAGTCGCCGCTCGGGTTAATAATAGTCCAGTCGTTGGGTGCAATCGATTGCCCTCCATCCCCCGTGCTCCGGAGAATCGCGGATTAGAGCACAACAACCGCACGTGGAGCACGTGGCAGCTCAGATGACAAGAGCGATACAAGTGCGTTTGGGCAAGCCTATAAAAGGTGGACCACACAGATAACGTCTCGGGACATGTGCGCGCGGCAGAGGGAGTCATTCAAGAATGTGGTAGAGTCAGGTAGGTACGGCCGTTTTGGGCAGAAAATGTATGAAACGGAGCTGCATACACAAGCAGTAAGACACCGCTGCCACACGCCAGAAGGGAGCAACGAACGGATGGCCAAATGTGGAACCATTATCAAGCAAGAATCCCTGCAAGATTTTCTGTTGCGCTGTACAAGGCGTGATTAAAGGGACTCTGCAATGCTTCCGATAAACGCTCTCACTTTTTCCTACGCGCCTGAAAGCATCGTCAAAGCTGTAGTTATCAACAGTACGAAGCGGAGTGAGTTACTCATCGTAACAGATAAGCCTTATGTTTCTCCTTTGCTTTTGTGGCTTTCTTTTTAAATTATCCATCTAATGTGTTTATTGCGGCAATTGAAAGAAAGCCGGCCAATAGACGCTGCACCGCTGCAATGACGTAATTCGAGCGCTCGAAGAACGCCAAGACCGGGAAAGAGAGAAAAATCTTTTAAGCAAGTTTCGAAGTCAATTACTCTGCGACCGCCTAATCTAAGTACTGGATGTGCTAACTGACTACATTCTGCAAGCACTTCCAATATCGAAGAAAGTTGAAAAAAAAAACAAAAAAAAAACTGGCCGCGTATCTGCTCCTTTCGTTGCAAATGGCGACGAAAGACGCTAGTTTACGGGCGCCCCTGCTTTCACCCTTGTCTTTCACGCTCACCTCTAATGCTGTTCCTCTCCCGTCTCGTTAATCCAAAGATAACACGCTAGAGCTTTGCTCAAGTCCATTTAAATTTACCGCGTTCCACTGCTCCAAGTAGGTGCCTCGATGCCAGCGCTGCCGTGTGGCGGAGACGCGCGTGAATTGACGCACCCTACTAAATGTTTATAAAACCACATTGCCCTACTCCATGAACGTTCAAAGCGGAACGTGGATCCCATCTAGTGGAACCTTTAGTTGTTGCCGTATGATTTCTTAAATGATTGATGATTGATTGTGGGGTTTAACGCGCCGACGCAACGCAGGCGATGAGGCGCGCCGTAGTGGAGGGCTCCGGATTAATTTTGACCACCTGGGGATCTTTATCGTGCGCCGAAATCTCGTACACACGGGCGTTTTTGCTTTTCGCCTCCATCAGAAAAGCGGCCGCCGCGGCCGGGAATCGAACCCGCGACCTCGTGCTCAACAGCGCAACGCCTATTTCTTAAATGCCGCCAGGGGCGTGGGCAACAGCAGGCGACGGTTTTCTGTAGTTGATGTATTTCATTTGCTATCGCAAAACCAAAGCATCTATGAATTTTTTAATAAAGGAAAACTGCAAATATCACTTATGTATTGATATTCCGCCTCATATTTGGGTAATGTTTTGTTCTTTTTCAACAATGCTGGCAAGTACGAACACAGACACCGGACTTAGACGTTAGATTTGGCTGTGGGTATATAAGACTATTGCGCAGCATCTGTTTCACTTTGGCCGGGTGGGTGGGTGGGTGGGTGGGTGGAGAGAGAGAGAGAGAGAGAGAGAGAGAGAGAGAGAGAGAGAGAGAGAGAGAGAGAGAGAGAGAGAGAGAGAGAGAGAGAGAGAGAGAGAGAGAGAGAGAGAGAGAGAGAGAGAGAGAGAGACCAAAATTTCTGCGTTTAATTAGCCCAAGAAAGACTATCGTCTTTAAAAAAACTGCGCAGAAATTTCATTCACCCGATCGTTCTTCCCAGCCATGCGTCTCTTGATTACAGTCGGGAAAGTGCTTTAACCGTGTTCGAGTCTGCCCGGTTGGAAGTATTTCCGTGACGCCTAGTGAGAGTTTTGTTCCCTTAGCGAGGAGAAAACCGCCATTCTTTCTTTAATTTATGATCGCATGAGTGAAAAGCACCTGAAGCGTCTTCCGTCAAATCTAAAACTGTTGGGTGCCCTCCACCTCTTGCGTTGCAACAACATCTCTCTTCGATGATCTGTTGAAACTTTCGCAAAATTTATTCCGCCCCAAAGTATTTCCGCAGTGAAGCCCGAACATAGTTTTCAGCGATGTAGGCTTAGTGAGCTCAATGACAACTCTGTTAGAGTAAAATTTGGAAGAATGTCCTGGGTGCCAAAAACAGCGCTGGTGCGCAAATGTCTTCATGGATGCCACAACTAACCATTTCACTGCTCACGCTGCCAGCGTCCAATGCTGCAGTAGAACGAATGTTCAGTAAGACCTCTAACAAAATCTAACTTGCGGAAGAGACCGTCCATAGAAGCCCCGGAGAACATTTTGAATGTAACATTTGTACTAACGAGAAATGACAAGTGCAGTAAGGACTTCACAGCATCCGATATTTTTTGGCGCATTTCAATACCACCACAATGTACATACACTAATGGACCTGCTTGCACTCCAAACGTGGTTGGTTAAATAACTTGCACTCACCCTGCAAATATATCGAATTCTTCACAGCAGACATCTGCATAAACCTTTCGGTACACTGTCAGGTCGAGGTGTCAGCGTTGATGCGTATAGCGTGAAATGGAGCGAGCGTGGAGCGTGTTCAGGACAGCGTAGGCGGCAAGAGAAGACGAAATGTGATCGACGGAGACGGAATTCCTGAAACTGCTCAATAACGAAATAATCGGGAATCTAACGCTGATCGCTAAGCACGCAACTGTGGCCACCGAAACTGCAGAACAACGCAAAGTACGCCTGGAACGGCGTGCGGATTCCGCTCGCAAACGGTGTGCGGCAAACGCGAGTGTGAATTCATTCGCAAGTTCAGAAAAGTAGAGTTAAGAGACGTTGGGGCATTTTAAAGCGAAGCTTTCACGGCCCATGGAGCGAGAAAGCCGGAGTCCGGTGTCGACGTGCTTAACGGAAAAGGGGGGTCCTGCTTCGTAAGTGTTCCGTAGCACGAGTCGTTCCATAGCGCCAGCTTAAACTTGGAAGTATACGAGAGGTGGTTGTGCACCCCAGTGCACCGGAGATGAAGCAAGGGAGCGGGAGGACGCAGCAGAACGAGCGACTAGACAAGCAGCAAAATCCACCCCCGTCGTCAACTCCCTTATTACACGGAGGAAATAACGAACAGTGACGCAATGACAGGACCCAGGTCGACGCCGTTCGAAAGCGTTGAGGCGGACCGCAAAGCACAGTGTCCCAAGCCCTTCGACAATGCGAGGCAGAATGAATGAAAGCTTTATTACTATATATCTTTTGCCGGTATAGGTCCCCTCTGTTCAGGGAACCTCTAGGTTGCCTATCGTGGCTTCCTAGGCGGCGTCCATGCAAGGCAGAAGCAAGGTGTCTCAGGCGTTCTTTGACGTTCGTGCTTTCACATTCACAAGCCATAAGGGCTCCGGTGTATTCGCTCTATCAGCACACATTCCGCTTAAGTCGTGATAAGATCCTACATATGCACCGACAGAACCGCACAACGCTGGAGTCGTGTCAAATTCGCCACAAATTTAAGAACGCACAAGAATGCCACCTTTAAGTGTGAACATTCGCATGACAGCGTCAATATCGGCACGCTGGCTGTGATAGATGTATACAGTAATGACGCATATATAAAGCAATGACGCGAGCGTTGCACCCAGGAGTTCACCTTCCCGTGCACTGCGATCTCGTGCATGCCAAACATTTGCGTCAATAATGTCAGTGGCCTCGCGGATGGAGAACTCGGTGCCTCATTAGAGGCTGGCTATGGGGCACTGATTGACGTATCGCATTGTCATTTGCGTTTACCTTCCTGTCAGTTCACGCAAGTAAACGGGCGTTCAATTGCACACAGAACACTTCATCTTTGTGCAACTACTCCGCGCGTTTGCGGCGTTTGTTTACCGTTGCCTTTACTATTTGCTCTCATTCGAAAACGCAAAGGCGAGCGCTAACATTGCGAAAATGTACGAACTGCAAGGCTGGTTTTCAACAGTTCCTGCGTCTGCATGCGCTTGAGTGTTTCGTTCTACACTTCCCTACAGGTTTGACACCGCTAAGAACAAAATTTCCTCCGCCACATTTGATCATTGTGGGAGTTTGTGCACCCTGCGATGCGACAGTCCGTCCGTCCCTTCGTCTACAGCATGGCACGACGAACTTCGTACATATACAGAGGCCTTATGGCCGCTGTTTTCGTTACACGGTGATTCTCCGTACTAGGGAGAAAAATTCACATTTATACGTTCGGAAATTCCCTATTGTTAGCACTTTTCCCCGCGGATTTCCCAATAATTCACTGTAAATTCCCTGTATTTCCAAGAATTTCCCGTAGGAATTCCCTGTAATGCATGGTGAGGAGCGACGACGCTGTTGGTATAGAGTGTATGTGTAGAGACGAGTCGGAAAGAATCCTAGAGCACTATTTAACCACTCCCATGCGAAGATTTCTACGAGACCTCTTTTATATTTACTTATCTTATACTCCATCTTCTAAATGGGGCACGGGGTGTGTAGGCTAGACACATTCCGCTCCAATGCGTACGCGTATACGAAAAGAAATTTTTGAAGCTTAGCTTCGGAGAAGATCGTAGACGCTTCCAGGATTTTCGCAACTTCAAACAGCTCCAGAGTGACACCAAGCACAGCTGATTCCATTGTTGTCTTTCAACAAAAGTGACATTTTTCCGTCGACGTTCAAGAAGTTAAAAGAAACTGAAGGCAGTGTGCTTTTCTCAGCTTCGCAGAAGAACTACTCCGCATTCCTCCTTCGACGACGTACTGTTTCCAGAAGGACACTGGATTGCTAGAGGTGCATCTTGCGCCTTATCCTAAACTTTTTGAATGTCACTAACTTCTGTGACTTTGGGTGATTGGATGCGCAAAGGTGCCACTCGGGCGCAGCGATTGCCGGCATGCCTCGCAAGGCTAGGTACGCCCGTTTACTTTTACTTACACTTATTCACCAACTTACTCACTCACTCACTTACTTAATTACTCACCTATTCACTCACTCACTCACTTACTTAATTACTCACCTATTCACTCACTCACTCACTCACTTACTTAATTACTCACCTATTCACTCACTCACTCACTCACTCACTTACTTAATTACTCACCTATTCACTCACTCACTCACTCACTTACTTAATTACTCACCTATTCACTCACTCACTCACTCACTCACTCACTCACTCACTCACTCACTCACTCACTCACTCACTCACTCACTCACTCACTCACTCACTCACTCACTCACTCACTCACTCACTCACGGTGCTTTGCGTCATTGTAATAGAAAAGTTCGCTTAAGCTCACGCGCTTATCTTGCAAGCATTGCAAGCTCCATCCAAATATTTTTTGTACGGTCGTTTTTACACTTTCGGTAGCAAATATCCACCGTCAGGTTCGCGCGCGACATGAATTGCGGTGGAACAGCTCCACCAACTATTTTAACCAATTTAAACGACCGGTGCGTTGACGAGGTGCGCGTTCTTCCGCGTATACAGGCGGGAAAAGATGCGCTGGCTGAGCAAGCCGCTTCATAGATGTCGCTACCAGTAGCTGAGCCCATGCGTTGCAAGGCAACGGTAGAGGATGACATCTTTCCAGTCTTGCTAGCAATATTGTTTCTTCACTGCCGCGTGAGTTGTACGTAACCGTCAACTCTTTACCCCGATCATTTTGAAGCGTAAAATTAGACACCACGCTTCCCAGGAATCCTGTCTTAGAATAGCAGCAGACTGAGCGACTTGGTATAGATAATTCGCCATACAAAGGATTTCCATTCGGACTGCTCCGTTTGGCGCAACGCCACACAAGCACAAGTTCTTCGTGTTTGCGACCAATAAGCTGGTGGCCTTCCAAAACACCGCATACACCGATGGGGCAGGACACGATGCGGATGGGCACCCGCCGCGGTGGCTCAGTGGTTAAGGCGTTGCGCTGCTGAGCACGAGGACACGGGTTCGATTCCCGGCCGCGGCGGCTGCTTTTCTGATGGAGGCGAAAAGCAAAAACGCCCGTATGCACGAGATTTCGGCGCACTTTAAAGATCCCCAGGTGGTCAAAATTAATCCGGAGCCCTCCCACTACGGCGCGCCTCGCCTCATCGCCTGCGTTGCGTCGGCGCGTTAAACCCTACAACCAACCAACGGTGCGAATGGGAAGGCATGACGACAGAGGCGCATGCTGCAGTCTTTGACAAAACGAGTTTCAATGAAGCCGAGTATAGTTGGCAGCGCCCCTTGTGAATTGTACCTTCGTGAAAACCCTTATCTGTGCCCATACGTTTTCGCGTTCTCAGCGAAGGGAACAATCAGCAGCACTCGTTTCCCCGTTTGCCTCGTCACCGCGCGCACATATGTACTTGCACAGGTTTTTCCTAATGTCAGCGTACGTACGTTACGAGGATCTTCAAAACGCACAGCGCAAGCCGAATAATAACTGGTTCGATCAAATGACAGTAACTTATTTTTAGGAACGGCAACGAAAGAGTAAAAAGGCGTTCGCGTATACCAGTTAATGAAGCGAATTCAGGCATACGGCTCTGAAGTTATTATAAATGATTAATGAAATAAAAGATTACCGACGAACATTATGTATAGCTCCGTTGACTGGGCCGCAAGTCAAGGATGCACGAAACGAAAAACGTTTGTTTGTAAATGTGCGATTGAGCATACATCCCGGAGAATTAGAGGAACTTGCAAGTACTCTAGCTTCATCCTAGCGGCCACACATGGGGCTCTCCGGTTATTTCCTGTAGCAACCGAATATAGTGACAGATGACCGTATAATTCCGCAACACTTACGACTTCACTGTGAACTATAAAAAAGTGGGTGAAACTCGGCGTAACCAGAGACTCGTTTTAACGGCGAATTGTCGTAGAATTTGTTTGGAGATAGTTTATATGAAACAAGAGTTACACTAACTAATTAATTATGGCAAGTAAACGAAACCCGGAATAATCATAGAGCTGTCCTAGCGGCCAATTTCAGTGTTTTTTTTTTTTTCAAAATTATTACACACCTACATTATATTGAAAGCTACAGGGCTTTGCCGCCTAATTTGTCGACGCGCGCTTTCCGTCCACGCACGCAATTTTGGTCACAGCCTATGGATTATAACAGCTCCGCTGTAAAAATGGTCACATCCCCCCCCTCCCCTTCCCATGTTCCAAAACATACAAGACGGTGGTAAAGTGATTGATTACGCCTTACGAAACACAACAGCACTGGGCGCAAGAAGCGCCCACAAATTCTTAGCTGGCTGATTGCATACATACTCGGCGCACAAGCCCTTTCGCAACGAATGGAGCTCGTCGTCAAGGCTTCGGAAGTTCACGACTTGGCTTCGCGCTAACACGGATGTTGCCTTTGCCACCACTACAGAAATTTCATCCTGAAAAAAGCAATCAGTGAATACCTTTAAAATGCACCCACGTCAGCGAGCAGCTCAATGTCAAAAACAAACAAAGCAGCAAGCAAAACGCAGTGAAAAAGTATGCAAATAAATGACTGCATTCCTCCGCCCCGCGTTCGGTCATCAATTTACATAAAAGTCATTGTAATGACGCAGAACCTAATGATCACAGCGCAGTATATGCGGGAGATGACGTCATTCCCTCGATACTTTTTTTGTCACACGCCATCTATTTTCTGCATACCGCACGTCAGTAGCTGGCTCGCTCTTTGAAACATAAGGTGCTTCAACAAACACTTGTGTGCTTTAAGACAGCGCGAATGCAACAGGCGGTCGAGGAGTGTGCTGACAACAGGAATCAGTCTGCACGAATAACATAAACGGTATGCGGCCATGAACAGGGTTGCCGAAACGTCGGCTTTTATTGCGGCCCCTACTTGACTAGCCCTGAATGCGGGGTCATTCGGGAAAATTGTAAAGGGATCTTCACCGCAGCACGTGTGATTCGCTTCCTGGAAAATGCTCAGTAGCACGCGTTCCTTCATTAAAAACATATGGAGCGAAATGTTCCAAAGTACAGCATCACAACACCCCCTCGCACGCCACTGGAGAAACGTGGGAGATGTGCTAACCTATGGACTCACGCCTCTGCAGCTTACACGAGTAAAGAGCCTCCTCCAGGCACCGCTACATAAATGCAATTCGGACATCCAAGTTCATTATGTAGCGGTTTGACTTTCTGCACGACGTCCCCGACATGTGCTGTGACCACCGGGTTGTCACTTCTAACCGGCATACAATCGGTCACCGACGACCAAAGAAACAGTGGGTACAGCTCTCGTCGGCCCGCACTGCAGGGCCCACTGAGGGCAAATTTTGGGGGACAAAGTGAGTTCGCTGTCTCCTTTCGGCAGTGTACGAAGGCAATTAGATACGTACAGTCGTCAAAAGTATTAGCAACAACAAAGAAGCAGGTGCTAGCCTTTGCCCGGAGTGGTCGCTTACGACAGCACGGGCACATCTTCGGCCTCCGCTGACCTTCTGCAGTCGTCTGCTCGAGCGCATGCGCCACAAAACCTTGCTGTCCAGCTTGAGCGCTATCGTGAGATGCCGCTCTTGGTTGTTAACACTTTTGACGACTGTACACACACTCGGTTTCGCCAGAATCGGGACTCATCAGGGAATACAAACACACGCTGTTCTGGAAGAAAAAAAAAAACAAAGCTTCCATTGTCACGCGTGCCTCTGTTCAAATACAATCCAGACAAGACAGACTACAGCGCGCGCGTCGACGCGTACTAAAAAGAGTTCGGTTAGGTGGAAACAGCTGTGTTTTAACTGCACTCGCAAAGTGATGGCGCGTTCCACTCGATTCCATTCTGCCTTGCACCCAGAGAGCGCGACCATTGACTCAGTGATCGATCATAAAGACAAAGGCACCCTGCTATCTCCAGGAGCTTACAGCGCATCGCACTTGTGTATACTCTCTCCCTGGTCACCCTGCCGGGCGCATGACACCGTTCCAAGGCCCGATTCTTCCATTTTTTAATTTACTTATCGCTGCCACGTTTTATAGAATATTTCTCAATATCAAATAAGGGCACACGATCTTTGCATTTTACCGGATAACTACCCCCACCATTTTCTTTTCGTCCTTACAACGAGAAAAGCCGCTCCCCTCCACCTCACTTCGGCACATCCTCTTCTTCAGGCCACCTGTTCACCTCTGGCGCCTCATACTTTAATACAGGATGGTCTGGCCTATATCGAGAAATGTCGTCCCATCAATGCTTTTGTGCTTCGAAGTGAAGCCGACTCTACGGAAGTCGGTGTAAGCTGATGATGATGATTGCTATTAGTTTCCCCTTTGAAGCGGGGTGATGACATGTCATCTTACCAAAAAGGACTAATATAACCATGCTTTACACTCTTGGTTTAATACTAGCGCTGCTTAGGGCAGGCACTAAAGCTTATTAGGCACGAAATACTTTTTTTTTTCCCTGTTTCAGGTGGTAACTGTCCTAGGCAATATTCCCCTCTCTGCTTTTCGTCCACCAGCATTCTAATCTTCTTTTCGTCCCCTCGACAACCTTGAAGTTAACTTCCACTGTGATACCCTTAAATCCTAGGGCTTCTGGATGCCCAATATTCCCTTCATGTAGATTTGGATGGATACCCTCACATTATAACACTATGTGCCGCATAGTTTCTGTTTCTTTTCCGCAGACCACACATACCCCATCATTTTGTGAATACTTCCCCACAAAACTCTTAGTTCGCAGGCAACCTGCTCTAGCCTCAAAAAGCAAAGCACTGCCCTGGGAATTATCATAGAAATTTCCTTTTTTGATGTTCAATTTCTCAGCCCTGTACATCTCTAACGACGTTTTAGCTTCCATTTTTTCTCTCCATTTATTCTTTTCGATCTGCCTTGCCTCTTTTTTGGTTACCTTGGCTGTTTTGGATTCCCCGCTGTTCTTTCCGTATTTCATCGTTAGCCTTCTAGTCTTTCTTAACCACTGCGTGTCCACGCTTTTCAAGTATAGATACCTAAAAACCTTAGCTGCCCACCTTCGTTGATCCATTGCCCTCAACCTCATCTCAAAGCATATTTTACTCTGAGCTTCTCAAACTTAAAACGACGCCCAGCCCATATCTCCCTGAACTGCTTCGTTGGTTGTTTTTCCATGCGCGCCTAAGGCCAAGCGTGGCCAAGCGTGGGCGTTGTAAGCTGGCTTTCCCACATAGTGTGTTGCACAGTGAAGCCTACTCGCAGTCACGCTCAACCCGTCCGCGACGCGACGGCGCGGTTTGAGCGGGCAAACCAATAGCCAACAAACAGCTTCGCTGGTCATCCACAGTGGCAGAGTGAAACGGCACTGATTTCTTCTTTTTTTTTTTTTTTGTGCCTCGTTTGGGATATTTACTCACAACAGCGGGTCATGACGTGGCCAGCGCACAATACAATACGGAGATTATACCTCTCGGAACACCTTAAAGGAGTACTGGCACGAAATTTTCGTGTTACGTTTTTTTTCGCTGCTATGCGTGCCTACCAGCCCACTAATCATAGAATGACAGATTTGACGGTCGAGCGCAGCGTAAACATTCATTTACGGCGTCGTTTATTCGTGCCAGTTTCGGTTTCGACTGAAAAACGCTGAGCGGCCGCCATAACAGGATGTATCACATGACGTCACCATTCTTGCCGCATCGCCGCCTCTCTGGAAGCGCGCGCGAGCGAGCGAGCGCACGCGCGCGCCCAGACCGGCCGAGGTCTTTGCCGTCCCCACAGGCCCGGGCAGCATGACGTCAGTCCCAAAACCATGACGTGTACACACGCCCGAGCAGCGCGCGCCAACCACAGCCAGCGCGTCGGCTTTGTCACGGAAGCCCCGACGTCGGCAGTTTGGGGCAAGTAGCACATGATGTCATGTCGGCCCGCTCTGGGCTTTCTCGTGCGGGCGAAGATTAAAATGGATTTCAAATATGTTTCGCTGAACTGTTGCTGTTGAAACTTGCTGGGAGATATCTCCTGATAAAAAGGAAGCGTTTTACATAGTTATAACAGCTTTGAAATGTCGTGTCAGTACTCCTTTAAAGCTTTTGTTTCCGCCGCACACCGATGAGAAGCGAGGCACGTTGTATCCAGAAAATAAAAATAAAAAGGCGAAGCTTGCGCTAAGTCGCGCAAGCCTTCAACCATAGCGAAGCTGGAGGATTTCTTTCTATGTAAGCCCTGAAGGACACACCACTACGCATTGCATTAGGCTTAAAATTGTTTATTGACACGTTCCGTCGTCGCTTTACCCTGTGGTAATAGTAGTCATCGGCATATCCATCTTCGCCTTCCTCATGCATGACTTGTGGGTCCGGATGGTATTGCCCGCAGGCTTTCACATTTCTCCCAAAGTGCAACTCGCAAGCACGTGCTAGAACCGGCGGCGACCGGCTTCGCGAACTGGGCGTCTGTAACGCGGACGCACGAGAACTGTTTCCTTTGTATCCTTTCGCGAGCGCCACGCGCGAGCCTTGAAGACGCCGGGCGCTCCTCGTAAAAAACGTACTCAGGGGCGGTAAACGGGGAGAGTAACTATGGCCCGTTATTTTTTTTTATGATGCCGCACACATTACGGCCAGCAATAACAGCTCCGCTGTTAGAAACAGACGGCGGGTAGTGATCGGCTACGCAAACGGCGATTGGAACCTGGAGTCTCGGTACGAGCCGCCCCGCTCGACCCCCCGAGCCGCTTTTACAAAAGACTGCGCGTGTTTGATGCCACCTGCTGCGGCGCGAACAAGACGCGGCATCCCCGCAAATGGCCGAGTAAAGAGTAAAGGAAAATACGTTCGAGTTCCATGGGAATTGATCCCGGGCCTCCACGGTACCAACACGTTTTCAGCAGCGGAACGGGAGAGATTTAGTGCGTAATAGGTGAACGCGACCGCACGGGAGCAGAACAGGCGCACCCCAGCTACGCCAGCCCGCCCGTCTAAGTACTTCGAGCCAAAAGAGCTAGAAGAAAAATAAAAATGGGGCAAAGAGCCGAAAACACGATGGGGCAGTAAATAAGTATTTGATAGGTATCGCCAGGGGAGGCATTAATCTTTCGCCTTCAAAGCGCGTAAGCAGACTAAAGCGCCTCGAGGAATTATTTTTCACCAAGTAGGTTTGAAGTAACCCTTTAGTTAGAAACAACAGGGCTTGACACACGTTCACCAGGCAAGTTCGAAAGTTCACAAATGCGCGTCATTGTACTGTCACCGCTTGATACAGCTGTTTGCTGGGTTCTGTTAACCTCTCAAGCAGAGGCTGCCAGGTTTCTCGAATGATATTAATCTGTTGAGCCCGACTTCGCGGTTTGAGGTACAAGTTTCAACTCACAAGTTGGAAAAAGTTTACCTCCCGCTGACGTCACTGCATATTTCTCACGCCGTAATTTTTCCACTTCACAGCCGTGGAATTCACCCCTCGGTAAACATACGAAGGCGAGACTTCTTGCGTTAGGGTGGCCGAAAATGCGTGGCGCGCATCTGCATGACAGCCTGTATAATGCGGGCGCCCTATTGTGGCCAACGAATATATAAGCAGAGTGAACACCGAAAGGAGGCGAAACGAAGATACATGTGGAGCGAAGTGCAGACAAAGCGCGTGTCGCGAAACAAAAACTTGAAACACGAACTGTTCGCGTATCGAGGGGGCTGTTATACGAATTCGCCGCTGTTTGTCGCCGCAAAGGACTTCGCAAGGCGCATGCGTGCGCGGCTTCCGCTAGGGTCACTAAACAAACGCTTATTAAGGGGCTCGTAGCTCCCAGTCGCCTCCGCGTCAGAGCCGTCTGCGAACGCTCGCGCCTCTCCCGTGCCTACTGCGACCACTCTTACGCGTTAATGTTCCTGACGCAAGGCGGAAGCTCTCTGCGCTGCGCTGCCATTGTCCCAAGCGGCGCCATTTCCTGCCCAGAAGCGTCGCTAATAGCTCGCTCACCCAAGGACACATCTCCACTGCCTGCAACTGCACATCTTGCCACGCTATACACACCTTCGTCGATTCAGATCACGAGGTCAGAGCGCCAAGCTAGCTCACCTTCGCACCATCAAACAAACACCGCATGGTCTTATCTTCATGGAAAGAAAACGAAGAATACCGACAAAAAAAAAAAAAAGTGGCCACCTTCGCAATTGACACGCGAAGACCGAGGAAACAACGGGGCTGGTGGTCTGCACTATCTTCAACTTGGGTCTGTCCTTTCATAAGAGAAGGATGGTTCTTTCTCCGAGCAAACTGAGGTAAATCAAAACCCACAATCCACACTCCTAAAGTCCAAAATTCAAACTGAAAAAACCCGAAGCCAAAGTCCACTTCAACTCAGCCGAAGTCAAACAAACAAACAAAAGATTTCATTTCCTCGGAAGTACGAGGAGGCAGGCTGGGACTAAAGGCTACAAAGCCTGACAGAGGCCCCAGCCCCCTTTGGCACAGTACAATGATGAGGCAGAATCAAACAAGCTAGAAATTCTAATGTGAGTTACAAAAATACAAACAACATGTAGATCACAAGATATTACAGAACAATATGGGAGAAGTACAGTAACGTACATTAGAGTACAAAAGAGTAAAGTAAAACAAAATACAAGTGGACAATCAGAGTAGAACTATGATTGAGTTTTAAAGATAGACACAACTACAAAACCTGCGCATTAAACAGGTCGAGACGACATCCACAGCTCTAGCCATTGAAGCAGATATTCTGATTTAAGAGGTATTCTTTCGCCTGTGTTTTAAATATGTTTCTACTGCATTTGAAATCAATGTGGTCTCCAACTTTGTTGAGTATGTCGGTGCGTTGAAACAGAGAAGACTGCCTGCCATAGTTTGTTCGAAGTTTCGGTGTATGTATTTTGGCACACCTAAGAGGGTATATACTGCTATTGCCGTTATGTTTGCCATGGAGATTTTCTTTGTGTATAGCTTGTAAAAGCTTCATATAATAAATTTGGTCAGCCTTAAGCATACTATACTGAAAAATAGTGGACCCGTTCTCAAGTCGGCATAGTGCCCGTGAAAATTGGCAAATAGACGGAGAACTCTTTTCTGTAAGACGATCAGCCGTTTGTAATTTGTTTTGTTTGTTGTTCCCCACACTAATATCCCGAAGCAAAGCCTAGAATAGCCAAGAGTGTTATAAAGCTGTGTTTTCAACCAAAGCGGTATTAAGTCTCTCAATCTGTAGAGAACGCCAATATTTTTCGAAATTTTATTGCCTAAGTGTTCTATATGAGGATGCCAAGATAATTCTTCATGAAACCACACTCCTAAGAACTTCTGTTCTTTGACTTGGTTGATCATATTGCCCCGATATTCAATATGAATGCCTTGATCTATCTTCTTATTAATTGGTCTAAAAATGATGTAGGTAGTCTTCGATGCGTTTAGCTGTAAGTTATTTTCGTGTAACCACTTTGACAACATTTCTAAATATCTATTTACTTCATACTGGAGTTCTCTTATACTGCTACCGGAGAAAAATATGTTCGTGTCATCTGCATACATGGCTATCCGGGGTGTACAAGGTATGTTTGGAATATCATTCACATATATTAAGAATAACAACGGTCCCAGCTTTGACCCTTGCGAAACACCGTGTTCTATTGCCAATAACTCCGATGAAATACCGTTAAATTCAACAAATTGCTCCCTATTACTTAAATAGCTCCTTAATAGGTCAACCGCTATTCCGCGTATTCCTAATTTTTTTAGTTTTATTAGCAATATTTCATGATTGATAGAGTCAAATGCTTTTTGTAGGTCCACGAATAACCCGAGTGTAAATTTCTTTCCCTCTATATTTTCTATTATACTGTCCTTAATATTAAGCAGAGCTTCCTGCGTTGACTTGTTTTTTTGAAAGCCGTACTGATACGGTGAAATGACCTTGTGTGTGTTGAAAAAGTTTGTTAGTCTATTATGTATTACATCTTCAAATATTTTTGAAAAGACAGTCAACACAGAGATTGGCCTGTAATTGGACAACTGGTCATCGCCACCTCCTTTGTGAATTGGCCTAACTCGTGCTACTTTCAATTTTTGAGGAAAAACTCCAGTAGATAATGTCAAATTAATAATAAAAGCTAAAACTTCACTAATTTCAGAAGCAATATGTTTAGGGGAGGAGGAATGCCTTTAATGAATGAAGAGAAGTCAGCCTGGCAGCGAGCTTGGCTTGCTACTCCACATGAACATGAGATGTGCGAAAGTGAAGGGAAACGAAAATACAAAAACTCACACAGACACTACAAAAGCAAATAAGCACACAAACTGACAAATGCAGGATCACGCACACGGCGCACAAACTGGAGTGAAGTTAAGGCACACATTCACAGAGTTTCGTTCAGGCCGGAGTCACGGAGAAATGACACCAAAGCCCGTGTACTCCGTGTTGCCGCGGCAGTTGAGTGCCAAGGACCAATGGCGTCAGAAAGCTTCAATGGTGCATCAGCACGCAGTCCCAAAGTTGTCTTCCAGGTTAGCCGCGGGGTGTCATAACGGGGACACACACACAGAACATGTTCTATGTCCTCACGGACACTGCATACTTGACAGTGAGGGGAGGCAACCCGGCGCGTCTTGTGCAGGTAGTGGCTGGTAAAAGCGACGTTGAGGCGAATGCGGTGAACGACTGCTTCGTCGCGCTTTCCCAGGCCACACGGCATTCGAAAAGTGCAGGCGGGATCGATTCTGTATAGTGGCTGATAATTTTTTGTCCCGTCCGTCCATGTGGAGAGTTGTGACTGCCGCGCCACGGAGTACGCAAGTGTCGCGGCGTCACGTCTAGAGAAAGGAATCGGGATGATGACACTAGATTGGGTGTGGGCCGCGCAAGCTGTTTCGTCGGCCACCACATTCCCATTCACCCCACAATGTCCAGGTAGCCACTGTAACACTACCTCGTGAAGCATTCTGGCAGCTTGTGTATGCAGAGTGTGTATTTCGTGGGCCAGTTGCTCGCGCGGGAATGATGCTAGTTGCTGTAGCGCCGCCCGTGAATCTGTGAAAATCACCCACACAGAAGCTTCTTGCCCAAGAATGTACTGCAAAGCAGAGCGCAAGGCAGCAAGTTCTGAGGTCGTCGACGTTGTTTTGTGGCTTAACCTGGCCGCAATTGTGGTGCGCGTTGATGGAACCCAGATTCCGACAGCAGATGATGTGGCCGTCACCGATCCATCAGTGTAGATATGCTTGTGGTTAGGGTAGCAATTCCACATGTGCTCTAGAGTGAAGTACTTTAGGGCTGGAATTGGCAACCTTGATTTACTGCTGATGCCCGGTATTGTGGTGACGATTCGCCAGGGGGAGTACAACCAGGGCGGGAGATGAAGCGGCGCAGGGCACTTCTGACACAAGGGTGGTAGAGTGTCTTGTACCTCTAAAGCAGAGCTAGAACTCAGCGGATGTCCATGGGCCCTAGTCGCCAGCCGCAGATGTAGGCGAAGCTGCTCCTCTTTCACCAGTACACTGGGTAAGAAGCGCCTAGACTCTCGTATGGTCCCCAGCGTAGAAGTTGTCTTCGGAAGACCCAGACAAAACCGCAGAGCTCGGGCCTGCATACTTTCTAACAGCCTTGTGTTGGTCTTGGAAAAAGGGCCGAGTACTGGGAGGCTGTATCGGAGCAGTCCTTCACAGAGTGCCGTGTAGAGACGTAGGAGGGGCCCAGCAGAACAACCTCCTGAGCCGCTGGTCAGCATGCGTAGCACCTGAGCAAAGGAGCCCAGTTTCTCCTTCAGGAGACGAACGTGGGGGGACCACGTCATCGACCTGTCAAGTGTTACGCCCAGGAATCGGTGTGAGTCCACAAAGGGTATGGGGACCCCTGCCGCTGAAAGATGATAGCGGGAGACATCACGCCTGGTGAAGGCTATTGCCGCACATTTCCTAGCCGAGATTTCGAGGCCACGTCTCGTCAAGAAGTCCGCTATAGAATTGATGGCTTTTTGAAGGCGAGCTTGTAAAACTCGCCTGTTGCGGCCAGAGCTCCAGATGCAGATATCGTCAGCATAGAGCGATATTTCGACAGTGTGTGGCACGCACTTCTCAATTCCAATGAGGCTGATATTAAAGAGGGTTGGGCTAAAATGCCGCCCTGTGGCACACCTCGCGTGACATTGTGAGGGGCTGTTTCGCCGTCTTTCGTGGACATAAAGACGGATCTGTCAGACAGATAATCGGATATCCACGCATACATGCGACCTCCGATGCCTACCGACTCCAATGCAGATCTTATTGCCTCATGTGCCACACAGTCAAAGGCTGCTTTAATGTCAATGAACACTGCTAGAGTGATGCGACGCTGGGCTTTCGCACTCTTAACGTCATTGACAAGGGCAAGCACGTTGTCGATGCTGCTGCGGGACTGTCTGAATCCAGTCATCTGTGGGGCATACACGTTCCGCTCTGTCAAGTCCCAGTCTAGGCGAGCAAGGACCATCTTCTCCATCAGCTTCCCCACGCAGCTCAGGAGTGCAATGGGGCGGTAAGACTCAATTTCCGTAGGGATTTTGCCGGGTTTGAGCACGGGAACAAGGCGACCGCGCTTCCAGCCCGGTTCGAGGCGGCCCGTTTCCCAGCTGTGGTTGTATGTGCCGAGAAGGAAGCGCTTAGCTTTGTCTCCAAGGTGTGACAAAGCTGCATAGCTTATGCCATCTGGGCCCGGTGCAGAAACCTTGTTTACGGAAGACAAGGCAGCAAATAGTTCTGCCATTGTAAATGGCTTGTCCATGACGGTTACACTTGCAGAGGGCGGAGAGACATCGGTCAATCTGGCAGGTAAGACTGGAGCCGAGAAGGCTGTGACCTTGGCGCAGAAATCTTCAGCGACGTCTAGATCACGGCGGTTCTGTTGCAAAGCGATAGAGAGGAAAGGATGCAGAGCAGTAGGTGGTGCACGTAGGCTGCGTACTAAGCTCCAAATTCTCGTAAGAGGTTTTCGGGGGTCTAATTTTGAGCAGAACGACTGCCATTCCCGCTTAGCCAGTTTCTTCATATGTCGCTGTACGTGCCTCTGCGCTCGTCTAGCGGCTTGCATATCTTCAGATGTTCGTGTTTTGCGAGCACGCCTTTCAGCCCTGCGACGCACCGCGCGGAGCCTTTGGTACTCCGCATCGGCCACAGAGAACCTCGAGGGTATACGGAAAAATTTCATACAGGAGCTTCTCGCCCGTGTCATGGCGTCTATTAGGTCGCTGTACGATTCAAAATTCCCATCGAGCTCCTCAATAAGAGCAGAATACAGAGACCAATCCAGGCAACGAATTTCTCGATTGAAGGGCCCTCCACAGAGACCATCCAGCAAGATATATGTAGGCAGGTGATCGCTCCCATGTGACTCGATGTCGACGTACCACTGGGCCCTACGTGATAGTCCGAGGGAGAGCATGGTGACATCTAGTGTGCTCGATACTGCGCCTCGGCTGAACGTGGGTTCGCCGGTTTTAATGACAGCCAAGCCGTTACGGCAAGCCGCATCGAAAAGGCGCCTGCCTCTAATTGTGTTCTTAATGCTGCCCCAGGAGGGATGGTGCGCGTTAAAATCTCCAGTTAGCACGTGCGGTGCCGGTGTCGTGCGTACAATGTGCTGCAGCCTATCCACGTTAAATGCAGCATCAGGTGGAATGTATGCCGCTATAAGGGTAAACTGCTGCGCAGAACTTTTAATAGTCGCTGTGACGTACTCGTTTGTGTCGTCTGGAGGCAAGGTATGCTCCATGTACGTCAGGTCGTTCCTGATCGCGAGCAGAACTCTTGAAAGAGCCTCACCTGTTCTAGACTGCAAAACAGTGTAGCCAGAGAGCCGAATGTTTGCGCGTAACCGCGTCTCTGATATTGCGATAATTGGAAAGCGGTGTTGCTGTATGAACCGTCGGAAGTCCGGAAGGCGGCTCCGAAGACCGCATGCGTTCCATTGAAATACAGTGGCCTTGTTCCGTATTTCCAGAGTTTTTGGTGTCACAGCTCCTATCGCCATTGCGTGAGGAGAGGCAATACAAGGTCAATGATTGTGCCTATGCCCTTGGCCACCGGAGATGAAAGCGGAGCCAGGAAAACTCGAATGGCCTCCACAACTGAAACGATGAGCGTAAAAATGTTGCCAGAGTTTTGGTGGACACTGCGCCTGGGCCTCTTCTGGTTTGCCTGCTGTCCGGAAGACTCCGCTGTCGCTGTCACAATCGACGACGCAGCTGCAGGCGCGGTCTCGCTTGAGGACGCGGCTGCAGGTGGAGGAAGCGACTCCGACGTCTCCATGGGTGCCGACTGGGATGACGGCATGGGTGTCGCTGTAGTGGGCGCCGCAGGTTTCACGGCTCCGCAAGCAGGCAGGGGCGGGAAGTCATCGCCGAAGCTTGCATCTGAAGTGTTGGAGGCTGGCGGTTGCCTTTTGGCGGCCTTCTGGGTTCCTGAAGAGGACTTTTTCCAGGCAGCACCCTTCCCCCGCTGATCATGCAGGGTCGCCTTCGCTGACTTGTAGTCAATGTTTTTGTCCCCATTAAGCTTGTGTATGGCCTTCTCTTTCCGAAGGACCGGACAGCGGGCAAACGTCGACTCGTGACTGTTCCCACAGTTGGGGCACCGAAGATTATCAGCGTCACACGCAGAACTTTCGTGACTGCCACTGCACCGAGCACAGCGGCTCGGAAGTCTACACATGGTTGCCACGTGGCCAAAACGCTGGCACTTAGTGCATTGCCTGGGCGTCTCAACATAAGGATATACGCGGTAGCGCGTGTAACCTAGGAAAACGTGTTCAGGCGCTATTTCAGTGGCAAATACAATCCGCACGCTCTTGGATAACTTGCCTAGACGACGCACAGATTTGACAGGGGTTTTCTGACGCAGAGCTACGAGGATTTCAGGCTCCGACAGATCAACTGGAACATCTCTGATCACTCCTGCTCCGCACTCACTCGAGCGAGGCTCATACGCCTGAATAGGGATGCCCTGAATGGTTTTTATTTTCAGGAGACGGGCAGTAGCGTCAGCGTTTCGCGTGTCCACTGCTAGAAGGTTGAGCCGATAGTTTGGCCTTACTTGAAGGACTCCATCTGGTGCCATAGACTCGAGGCCACTTTTCAGAGCGAGCGGGTTGAAACGGGTAATGACGCTCTCCGCCTTTGTGGGTTTGAGAATTACTATACGCCCGTGCTTCGGAAATTTAATGATAGGCTGGCAGCTGAGAGTCAAATGCTGTCTCTTAGAGCCACGTCGCCGTTTAGGAGGCATCACGGTCTGGAAATTTTCTTGCTCGTCCGTACTCCTCGAGTTTTCTTGAGCATAAATAATTGTGGCAGAGGTTGCATCTGTCATGTCTGAGAAGGCATCCTCATCGTCCGGCAGCGGTTGATCAGAAGGGCAAGGAGATGAGAGGGGACTTGCCTGACCAGCTGGTATCGGCGACGATTCCAATGAGGAGGCGCTAGGGGCGTCTTCAGAGACGTTAGGAGCGTGTTCAGAAGCCGTTTCGGAGGTTGCCTGATGAGAGGGGTTCATCTTCAGGTGACCGGTAGCAGCCTCCGGAACGGGGCCAGAGAGGTGACATCAGACGTAGCACTTGGCAGCATACTAGGAGGCGAGCCCGGCGGCAGCCCTGGCGGGGCTGCGCCCGCCGCAGGAAACATGTCCTTGACTGATGTGACGTACCGAATTCGACACGCAAAACGTTGAAACTTATTTAAAATGAACTGCAAGGAGAAACAAGCGCAGCCGGCCGAACGCGTCTTCTTCCTCTTCTTCCAATGTGTTTAACAGGAAGTGGAGCAATACCATCGATGCCAGATGCGACGTTGTTTTTAAGTTTAAGAATAAAAGTTTGCACCTCACTCGCGTTTGTCGGACTTAAAAAAGATAGAGTTTGGAAATTGTGGCTGTTCCAGTATAGCGCTACGTTTATCTTCATCGACCTCCGAAATGTAAGCCCCTGCTTTGATGAAATGCCTATTCATTGCGATTGCCATTTCGGCCGATTCTACCCGCCTACCGTTCAAGCGAGCAACATGCGACTGCGTGCTCTTCTTGCGGCCCGTTATCCCATTCACTGTTTCCCATATCTTTTTTGGATCGTTACGTATATCCTCGAAGAGGCGTTCATAGTATCTGAGCTTGGCCGTTTTCAGGTCGCTCTGCAGTTTGTTTCTATATTTTTTGAATTCTAGAAGCAGGTTAGGGTCACGGGTTCACACAAAAGAGTGATACATTGAGTTTTTCTTTTTAATTCGTTTAAGAAGTTGTTGATCTATCCAGGGCTTTCGCACCTTTCGAGAATTTCTTTGTTGTGCCACTGGTTGAAACGCTAAGTCGTAGCACGCCAGTATGTACCTCAAAAATAGGCCATAAGCTTTGTTGGAGTCGTTTTGAGCGAAAACTTCCTTCCAGTCGAAAACTCTGACAAGGTCTCTAAACTGCTGCAGTCCCGAACTAGTTATTCTACGCCGATAATTTCTGTCACAAGTATTGCCGCTTGTAGTAACCTTTGTGTTGGCAAAGCAAAACACTGGTAAATGATCGCTAAGATCAGCGGAAAGCACGCCAGCCTGAATCTCATCGATGTTGATATTAGAAAAACAGATATCTAGCAGGGTAGCACTACCAGAAGATACCCTAGTCGGCAGTGCTACGAGATTTGTGAAAGCATGGCATGCCAGTACGTTTTTTATTTCCAGAGACCCCTTATCCGCTGAACTCATGTCTATATTGATATCCCCCATAATAATACAAGAGCTGTTATTACTGCTACCAAACTGAAGGAGTCGTTCAAGAAAAAGGCTAAAGCTTTGCCTGTCACCATTTGGTGGTCTATAGACCATAGACACTGTGGTCTTTCCCAAACGAATTGTTAAGCACTCAACGTCGTTATTACTCCTAGAAAAGTGGTCAATGACCGTATACGGTATGGATTATTTAAGGTAAATTGCAACTCCACCCCCCCCCCCCCCCTCCTGGCCTGTCTGAAAAGGTGTTTAGATCGGTATCCATTAAAGAATGGAATCGCATCATGTTTCGTCAACCAAGTTTCCGAAAAGCACACCAGATCAAGTTCAGGTTTAATTGTTGCAAAGAAGATATTAATGTCATCTAGCTTGTTTCTCATGCTCCTGGCATTTATGTGCATCAACGCTAGTTTACGACAACCGGTGAACGCTTCGGAAAAACTGTCAATGTCATAATAAGATTTACCGCTTTCCGTAAGTGTCATAATGACAGGGAATTTGTCAAGTTTTCTCTAATACTGCAGTCAGTACTTTCCTGTCCAGAGCCCCAAATGCCACTTTCCGGACATATTTCGCGTTTTTGTGCTTTTTCGCTCTGTCCTTTTCCATCGTTCAAAATTAGAAGCTATAGTCACTGCAGCAATAGCACGTACATCCTACTCACACATTGACAAGAAGATGCGTTCGGCCTCCGCGACGCGCCGAAGGTAAGTCGGGCAGTCGCGGGAGGAGAATGCATGGCGCGTGTCAATGTCCCCGCCGCTGTCGTAGTTGTGCTTCTTGAACACCCAGCAGGAGGGAGGCCTGGTGCAGCCTTCGTAATGGTGGTCGTCGTCGCACCTGGAGCACTGATGAGCTGCAGTATTTCTCCAGGTGGCCGTAGACTGAACAATTGCTGCAGCGTGGGAAGAATGTGTTATCAAAGAAACGACACCGTGTCCACGAAATGTTCAGATGACTTTTACCCAGCAGTGCATTATATGCTTTTTTCTTGATTTGGAGTATGACTGTGTTGCCATGTTTTCCTTTCCACGATGCCTTGACCTTTAGATCCTCCTCCGAGCAGTCGAGATGGTTTTGCTTGATGAGACGTTGTGGGATGGAGTCTGTCTCGATGTCCTCTTCTATGCCAACTATTTTGATTTCTGGAAGCTTTGCCTTCGGGACTTTTGTCGTAAAGTTTTTTTTTTTTCAAGCTGTCATGTGTCTTGATAATTTCGTCAAGTCTGTCTATTCCTGTTTTACAACTGGCAGAGATGACTACCCCTTCTCTTGACGGCCTGATATTAACATCCTTAACGCCTATGTCCGCGGGGTCAATGGACTTCTTAATTTCCTCAATTACCTTCACGGAAGGAAGGTTTGACTGCACTACAAGTGCAGTTTTCGTTTTCTCCCTTGTTGCAGGTTTGTCTGGCTCAGACTTTGGGAATTCTTTCTTGGGCCATATGGGAGCTCCTGGGATAATGGCATGCTCCTCCCTGAGACCCTTGACCTCCCCTTGTGCAACTTTAAGTTCTTGGTTTGCTTCAAGCGCAATCGTCTTCACTCTGGTGTATTCTGTAAGTAGAAAGTCCAGGTCTTTGCGGACTTCTTGTTCTTGGCACTTGTTTGAGATCGACATCAAACACTTAAAGAATCTGCGATCGCTCTTCTCCAGCATGGCCAGAAGAGAATCATCCTTGCCTGGATAATTTGTGAGTGCTTGTTGGAGGCTAGGGAAATCGTCTTCACACTCTTCAGTGATTTTACTCATTGTCGACTGTTGTACTGGGAAGCCGCATTCCGATGCAGAGCCATCTGTTGGGATTGCGTTTGTGAAGGGAAGTTTGCATCCCTGCACTTGTTCCAGCTTTTTTGCTTTGTCTGTCTCGGAAAGAAGCACTTCTTTAGAATCCTCTTCAGAGTCCGAGGCAGGATCTGAAGGTTCTTCGCTCATTGTGCCTTCGCTTTTCTTTCTGTGAAGTTTTTTTCCCTGTTTGATACGCGTTTTTCTTGCATTTTTCCTTCGTTCGCGTCATCGTTCATCGGACTTACTCGGCCTAGTACTGATCGTTAGCAGGTTCCTAGTTTACAGCCAAAATTGGCGGTTCCTTTTTGTTGGGAACCTTGGTTTTAACATTGGTTTGGCTACTGTTTTTGGTCCCGGAAATTGAAATCACGTTTTGAAACGTTTTTGGCAAAATCCGCTATATTTGGTGCATTTGGTTTTTTCGGTCTATAACCACTGGGCTGCTGTCCTTATAAAATGACTGCCTACATATACGGGCCACGTTCTGACGTGGTTTGCACGGTTTTCTTCGTTCGATGTGCAATTTCTACGAGCAGGGCCAGAACAGCAGTTGCCCAGGTGTTGGGTAGAACTTTTTCGAGCTACATGAATGGGTTGTGAGGTGGAGTCATCTACATTCCATCTACTGTTTTGAATTTCCACGGGATGACTTTTCGTTGAGACTGGGGTACTTTAGCAGGTTTCGGCCAGCTGACGAAAGGTGTCGCTTTGAGCGGGAGATTTTACTCACTGGAGCTGCCTTAGGCGACAGTGGTCCTCGGTGAACTGAAGATTTTCACGGCTCACGGGCATACAGGCAGTTCTGACTGTTTTTGTGACGCAAAACATAGGCGAAAGGTTCCGGGGTACAGTCCGTTTTGGTTTGGTTGATGGGTTCGTGCGGCTTGTAGTCAATGATATTTCACTCGAGTGGCCTCCAGGTGTTGTTGAGGTTGGTATGTGATCAATTGCAGGGCACACACTTGAGAAAACCATAAAAAAAAAGGCACTGTTTCTGGGTGCGCGGACGAGCGCAAACGCTGTGCGCCCCGAATGCGAAGATAGCGCAATCGTATTGACACCGGTTTCCATTGGACACAGGTTTCGAATGGAGGTTCGATTCCGATCCCGGGAAGCGTTTTTCTTTACTTGAAGCGCGCATTCCCAACACTTTCTCGTGGGCTCCTTGCCTCCTCTCCCTAACACTTCGCGGCCTAGCATTTTTCCCCTCTCCATTTTGCCGAGCGGAAGCTCCTATTAAAAATACACACGGACAAAAGAACGATTAAACAGTTCCGCTGTTGCAAAACTTTTCCGTGGTTGATGGCGGTGAAAGCAAGTTTGTCGAACGAAAGCTCGGTTTCCGCGCCGCGAACGCGCACTGAACGCACACACAAATTGCACCGCAAGTCAAACACGGTGGCTGCTCGACTCGTACGGATGGCTGAAGACGCCGCCAGGGTCCAAGGACTCCCGACTGCCGCATAAAATGGTCAAGAGGAGTAAGGAGGATCTCCAACCTCTTCCTTTTTCCTCGACCTCATACCGGGCATACAATAAAGTTGTGTTTTTCTCTGTCTCTCTTTCCCTCTCTCGGCGCTATAAGACGCGAACGAGCGGTGAGCCAGGATGCAACCGCCTTATCCTACCATTGTATGATGCCACGCACCCTTACTCTTTCCCCCTATCACCCCCTCCGCACCCTTCCCTTCGGAACGAACGAGCCAATTATACGCCTTCACTGCGCAACCGCACGAGGCAGTGGCTTGACCTTGGCCGAGTTTGAAGGTCAGATGGACGCTACAAGCTATTTTCCGGATTTGTATACCGGAGTAATACAGCTTTCGCTCTAAAATCAGCGATAGACAGTGCATGCCCCTCTCCTCCTACCCGAGTCCCGTTTTTAAGTCACCTCCCCTACAAGCATTCGACGCGGCGTGTCTTACGTGTCGTAAGAAAAATAAAAAAAAACGACAGCGGTGAGAAAATATAAACGGAAACCATTATTTAGTGCATGCCCATTATTTTTCGCGTTTTTTCGCTTGCCCAAGCAATTTCTTCCAGATAACAAGCAACATTGCCGCAACAAGCCCTTCTTGGAACAACTAAAGGTTGAGCCAGAGTAACGCTTCGTTAGGCACGCTCTCGTGCCGACTGCAAAAGGTAGATTTTCAGGTCCCGCGAGACAATAACAAAACAAAAAAAAATGAAACAAGGCTGTGGTGAGAGGCGTTGAACTTAGCTTGCGCACAAAATAGGCGACCGCCGCCGAATCGTGCACACATACAGAGAGAGAGAGAGAGAGAGAGAGAGAGAGAGAGAGAGAGAGAGAGAGAGAGAGAGAGAGAGAGAGAGAGAGAGAGAGAGAGAGCTTTAATGAACACTGAAGAGGTTAGCCCCACACACGGCGGGGCTTGCAACTTCAGATCGAGGCGAAAAAAGAAGGGAAAGTGGAAAGGAGCACGTAGTAACAATGAATGAGAAGAAGAAAAGGAAATTAGTTCGGAACGTAGAAAAAAAATTACAGCATTAGGAAAATAAACCTGAGGATTTCAAGTTTAAAGAACCTCGACCAATCCCGAGTCAGATAAAAACTCCCACCTCCCCTCGCGGGAACCCCTGTGTAGATGCGACGCATAGGCGGAGCGGCGAAGGGACCAAGTTTTATAGCGCGCATAACGTTGAGGGGACTGCGTAAGCCGGTGCCAGTCGATGACGACGTTGGCGTACTTGTAAAGCGGCGTGGACTCTAGGTGTTTGAGCCAAGCGTGGATGTTGCTTCGCCGGAGAACGGCACACCGGTTATATGCGCAGCGCGCCCGAAGGAGAGGAAACCGCGGAAGAGAGAGTACTGCACATGCGCCGGCCCCAGCGCGTCTGCCGCGGCTATGACGCAACGTGCCGCGGCTATGACGCAACACAATTCACTTTAATCCAATCCAATGCAAATCCAATCCAATCCAAGCGAATCCAATCCAATGCCCCTCGCGAGAGAGTGTTCGCTATCGGAGAGGAGAGGGGGTGAGCGGCGGAGAGCGCAGCTGGCGCGGCGAGGAGAATGGGGGAGGGGCGGACAACGCCGACGACGACGCCGGAGGGACAAGGCAAGTGAATGAGATGCTCTGCATCTACAAAATGTGGCTGATTCTTCTGTCATAGGAACCAGTAAAACACGAAAGTGAAATGTGCAGCGAATAGCGAAATTTACAGCTGAGCATGATTTGCGGCTCCGCGGCTGTCTTGTGGGTGTGCTTAGCGAGCGACGTTCTGCTGGCGGGTCGCTTCGGCAAAGGTGTACTGGAGTCATTTGCGCGGATATGACGTCAGTGAAATCTTGGGGTGTCGCGGCATAAAAGACTCGTGTTAAAATATAACACCCGACAACGAACAATCCCAAGTATAACGTACTCTTTAGTAATAAAAGTTGCTTCCCCACAAGAAGACCCTGTGTGCAGGGGTGCACCCTTTACAGGTCGCTTGCTTCGTTGTACTGGCGTCACTTCCGTGACGGATATGACGTCAGCGATATCTTCGTGTATCCGGGGAAAAAAAGTTTAGTGTTAAAAGTTAAAAGAGCCTTTGTCCCTTTCGCCGCGTCAGCGTGATTTTGCCACGGACCAACAAAGTGATGCAGTACTAAAGAGTTTCCGCGTAGGAGTCGCACAAGAGTTCTTTTCGCTGTTTCGCGTTGGGTTGCACGCAGCAGGCAGTAGACCAAGACACGCCGGATGTCTTCTTTCACAGAGTACAATGGCGAGTCCACCCAGCCTATCTTAAAGGGACCCTGCAACGCTCTTTTTTCAACTTTTTTTTTTGAAATCTTCAATGCTTGCAGAACGTAGTCACCCAACACGCCCAGTACTTAGATTAGGGGGTCGCAAAATACCTCAGCCGAAAATTACTGCTCTATGCTCATCAGATAACTTGGAAACTCGCTCAAAAGATTTTTCCCTCTTTCCCCGTCTTGACGTTCTTAGACGGCCCTAATTACGTCACTGGGGCCATGTAGCGGCTGTTCGCCGGTTTTCCTTCAGTTGCAGCAATGAATGCTTTTCGATCGCAACTTTAAAAATAAAGCCACAAAAACACAGCAGAAACGGAAGGCGTTTCCGGTGCGCCGAGCAAATAACACAGTGCCGCTCCCTGCTGGCGATTACTGTAGCTTTCGCAGTGCTTCCGGACGTGAAGGAAAGAGTGAAAGCGTTTATGGAAAGTGTTGCAGGGTCCCTTTAAACAGAAAACGGTAAGTGAAGGCAACGTTCAGGCGTAGTCGGTGAAGGACACCCTCAGTTGGCTTTGGTAGGCATCGCTGAAACTGGAAAAAAAATTGCACTAATTGTCAATCGCACGCAGAGCCAACGGTATCCTAAGAGGGTTCTGCCAAGCTGACAGCTACAATTTCCATCCCAGTGTAGAAACGGTCGTACTTCCTTCTTGTCTGGAATACGGGACTCGGGCAATGGAAAAGCAAATGATATTTGACTCATTTTGCGTTCTATAAAATGAAGACTTTGCCCGCCAAGCGACGCGCACAGGCGGGAAATCTAGGCGGGGCAACGTACGCTAGACAAGAAATGTCTGAGACGAAGGCAGCGCTTTCTCCAACTCCGGCGTCCATTCTCGTTTCTCCTTTATGCAGGATGACGACACGTATGAGATGCAGTACAAATGGGCAGGGCCATTGTCACACAAAACTGGGCTCGTGGCGGAACCTCGGGTAAGGATTCATCACGTGGTTGCTCAACCGCAGTAACCGCAATAGTGATCAATACTCAGGGGACGTGCGGGGTGCCCGAAACAACGCTGAATCGATTGTGAGGCCGTCCGGAGGGTGGCCACGCTGCTAAATTCACTTTCTCGGAAAAGATAAGATATGGAGGCTCATCCCGTTCGGCGTCCTCCCAGTAAACTTAGGTGCGCCTGAAGCGACGTGAGCGAGCATTAAGCGCACTGTTCCACCCGAATTTCTTGGCTGCCACGCTCACCCGAGCGCTCGATGAGACCAACTTTATTTACCATGATAAGGGTCGGAAACTTTCGCGAAGTATGGCTCCAACATTACACTGCCAACTATTACTGCTGCGGTTAACTAGTGCTGCTACTAGGCACATTTACTCCAACATTACACTGCCAACTATTACTGCTGCGGTTAACTAGTGCTGCTACTAGGCACATTTACTGCGGAATGTCCTCGCTACGCGCTCGAACGCACCACCATTAAGCTTTGTCTGGGCCTACCCGTGTCCGCCCAGATCTCTGTGCGGAGTGGGGTCTTCTTGGGCCGTGGCTCACAACAGGAATGGCATGTCTTTCAACAAAGGCGCTCTTAACGTCGGTGTGTCTGAGCAGTCACGTGTATGTGAGAGCCTCATATCTTTGCATATCACCTCCACCCCTATCTGGTGTAGCAAGTCAAGCGGGTAGTCTTGCTCACCTCGCCTGCCCATTAAGGATCTCTCTCTCTCTCTCTCTCTCTCTCTCTCTCTCTCTCTCTCTCTCTCTCTCTCTCTCTCTCTCTCTCTCTCTCTCTCTCCCCCCCCCCCCTTGTTCTTTGTTTCGATTGGCCACGTTCTACTCGTAGTCATCCATTGTTCCCTTGCAGGAACAGAAATGACACCGCAGGAAGACCGGCCAAGGATTATCTATAGCGGCTAGATAGCAAGATATAATCCGCCAAACTTCCAGTTTTAATCGCCTCTAGTATTAATTAAAAATCTCTATCCCTGTCTCGCGGCAAAACGACAGTTATGAGTCGTTAGGGAAAAAAAACCGCTTATAACTGAAAGGTGCCCATTAAGGCGCGCATTAAGGGACCAAAACTACTACTACGTGTGGGAGGATATGAAAGGGGGGGGGGGGGAGCGTCGACGCACAACCAGAATGAGTTTATCCGTTCAATGAAATGTGACAAAACACGTACGGAGGCCTCGCTCGTACATATAGGCCAGCCATCCACCCGCGGTTAACTATTCACGCAACCAGAGGTTTCTAAATTTTTAACTAGCGGAATCCTCATCCCTGCAAGCAGGGCAGCTATGCACCTGACAACGCAGGGGCGCGAGCGCCCTCTCTCCCGATCGACCTCTGCGGCTTGCACACTCTCTTTCCCCTCGGCCTGACGCGGAAGGGAGAGAGCAGTCAGCCCGCTCCAAACGACGGTTTGATGAGGGAACGCGCGGAATAATTAAACGAGAATCGCCCCCCAGAACGACGGGGGGCGCGCTGGCCGGTCGTTAGGCCGCCGCAACAAGGATATCATTGGGGGCAACTAATGCTGCGGTCACCACCCGGATGAGGAGGGGGGTGTGAGAGAGAGAGAGAGAGAGAGAGAGAGAGAGAGAGAGAGACAGAGAGAGAGAGAGAGAGAGAGAGAGAGAACTGACTTAAAGGGAGCCATGAAGAGAAAACAAAAGTTTGTTTTATTCGAAAGATTAGGTGTTTCATAGTAACCCTAAGCGCTTTCCCGGAAGCAAATGATGCTTTATTCACTGAGAAATAAGGCAATTTAAGCCAAAATTTTAAATCTCCCGCTAAAATTGAACATTCCGTGACGTGTACAATGGCGTCATAGCGCCGGTCCATGAAACAGATACTTAGTATGTCGACTCCATATAGCACCCACACGCAGTTCGATCGAGACGGCGGCCATTTTAAAAATACTAGTAAAACCTAGTGCACCCGCAGCCCTAGTCATGGAATCGCCTGATCCGGAGAACAAAACTCTCGCCGAGGAGCTCGGGCTTGCATTTAACAACCTTACACCACTTGAACGCTCAACGCTTCTAAGTGCACGAGCGGCAAGAGTTGTGGGATACGCGGTGGACGGGAAAGCGACCATTCCGCGATAGCCACAACAGACGAACGCCCTGCCGTCGGCACCGCTGCCTCGTCAGCGCCGTCGCCACGGACGAATACAGACTGGTACGTATGTGCCGTATTTTTATTACGGTTAATAATAGTTCAACTTCAGTAGCAGTATCGCTTATGCCAGTTAGCCGGTGTCGTGTATGGAAAGCCGTTCGCGCGAGCTCTCTGCTTCGACCAGAAAGATACGAGCGTTAATGCGCGGTGTTTACGGCATTTTTCCTCCAAGGTCAGAGCGCTTCGAACCCGAAAATTCGTCTGCGCGACGGCGAGATGTCGAGCTCGGCCAGGCGGTTGTTTCGTACGCATTGGCGCACAGGCTTGCGTGTTCGTTCGGAACTTCAACCGTTTACTCCACCGTTCTTTGTCATAAAAAGAATGTGCAGTATGTTTCACGGGCATTTAGCTCGCTATGCAAACTGTAAGCCCTGCCTAACATGCGTTTGCTTTTGCCGGCCTCCGCCAATCGCAGAGCTTAGCCCATGTGACGGCATAGGTTCTGTTGCGGGAAATGAGCTGGTGGGTCGCATGACCATTCCCGTTTTTCCTAATTATGTAGCTTATTTGAGCGAAGTTTGCGTTATAAGTGGTGTCGTTATGGTTCTAACGAGGCAATCTTTCGAATGAACCAAACTTGTGTTTTCTCTTCATGGCTCCTTTAAACCCGCCGTTTGTTGGCTGCCTATGTCCCGCGTGGCTACATCAGCATGCTGTTCAAATGGGCCTTATTTCATTAGGCGCGAGACAAGCTTTGGAGAGAGCATTTTGTTTATATGCGCAGTTACGAGTCAAGGGATGCCTCGGGGAGCTAGGGTCAGAAAGGACGTATGGAAGGTATAAAGTGATTGATTTTTTTCTCTTAGCCCCCTGCAAACCGTAAGAACCGACAAAGGTTCGACCAAAGCTTCTGGCCGTAAAACAAGGGGGGGGATCGCGTGGGTAATCCCTTTTCAGAGAAAGTGCTATGAACACAAAATGCGAGAACATAATGGCGGCGCATACACACGCGCAGAAACTGTCCCTCAGTCCCTGCAAATTCATTTTATCTCCCCGGTTCAAGCATGAATTTAAAAGGGTGCCATCTTGAAGCTCTGGATAATATTCCATTAAAACCATCAGGACTGTGCAACAACAACAAAAAATGACTTGTCCATTCATGTGTCGCATCCCACAAAGATTACTTTTGAAGGGGATAACCTCGATATTAAAAAAAAAAAAGGAAACTGTTCCAAGTCGGCCCCTGGCTCTTCGGTGACCAAACGAGCTCAACCCGCACGCAAGAAGCTGGCCAGTCACTCTGTCACGTCGCGGCCCGTCGACGGGCACAGGGCTCGGTCACAATAGCCTCTACATTAAATACACCCTCTACGTTCTGGAAAGCCCCCCGCTGATGGCAACAATGGAAAGACTCCACCTACACAGTAGTCCCCCGCAGCGCTGAAAACTGGCATTTCTTCTAAGCGACCGATTTCGCCTTACAGGGCAAATACCCCGCCTTCACACGCACAGATGAGAGAGAGAGAGAGAGAGAGAGAGAGAGAGAGAGAGAGAGAGAGAGAGAGAGAGAGAGAGTAGTACAAAATCCGCTTATGCCTTCTTGTTCTGTCAGACTTTGTGTGTCACCACCAATGAAACAATGAGAGAGAAAGATTGCGTAATCCTGCGAAACAAAAGGAGAGATTACACCAAAGCGCTTTGCAATACCCTCACGAAATAATGATTAAAAAATACAAGCAAGGCTGGCGCCTGCGTATCCGGCCGGCAGGCAAAAAAATAAAAAAAAAAAAAAGAAAACGAGGAGACCGCGACCTTGTCCCATGGCAGTGACGCGTACGTCTCGCCTTCACCGCCACCGTGGCGTTCACGTTAGAAGGGAACGCTTTCGAGAGCGAGTTCCGAGAAGGCCGGAGATGACGGGCCGAGTGGGAGAAGCAGACAGCGGGTCGTCGTAGTCGCGCCATATGCGTCCTCGTCCTCCTCCATCGGGGGATGAGGAGGAGTCGCGTATCAATCGAGCGTCACATCTCTCGGCCGCGAGAGGGGAGAGGAGGGCTTCGCAGAGACGCGCAGTCTGCTTCGCCTCGTCAAGGACGACGCGGTGACCATTGTTGTCGCTGCGCGCCTCTACAGCGGCGGCTGCGCGGCAGGACGGAACCCTAGTGCCGTAGAGCTGCGCGAGAGGCATAACGTCCGTTCTACAATCCTCGATTTCCCCTCTGATTGCTCTTCAATGGTTGTTGCCTGCAGGCGCACCATCAACGTTGTACGTCGATCTCAAATCGATTCGAGCTAATCTCCAGCATAAATTATCAAAGGCAATACATCTACCGTGAAGTCATGTACATATCTTGTATTACGTCAGAACATTACGAAGCCGTAACAGGAAGGTTGCAGCTTGGCAGGGCTGTAAGACGAAGAGCGGCTCGCAAATGCGCCTCGATTACCCTTTTCTGGCATCACGTACAGCTTTTTCTGGCATCCCCGTACCAAGCGGGTAAGACTACTTTGCACTACGGTCAGTTTTGCATCAGATATTGTGTTGGGATTCTACAAGTACGCGCAGCAAGAAAACGCGCGGCGGGCTTTCCCGCAGCTCAGCGAGGTGCTGTGGAGAAGCTCCGAGACCGTTCTACTCAAGTTCGCGGCGTTGTGTACACAATCCAGTGTAAATCTGTGTAATTGCAATCGGGTGACGGTCAACTCCATAACCCTTTCTTATACGACGAGCATTGGTAAAGCATTTGGGGCTGCAGCGCTTCCCCTTTACAGTTAGCAAATAGCCCTGAAAAAACGTTTTGGGAACAGTCATAAAACTGCATTATCTACAGAAATCTAAGCAAAATGGGAACTCCATATTCTCCTTGAAAATCAACACGCTTTCCAACCGCGTTTATTTTGACTGCATTTTATTAGCGAAAAAGAGACGCGGACGAATAAGAAGCACACAGGACACTAGCGAGTGTTCTGTGTACTTCTTCTTCATCCGCGTCTCTTTTTCGCTAGTAAAATGCAGTCAGATAACAAACTAACCCAACTTTCTGCCTTATTTGATTACTGCATTGCATTCTGGCCTCCGACATCTAATGAGCGGATTCGGGCGCAGACAAAGCAGACTGGGACCTACGCCGCGCGTAGCCAACGGTGCGGCTCCACGAATACAGGAATTACGGCCTCGGCGGCTGCGTTTCGACTCCATTAAAACAAGAGCACTGGCGCAGCACTGCGAATTACCCGTCAGTGTACTCCCCACACGCCGAACAAACGGCAGGGGTGAGGCGCGCCGCTCACTTCGGTAATACGAGACCAGGCGAAAGTAGGGCGCAGATTGCGCCTGATCGTCGAAGTTAGCCGCCCCACTAACCACACGCAGGCCGAACGGCAGCGTAAGGATGGCACGGCACCCGTTTCAACGCACCGCTCGCTTTCGCTTGCGATGTGTGCACTGAAACCGCTGCGACGGCGTCGCCGGGCACAAGTAATAGTATTAAAGAGGTATCACAGAGGAATCGGGCGGACGAAACACCCCCTGGCCGACTTTCTTCGGACTTGGGCGTAGCCAAAAAGGGGGGGACAAGAACACACCTTCTAGAACAAATGCTGGAAAGCGCTTGGGCGCCTACCGCCTTTACAGAAACCAGTAAAACGGCTGGTAGCTCTTAGCCACACCGAGGCTTTTTTCAGTAGTTGCTTAGGTCCGGTGAAGGTCTGTCAAGTTGTTACATTCAACTTAGCGCGCGAGTTTATTTTTACCCGTGCGATGCACAAAATAAGACACATATATGAGCTATCACAGCGGCGTTTTCCCATCACACATTCAGGACTTGTTAATTAGATACTTAAATAAAGCAACATCGCTTAAAACATGCCAACACAACGCTGCATGAAATGCCCTTACCGAAACACAACTCCCTTTCACTCCTTTTGCGTGCACACGGGTGTCGCGTGCCTTTAAATTTTTGGCGCGAACGTCAAAAGAGATGGACTTTTTTTGAGGATTATATTCTGTATACCTTGCAGATGTTATGTATATTTGGTATAAGTAAACTATTTCTCTATTCTTAATACCAACAAAAAATTTGAAAGAAATAAAGAAAAAAGTTTCCTGCATGAGGATGGAGCTGTTAAGGGCCCCCCGTTTCAACGCAAACCATAAGAAAGGTCGGCCAAATTTTTAACACAAACATAAAAAATGCGGGCCAATTATTGTACCCACGACAAAATTCCCCAGAAAGATATAAATGCAACAGCAGCTGCCCAAAACTTGTGACATTTACCTTCGGCAGTTCCAAGCTGGATAATATTACGGCCCTCTGCTGTTCCGCTTTAGAGAACAATTAACCTCCGCATCCACGACGAAACTTCCCGGCGATTGATATTTCCATCGACCGCTAAACCCCTCCTCCTCCTCCTCCTCCTCCCCCCCCCCCCCCTTACCAATACCTGAATCCTCCTTTTGACGTTTGTTAATTATCAACAGGTTTCCAACTCCTGAGGCCCGAGTCATTTTTCGTGGTGCGCGAATTTCCGTTAAAACCGCACCTGTCCAACTGCGCAAAGGGCGACCCGTGAGAAGATGAATTCATTGCCCGTTCTATCCGCGAGACGGCTTCATTCTCTTTTTTTTTTTCCGACTCCACCCCCAACCCGCCTTCGTTCTGTCCTTTCGTGACGTGAGACGAGCTATTTCATATAGTCCAGCAGGAGATTCTTCGAGGGACCGAAGGGCATGCCCGTCTCATCGCCGTTTCGAGGACACAGAATAATCTCGTAAAATGACGTCTTAAAATAACGGGCGGGGTGGTAAAAAGGTTCCACTTGAAGTCGATCGCGAGAGAGAAAGAAGCAAATTGAGCTAAGCTATACTCATAACACGTGTATTGTAAATTTTTTCGGTGCTTTACGCGCGCGCACACGCACGCACAGCCTTTTTTTTTTCGTTTCGAATACAGTCAAACCTCGATATATCGAACACGGGTATATCGAATTATTGCCTATATCGAACACTTTCTATATTACGCGGGAAATAACATGCATTTTTAATTTTTTATTTCGAACTGGGACGGACATGAAATGGGTATATCGAACTCCGTCACCCCAGACTGCCCAGGCCGCTCGCGCTCTGTTGACAGGCGGCGGGCTATCCCGCAGTACCCTCGAGGATAGCGGTGGCGCGATGGGCGTTCCCGACTGCTGCGCATCGGTTGCACCGAAGCTGAATTAGACGGTGCAAAAGAAGAATGCGAGCTTGAAGAAACCTGGGCCAGCTGGAGCGCTTTGTTGGGGCTGAGCCACGAAGCATGTGCATTGATGACTTAGTTGGCGGTGACGACAGCACCGGTACGACGGCAGAGTTGACGGGTGTCGAGATCCTAGCGGAGGTTACTACTGAGCGCACAAACGAAGGCGCTGCTGAGGTTGTACCCGCAAGCGCTGATAGTGCTCCGCTCCCGACTTCGACCGAGGCTTCAGCGGTTGTGGCCCTACCGCACCGCTACTGCAGCGCTATAAAAGGCTCCAGCATGTCGCTTGCGGAACGTTTGGACTACGTTGAGGAAGTCGAGTATAACACGCCAAGCTACCCTGTGGCAGTACTTTAAGCCAAAAGAATAAATACTTTGAAGCACCAAGTGAGTATTTACTGCACAATTCGTTCATTTATTGATTTGCACCAGTTTATGACGCGTTTTCTACGTGATTATATATATCGAATTCTGGTTATATCGAACTATTTCGCGGGCACCGCGCTGTTCGATATATCGAGGTTTCACTAGAGGGAGTAGCTCTCGACGTAAAGGCAGGCGACCGTACGTAGCTTCCTCGCCAACCTTTCACGACCATAAAGGGGTTGGCAGTCTGAACCTCTGCCACAGACCTTGATCCTACTTAATAATTACACACATTAGGCGCTAAACGGGTATGACCGCGTACTCGTTCCACGTCAGGGTTCCGTCTCGGGAGGCAGGCGCCGCCCACTCACCCGAGGAAGCCGGGCGCCGTGCTGGGGCAGTCATCCACGGGCAGTCTGGCGCTTCCTCCGTGAGCAGCAGCGGCCGCAGCTCACCACCGCGCCTGCGCACAGAGAGGGAGGCGGGAAGAGTTACTACAAGGTACACGCACATTTAGGCAGAAAGCACACGCAGACGGAGAAAAAAAAAGACAAGGTGGTGAAGTATACTTGAAAAAAGTTCACGGAACCCTCGACACTTTTTATTAAAGCTTCTGAATGCGAAAGCGTAAAAAGTCCAATCCGCTTTTCTTTCACCTCCCCGCGTTATCGAAGCTCTTCGTCCCGTTGTCGCTTAATACTTTAGCTTTGCGATCCGGTCGTTGCGCCTCAACGCTTTCGAATGGCTTCGATCTGTCTCCCACGCGTTGCGCCGCTACTCGTTCCCGCCGCCGAGTACCGGGAGAGTTTACGACGGGAGAGTTACTTCAGGTGCATGCTATGGAACGCCTCGCGCGATGGAACGCTTCGAAGACACTTGGTCTACGAACCGTTACGCTGCTAGAGGCGTCGACACCGCCTTTCTCGCTCAATAAGCCATCTAGTGCTTTGGCAGTAAACCCCAATCACAATAGCTCTGATACGTAACGAACGCCCTTCAACTGCATACTAACTGGTTACAACAGCGCGCTGACTTGCAAATGAACCAGTTGACAGAATGAAATGTTAGCAGCGACTTTCCCGCCATAATGCGAGAGGGTGCTGGCACTCCATGTTAGCTTTACAGGCGGGTGATAATTTGCCAGCCATGAATCTATAGTGTAGTCCCTTTCTGCTTCGAATCCCATTTAGCGTTCTGGGATTTAGATTTTGTAAGGGCGCAACTACAACTAGAGCTAAACGGGAGCACAAAATAAGCGGCTGCGAGTGCGAGACCAGCTGGGGATCTCCAGTGAGCGCAGAAATCTCATACACCCTACAGACGGGCGTTTCCTGTTGTTCACCTACATACCTTCACTAGAGGAAAAAGAGTGGCCGAGACCAGAACCTGAGAGCTCGCGCTCGACAGGAAAAGGCCCTTGTGGGACTCCCAAATTACTGCCCTCGCGAACACCAAGACAAACTTTTGTTGGCGCCGTGCCGCGCTTCATTCCGGCGTGCCATTTTGCCTAAACTTCAATTGCATCCATCGTGACATTAGCGAAACGGGAGGGAAAGAGCACGGAATGTGAGAGGGGAGAGAGGAGAGGGTGTCACGTGGCAGGGACGCCGACACTCGCAGCGAAGCTAGCAGATACGCGTCCAGTTTATTTATTTTTTTTATTTCAAAAGCTAAAATACAATATGGACAGGCCATAGTATGCAATGCGTTCAAGACACCAGTAAGTTCTTCCGTAGCTAACGCTTCAGCGCCAAGTGATACCTCTGTCAAACGTGACTATTTAAATGCAGTTCCACAGAGTGTACTGGGTGCGGGAGCAGCTAAACGGCAAACGCGAATGGCCCTTTGCAATGAACGCACTTTAGATGAGGGCGTTCCAGAAACACACTTTACCGGGGCCGGGTCGCTGAGTGAGTAATCTCGTGATTAGGGGTACGAAAATCGGGAAAAATAACATAAAAACATAAAACAGCGAGCGTTTAGATGACAAGAAGTAATGTTACAAGTTAATGATTGATATGTTATTGAAATATATTTAAAAAAAAGAGAGAAACGGCGATGAAAAACAAGAAAATAACGTCGCTCGATGATGATGATGATGATTAGCGGCTTCCCCTTTGTAACGGGGTGGCGTTGCACAGCGGCCTTAGTAGCAATGCCACTGTACAATCGCCTCGCCAAAAATACAAACAAAATAAATAAAAAATAATATCAAAATAAAAATAAAATACTTCTACGAAATTTTTGTGCTAGTCTGACTTGTTTGTCCGCATGTCTTCCCAGATTGTTCTCTGCTCTTTTCCCACCAACATTCTAACCTTCTTTTACTAACCTCTACTGCTGTCCAATTCACTTTTCCGCTCTCAACGACGTGCCAGCGCCGCCTGGCGGTGTTTTGCTTCATGGCAGCCGTTCTTTGAGGCGTTTTCGTGGGTGGTTTCGTGTGGCCCTGTGGTTGTGTTCCCGCTTCAGCCTTGTCTGTTATATTCCACGCTTTTAGATAATTTCCTCCAAGTTATAATGCTGCTGCGATTCGATGCGCAGAGAATAACAGTAAAGCTATCAGCGCCGGTGTTCAGTCGCCGCCTGGACTAAGTGTTTTTTTGTGGACTCGCGCGAGGCGCCGATTTAGATTTCGAACAATTAGCAAACACAACGTAATGTTTACATTGTTGCTCACGTGATAAATAGAGGAAACGCCAATTCATCTTGCATAACGAATTCCATCGTCACCGACATCATGGCCAAGGGCACTTTGTGTCGTCGTTTAGCTGAGCGCACCAAAAGTTCGGGAAGCCCGAGTGCACTCAGGCACGTTTGACAGTGGTATGAGCCTTCAGCAAAACTGGTAACCCGGAAGAACTACCACGCATAATCAGTTCGTCTGTGCGATACACTCGTTAAACGTACGTTCATTCAGATGATGATGGGCCTCACTGCACACGTCACGCGCGAGCACCCCGCGTAAACCCGCCGCCGCGTAAACGTACCCAAACTGACACGGTTCCTGGTCGGCAACACAAAGCTCGTGCCGGGAAGAGACAACCGCCACGCACGCTCATTAATAATCAAACAGCGCTCCTCGCCCCCCTGTACGCCCCGTTTCTCCGCGCAGCGCCGGGCAAAGTTCGCGGCCGCCAAAGACAGCGCGCGTCAGGCGCGGCGGGACGTCGTTTGAATAGCCGCGCGTCGGCGGAACGCAAACGCGCCAGATCCAGGCCATGTAAACGCGTCGCCGCAGGAATAGGGCCGCGACAGGAACCTGACGTCAGACGCCGACGGACGGGGGCAGTAGCATGCTCGGCTAAAAGGTATGCGGGGGGCTGAAGCATACGTATACGACCGCGTAGGCTCCCAGTGCGATACATGCAAACGCGCGCGCGAATTCACCCCCCCCCCCCACCCTCTCCCCCTCACAGCCCTGCACGAAAAGACCTTCATCTTCTTCCCGCTAGTGCAACGGATGTCTTGAAAGGTCCGCGTTTTCTACGAGTGCATACCGCACTGAGAGTATAAATAAAGTCGGTCCCGTTTACTGCATTTCCCGCGTGTTGCGTTGTGAGAGCTCTGTCCCAGTGCAACTACACTGGACTTAAAACAGACTGGGATACTAAGTTTTTTGGGATTACACATTTCTCTCTTGCAGTTCCGTGAGAACCCGTTCAGCGATGTTTTAGTGTATGCCTCTGCACTCTGAAGGTGCCCTTCAATGCAAGAAAGTTCACAGCGCCCCCCCCCCCCCCCGCCCCCTCTACACTTGATTTCATATTCATAGTTATAAAAAAAGTACCTCCTTAACCTATCAACAAAACAGTTATTCTCGAAACAAAGTACCTTAGGATGAAGTTAAATAAGGTTTTCGAAAGATAAGCACCTACGATATGAAAAAGCAAGATATACTGACATTTCCGAGCAAAGCAGCGACGCAGAAGCCTATCAGCACCACTTGCCTCAATAAAGGATCTTCCGCAAAACAAATCAAACAAATGCTACAAAAAAAAAAAAACAGGAAAGTTTTCCATTTCGGTTTACGCGGAAGATTGTAGATCAAGGAAGGGATTGGGACAAACAAACAACGCATCCTGCCTTTCGAGGGCCCCGCTTTACTCGCAAAGAGAAGATCAACAGGGAGTGGGAACGAATTCGCTAGAGTCGTTGTTTCGGAAGCAGGAACACGCATCTAGATACGGCAAGCGGGCTCGAGGAGCGCGGCAGTGAAACCGACTTCCCGACGAACGATAAGGAACGGGCGACAAATCCCCCGATCGCCTCATCGCTCTTCGCACGTGGGAGCGCCTTCTTCCGACAGACGCTTAGTCGCCGAGGCAATCACGACGACTGCGCGCTGATCGAGGCGCTTCTTTATCTGCTCGTCGATAAAAGGAGGGAAGGAGAAGTACACGGGGGAGCGTGACGAGGAAGGAAGTCTTGATTGGGTCGCCGGAGCGCAGGCTGGATGTTTTCCCCATTCTCGGGGAGATTAATGAATGGAAGGGGGAGACCGACCTTCGGGGAAAAAAAAAAGAGGGCTTCCACGGATCGGACTTGCGGAAATGCCACGGCACCTTTGCAATGGGGCTACACAGAGAGTGGACGCGGCCGATTTCAGGGTCTTCGCCCAATTAATGAACTGGGCAGCAGCGGCCCACAAGGAGAATTGGGCGTCAACCGCGGTGGCTTGTGCCTGCGACGGTCGCCACGTGCGCAAAGCCGGCTTGTATAGGGACGAAGGGGATGAAAGGGAGCGCGACCAACGGGGCTTCCCGTTGCCATGGAGACGCGCCGCCATTCAGGCTGATCTCGTTTGAGCAAACCGAATAGCGTCGTCTCCGGACCGATGCGAGTGGTCTGCCGATCCGTCGTCGCGCTAGCAAGGACGGTGACAGAAAGGAGCTGTTGCTAGCCGGTGCCGAGAAACGCCGTACTTGCGCTGAGAGTTAGCTCTCTCTACCTAACGCCATCATTTTTTTCCTAGCAAATGCGATATTACGGCTGGTTCCCATTCATACCCCTGCAGTAACGGCTATAACGCTGTAAGTGCCGCGTATTGCAGCTAGGCTACAACGCGCATCGACGAAGCGCGCTACTTGATTAATTTTAAATTCCCCACGCTTCATTCCATCGGGAGCAGCCGCGGGGCATTCGAGGCAAGAGTCGCCGACAGCCACAACAGCGAAACGATTTCGCGCGTGACGACGAACCACATCTTCTAACCGTCGGTTGAGCTTCCTCGAAGTAAAACGTACAACTGCACGCCTAAATTCGGCTTCACCTCTGAACACAAATGCATTGCTAGGAACAACTTTTTTCTGCGGCAATATAAGCCGTCTTATCTAAAATACGGAGGCCCTGGAACCTCGCTTTTTTTTTCGTGAATTTTTTCGTACGCTGAAAAGACGCCGACGAGTAAATTACGGTGCGAGACCCTGGGTTTCTAGCCATATACTATAACAATAATAATAATAAAAAAAGAACAAGGGACGAAACACGAGTTCATGTAAGTAGTGTACACCGGCAGTTTAACTTGTTCTACAACAGATAAACCCAAGCCTGCAGGTCCGGGGAAGGGATACCCGTGTGGAGAGCGAGGGGACGAGCGAGAAGGCAGCAACTGCAGGGGCGAAGTCGAACAAAGCCGGGTACGTGTCCGGGCAACCCGAGACAGCAACGCGACGCTGCTGCCGCCGCCTCCGCAATCGCACCCACGAGAAAGAAGGGCTGCTTGCGGAGGTCCCACATCACCGGCTGCTGCTGCGGTGGCGGAGGAGCGGGCGATCGAGAAACAGGGCACGGAGACCGGCGAGGCGCGCTTTTTCCGTCCGGGCCAGACAGAACGGCGCAGAAATCGAAGTCGCCGACGACTGCGGGATATCACAACAAAGGAGTCTGCATCGGACTACGCGACAGCGAAGGAGAATGCAGTCACGCCAGCGACCACGCGACAGACGAACGACCGGTGAAAGGAGGCGGCGGATGAGAGTGCCGTGTGCGAGCACTCGTCTTTATTTAGTGGTGCAGAACTACGAACGCTGCTACCGATAGCTTAGACATTTGCCCCTCTATCAAATTATCACAACCCATAGGGGGAAAAAGGCAACTATGCAGACTTCAACAAGGTTCATTTCATTTACCCCACACTGTTCAGCTACGAATGCAAACAACACGGTACGGGAGTGTAAGAGCGACGAGGGACTACCACAGTTCCTGGCACAGCTAGAGCGGAACAGTGGGAGGCCCTGCTCACCAGCGCAGCCCCGCAGAACAAGCGTGGCACGGTGAACCGGGCTATTCACTCTGCTGCAGGATATGGCATCTACGAGGGAGCCACTCACCCGAGACCTACCCCTTGAGACAATCACAGTGTGATCATTCACCACTCCCTTACCCCACTTGAACTCAATAAACCTTTATACTACTACTACTATTATTACTACTACTACTACTACTACTACTACTACTACTACTACTACTACTACTACTACTACTACTACTACTACTACTACCGGTAGTACAAACAATAGGCAACTATCTCTGACCACTCGTAAATGGTCGATAGTACACTACAACACTCGGAGTAATGCTACTGGCCATCGACAGCTGTCAAACTATCAGCCACCGACTGTCGCAAGATTATTGGCATAGTATTATTGAGGTTGGATGAACAAAGGTCATCAATGTTGGTTCTTCTAGGCTGCCAAAAACGTCGAGGAACCTCCCACGAAACCTCGCCTCAAAATAACACCAAAAATCCGCATAATTAGTACTCCTAAACCAAAGAGCAGGTAAAGAGAATCGATCACCACATATTATCTAAACTTACACTGATGGATCTTCGATCACCTTTTCTGGTAGATTGCCCAAACTTATTGGACGGCATCTGGATTACTCCCGAGCTCTCAAAATGGGTGTAGTGCGAGCAATAAGATGAAAACCCTATCCCACCGATGCACGTAAACTGTGCCTCCCCGAAACAGGAACGTTACCCTGAGCACTACGCTAATTAATGCCACCGAAAGTCATTTATTTCATTTCTGAAGACACGACAGGTGGGAAAATGTTTGGGCGTGATGATTCATCCCCACGCGGAAAACAGCGCAGTAACAACAACGGTTGAGACGAGGACCGGAGAAGCGCTCGTCAGGTCCTCGCCTCGTCCTTAGTCGTTACTGCACTACGTTTTCCGTGTGAAGGCGCACATCTACAAGCATCAGAAGGCGAATGCATTTCAGTGAAACAATTTATTTTTAAAAAGTCAATACTTTCTCTTCACCAGCTCATGCACATGAATTCCGCAATTTCAATTTTATTATCGCGAGTTTAATTAAGAATTAATATTTGAGACTTTTCCAATCCATCACTGTACTTCTTCGCTAAGACTAAGCTATAATTTCAACCAAGCGTAGAGGATGAGGAGGGAGGAGGGGGAGGGGGTAGATTCTGCTGCTGCGACTATCCTATCCGTTCCTCAGGTGAAGCCAGCATGTCACGTATAGATGTCGCAGCTCACGAGTGCCGTAGTGCTGGCCATGCCCCAAGACGGCGTCCACAATTGTCCACAATTCTATCGGCATACGACTAACAGAAAACTATCGATAATTTTGTGCTGTATACATGCAAACGGGCTGAACGACTCCTGAAACATGTAGCAACACAAGTAGATGAGTACCACATCTTAGGAAATGAGACAGATGTATTCGCTATTCACAATCAAGTTCTTGTGGCTTATATCTGACTATGTATTTATTTTTACGATATCGGATTGATTAGGCGAGTTGTCGACACCATCAACCGCCCCAACATCTAGGCTTGATGCGCGAACATCTGCTGCCAACAGGGCCAGATACGGTTCCCGCACCCGGCTGCTCGGTTTCATATACCCTCAACGGATGACCCTGAGGGCGGTCGCGAGTACGTCGGACGTCACACAACTGAGAGCTAACCGAATTCTTGAAACCATGTGGCCCAGGGCAGATCATATCAATGCAACATCAAGCGAGAAGTGTCCGCTTCATCTACGTACCCGAAAATTTCGCTTAAGCACGTCCCTCTCAATGAGAAGGCTGATCGATTAGAAACCCGTCCGAGCGCCGCGAAGACATGCTCGAGTTGGCTGGCTGGATGATCGCGGCACGAAGCAGGTGCCTTGTTCACCCACGGCCCCGGCCGGTGCGATGGCCCCGTGTTGCGTGCCAGCCGTGCCCAGGGCGCGGACGGGGTATTCTGGGAGCCGTTGCTCAGCGCCCGAACACGGGAACTCCACCTTCTGCTGGCCGCCGCATTGCGCGTTTCGCGAACGGCCGATTCGCATTCGCCGCTACAAGCGCGCGAGGGAGCCGCTCCCCGGCCGCGAAACGCGGGTTTAAAAAACAGAGGGAAGCCCAAGAAGGGTCGGCCCAAGAACCAGGAACGGAAAGAAAAGCGGGAAACAAGCGCCAACCTCGCCACGTGAAGTAACAACGTGTTGTGATAGGACTGTATAGCAGTGCGCATCACTAGCTGACCCACGCCCATGGCCTCACGATGGAAGGGCTGCACGCACAAGCACGCTTCAGCGACAGCCAAGATGGGTGCAGTTCTTGCCGGGCACCAGTATATTATTAGCGCGAGAGCCCTAGATGTGACGTTCTTGAAAAGGCCGCAATTCCGATGCACCCGAAGCCTCCTGAGCACGAAAATACAATCCTAGCCAAGAGGAGGAGGCCCGTCTCCGTTGTCTGGCCATGCACAGAGCGGCTCGCCTGGCGCCAAGGGAGACTCGTTAAAGCTAAGCTAGGCTTCCCTGCGTTTTTCCTGCTGGCGAGCAAAATCAGTGTCTCACGGCAAAGCCAACTTTATCGAGAATGCAAAAAAAAAAAAACGGCTCTAACTCTCGTTTTATCAAAACTTTAAAAGAAAATTATATGACAGCTGGCCGCCAAGAGGATTCTATTATGGATTCTATTAATTGTCACTACTGCCTAGTTTCCTACAAACGAGTCAGCACCTTTGCTCAAAATTTTGTGCCACCTCAGTGTTGTCAGCTACGCAGCTACCACGGCCACCCACTTTCACAGAATGTAGCTGTTCGCGGTGCTTCCTATCCCCCTGTTCCTTCTTCTCTCTCTTGTTCTCTCCGCCTTCTTCCGCCTCGTTCGGCTGTCTCTCAACGCCGCCGGCGAACGCGTGACCTCGACCTCCCCCGCACTACCACCGCATGCACCGATAGAAGGGCTTTCGCATAATTATGACCTCCCCTTCATCCACCCGTAAGCGGGACTTCCTCATTGGAGATATGCGCTTCTTCGCGATCTTTCCCAACTACCATCTGAATCAGACCATTTAAAGGGACCCTGCAACACTTTTTTCAACTTTTTTCTACATTCTAAATGCTTGCAGAACGTAGTCAACCAAGACATCCAGTACTTAGATTAGGAGGTCGCAAAGTACCCCAGTCAAAAATTACTGCTCTGTGCCCATCTTGGAAACTTTCTCGAAATATTTTAATCTCTTTCCCGGTCTTGGCGTACTTCGACCGCCAGAATGACGTCATCATAGCGGTGTAGCGGCTGTTGACTGGCTTTCCTTCAGTTTCAGCAAAGAATGCATTCGATAGTCACGTTAAAAATAAAGCCACAAAAGCAAAGCAGAAACGGAAGTCACATCTGTTACGGCGAGCAAATCACGCATTACCGCTCCGTGCTGGCGATAACTACAGCTTTCGCAGTGCTTCCAGACGCTTAGGAAAGAGTGAAAGAAGTGCTGCAGAGTCCCTTTACACATGCTAAATTTTCCACCATAGAAATCAATCATGTAGTCAGGGTGGGAACCTCTCGGAAGTGTCGCTCGCGAGGCCACGCGCCCAGTCACCGAACGAAATGGTTTTGAGCTCGGGCCTTGAATGAAACCGCGAGGGAGAAGTTCGCGGCGGTAGAGACGTGAAGGCTGCGCAAGAGAGCGGTGATGCACGCGCCCTGCGTCAAATCACGACGCTCGGTTGGCCAAGTTCCGCGGCAGCGGCTAAAAATCGGCGCCACCCACGCACCAGCCGGAGCTGCAAGCCGAAGGAAGCCGCGCTGTGTTGGCTCAACGCAGAGAGAAGGCGGCACCGTCGCGACATGGACGGAGTGAACCTCAATTAGCGTGAAAATCGATTAGCTTCGAGCAGTAACCACGTGCACAGGCCGGCATCTGCATTCCCGCAATCTACTGGGCCACTACGTCATTTTGTATGGATTTGATCGCCCGCACGCCAGGCACAGTTTAGACCTACTGTACTAAAACCTGTAATTCAGTGGTGAAAAAGGAAACATCGCTCACGTAAAGGAACGCTTCTAACCGGATTCACTGCCGGAAGCTTTTGAAGGGGCCATGGAAACAAAACATGGCATTATTAGAATGTTAGAAAGCTTTCAAATTCGCTACAATGACGTGATACGGGCCAGCACTAAAAAAGAGTGTTAACTGCACGCTCACAGTCAAGTGATACAATCAAACGGAAACTAGAGGCCCCACTACAATCGCCCAGTCATGTTTCTAGGCGGCACGTGGCTTCGGTCGGCTTCCGCCAATCGCACAAACAGGATTCTGTGACGTTATAGAGAAATTGCCGCAAAATGGCTAGGGAGTGGCCGCCTCTTTATGCATTTCAACATCTCTAATGTTTGTTTGAACATTCCGACAAAATTGGTATCATTGCCATCGGGACAAAGCAGTGTTTTTAATGGGCCGAACTCGAATTTTGTCTTCGTGGTCCCTTTAAAGGGGCCCTGAAATACCTTCCGCCGATGCATGGATGTACATGTAACCAAATAAAGCAATGTATTAGCAATCTCCTCCCGCAAGAATTTTGTTAAAGCGATGAGTATTAGCTGAGAAATCGTAAATCAAACACCGCGCGACGATCGTTTTTGTCGAATGGTCGGGACAAATTTTGGTTGCGCGACAGAATTCCCGTCGCTTTCGCTCGCTTTCGTCGCAAGCGGGAATGGAAAGTTCTGCCGCTGCCGTCTGCTACGCAGCTCGGAGGTAACCGCGCGATCTGCTCGGGCCGGATGAACGCGCACACTCCCGCACGGCAGCGCCCCAAGCGGCAGACGGCCGCGTACATCGCTCCCGGCGCCCGCCTGGAGCCCGCCCTCGGCACACTAGCCAATATATTTCAGGCACTATAATGGAGGAAAGATTTTTTGCTTCCGATGAACCTAGTTCTTTGCCCCTGTGTTTTTAAATACGTGAAGTGGTTAGCACGCCGTCCTCACGCAGCTCTGTATCGTCGTAACATCGCTGATTGTCCGAACGAAGCTTGCAGCTAAGCCAATGCAGCGACCGAAGCTGTGTGTGTGTGTGTGCATCGCCTCCTGTGTGTTGTGGACGCGTTCGTTTCGCGATGAAATGCGACATTGTACTTCTGCGGGTGGATAGTGCTTCCCATGGTCTGGATTATCTTTCTCGAACGACGTACCACTCAACCTCGCATGGGGTATGTGCAGTGTGCCTGGCTAAAAGCCATCTCGGCTTGTGCGCCAGAGTTAAGTGACTTGCTGTTCGTCCCCGCAAACCGCGCGCGAGGGGAGTGGCGAATTTACGACGGGCAGGAGGAGGAAACCCATCGCCGGTCAATCGCGGTTCAGACTTGCAACGCATGTTGTGACGTTGTGTTCGTTCGAAACGCATCTCTGGATTGTTTTGAAGTTGAATAAAATGTGTGCGTCAAACCCGGGCATTCGGCTCAGGGCGTTCTCTGCGATTGCACGAAAGAAGTGCCACGGGGCTTCAACGCTTTCTTTATGGAACGTACTCAGGTAAGAGAATATCCATGTCGTGTTATGACCGTGTTGCATTCAATACAAACGGTTAAGCGTTTGTTTACATGTGTTTCGTTTGTCGTAAAATGTCCAAGCACTCCGGCACTCCGCTGGCAGATCAGCCGGCGAGCCGACGCTGATCAGACGACTCATCTCTTTGCCATAAGTGCGTGAAAAAGCCGCCCAATAGCAGGATGTCTAGCTCATGACGAACATCTGGGAATCGATGATGTAGACATGTGAAGATGGCGGCGTCCAAAAACACGAAGGGAAGGGTGAGAAAAAAGCGACAAACTTTGCAACAAAACTGTGAGCTTTCCGCTGCGCGTAAAAGAGTAATACTTGGCACAGATGACGTTGACGACCCAATCTAACGATTGCGCTATTTCATTTAGTGTGCTCAAAACGCCTTTCAGGGCCCCTCTAACGAAACCCCAAGTGGCTGCTTGCAGCATCGCAACATGACGACTCGAACAGCAACAGTAAAACGTCAGCAAAGAACAACCCCTTGCTGAGACGCTTCCCAACTGCTCCCGTCATCAGGGAACGAAAGCCTCACGACGACCCTTTTACATGAATCCACCTCAAAGCCTGACGCTAACCGGCCGCAAAATTGTCTGCCCTGCACTCGACCCATGCGGTCTTCGACGTTTCTAGCTTCGTCAGCCACGTACACAAGAACCGACGAGAAAAGGTCCAGCCGCGGGGAGAAATTAAACGAACGAGCGAAGGACGCGAGTTGAATGAATGAGTACGGATGTAGTGTCGCGATGCCGCAGACGCCGTTTTGGTTCCAAGTTCAGGCCTCTTGTACGCCTGCCCATGCTATACGAAAAAAGGTAGCAGACTAGGCACGTAGGGGAGATACATGTCGCGCACAGTTATAACCCCCCCTGCATTATTACCCTTAGTTACTACACGAGTGAATAATTCAATAACGATTTGCTGCCAACAAGCTTAGGAGAGGGAACTCAGCGGTCTTGACGAACTCTCAATGTCGTTGGCCACGTCTCCTGGTCTTGTGTAAACCGTCAGGACCTCTCGGTCAGGACCTTTCGGGCTGCGGCTACCCTGACGCCTTTGTTACATCCATGGAAAGAAGGATTGCTCTACAAACTACGCCCAGTGCCGGTAAAAAGAAATGGCCTGTCACTCCTTACGTCCCTGGCTCAAGCGAAGCTCTGGCTCGTGTTCTGCGCAGCTGTGATGTGCACGTGGCACACGTGCCATCGAAGAAGCTGCGACACACACTGACCCACGTAAAGAATAAGCTTCATAAAGAAAGATTTCCCCGGAGCGATATACGAGGTACCCTGTGCAGACTGCCACTCCGTGTACGTAGGCGAAACGGGTTGCTTTCAAAAGCGGCGTCGAATGCCCTCGCCGAACATGCAGAGCTGACGAGCGACGAGATGGACTGGGAAAATGCACGCATCATCACTACGGAGAAGAATTTGGCCGCAAGATTAAATTTAGAAAGGCTCTAATAACACAGACAATGCCCAACCCCCTTAATCGAAACAGCGGAACCTTGAACCCAATGTATGCACGCTGCCTACGTCATGTTTTAAAGCCTACTTAAGGCCGTTTTTGTATGCAATAAATTCATTGTGAACAAGGCTCCCGTGCGGGAGCCGAAACGTCTTTTTAAGGTTTTCTTTATCATTACTTGGTCGGTTCCCTCTCCCTCGCTCAGACGTCATGCAAACACGCGATTTGGCGAGAGAATCAAAATTTTAACTTAAATTTATTAATTTCTCAGCGAATAAAGCATCATTTGCTGCCGGACAAGCGTTGGGCCAGTACATGACACGAAATATTTCGAATAAAAAAAAACTTGTATTTTCTCTGCATGGCCTTTTGAACAAAGGTGCGTTTGCATTAAGCAGTGAGAATGAAAAACAAACCGTCAGACGGGTCCCTAATGACCCTCAGATTTAAATAGTACAAATAACAAACCCGCGCACACCACTGATAGAAAAATACAGACGCAGCCTCCCCTCCCCCCCTCCCCTTCCCCCCACCTTAGAAAAAAAAGAAGAAAAAGCCGACAACTACGTGCACTACGCGTGTAGAACGGGGACTACGGTCACGACACTGAACTTCGGGAGCGACCGACTATTATGCCTCATTTCCCTTGCGGGTCGTCTTTTTTGCCCATTCCTTTCTTTTCTCTCCCTGCCTACTCGAGGCGTTGTTTGACCCCACGTCGCGGCGCTCCAGATAACCTCCGAGAGGCCACATTGGGTTAGGGTAATGTGCCTCCGGGCATGAGTGCCCCTGCCACTGTCGCTCGCAGGGGCGTAGTCTCCCAAAACTCCATTTACAAAAAGAAAGAAAAAAAAAGGGGGGGGGGGGAATAGAACGAAGGCAGAAATTTTTCAGCAGTGCATGTCAGTCACAGTCCGAGCTCTCGCAAATGCGATTTACAGCTGGTTCGCCAGCCACAATTTTTTTTTTTTTTTTGCCGCGTGTTTCTAGCGCTGCCGCAAGGTCTACGACTTCGCAAAATAAGCAAGAGCAAAATCGCCCCCAGCAACGCGTCGGCGACAGCACGAGGAATGGCCGTAACGAGGTCCAAACTTGCTAAACTGATTCGAAGTTGGGATGAAGGATCTTACTGAAGTTCAACCATGCGTCTCTCCAGAGCTCCCAGAAAAATGTGGTAACGTCTTAGGCACGCGTATGGTCCAACGCTTCGCTTTTTTTTTTCGTTTCTTTCGTGAACGCAACATATACTAACTACTACACAGTTACGTACATATATGGTTTCCCACCTAACTTGTACTAAGATTTAAAAAAAAAAAAAAGACCAACCGATCAAGCGAAATCGGACCAATCACATATCAGTCATGATGTGGACTTCCAACCAGCATCTTTTTTTCATTACTGAGAATTAATTATTTCCAACTAGTCAAGTTTTAGAATCGGTGATTCGAAAGTTGTAGAGCGCTTCGAAAAACTACCCGAAGCAGGCATTTTCTTGGCGGTACGATTTCAGGCTTTTTTTTTTTTCCTTTGAAAAAAAAAAACTAAATTTGAAATGATACGCGTTCGCGCAGCTACTAAAGCGCTCCCAGGCGAGCTTTATTGACGGGGGCGCGGCTTTCATTTCCTCATTCCTGGCTTTTTTTGCTGGTCGTGATAATGGGATCTACATAAGCGTGGTGAGGTAGGGAAGGACGTGGTTTAAAAGAAAAAAAAAAAAGCGTCACGGCACCTGCAAATATAATTTTGCCAGAACATAACCAATAACTTTCAATAATAATAAAAAAATTGGTTGTAGCTCCACATGACGATCAATAATATGCAGTTGGTATAATTTCGGTAGATCTCTTGTTCATTTTTTCAGCCTTGGTTCTAGGAAGGAAGGAAGGATGTAAAAGTAAGGCAGGAATTTTAAGTTTGCTATCTATGCAGGGGAAGAAAGCGAGGACGGGCAAAAGGAGAACGCAGTTATAAAAGAACGGTGAAAGGTAGGACAGAACTTACCTACCTTTCACGCTGGGCCCCACGTTAGTGCGCCAACCATCCGGTTTAGTATTGTCAGAAGAAAACGAATAGGTCTTAGTCTGACCGAAAACAAAGTCTATAGTAGTATAGTGTCCTGTACAAGTTCTTCGTTCGCAATTAGCTGGGAAACCCTGTATATCATCTGCACGTTACGATCCCTCTTTGAGGACACCCGGCTACTAAGAGGAATCGCAACGACTAGATGATATACAGGGTTTCCCAGCTAATTGAGACATTACGCTGAGGATTGCGAACTGCCAATGCTACCGCTAATAGAAGAGTACGATTAAGAACACGCTTACCGTCGTTTCCAGATGTGCACGGCTACTCGCGGCGCTATGGGTCAATCCTAGCAAAGAAACACCTCAAGCCACATGAAGCGGATTGTGCCAACAGTGGGTGCGGACCCAGAGAGAAGCAAGGACAAGCGCAGGCGTGAGATTTTCGCTTCCAGGTTTAAAGCTTCTCTTCAAACCTGCGCAAGGATGCACGAAGGAAGTGCGCGACACAAATAGGCCCAGCAGCTGCAGTGCCAGCGAATGTCACAACGCTTACGCACTTGATCGACGCCATACAAGCCAGACGTCACTAGCGAGGTGCAGGCAAGGGCGCTGCATAGACGTCACTCAATTTGAGCACTTAAAAAAAAAAACGGAGTTTCGCTGTGCGTAAGAGTGGCGGCGTTATGCACCCACTACGGCTACTTGGCCATAACGCGCGTTTAAGAAGACGACAAAAGTGGAGCAGATTTGACCATTTAATGAGAAAATCGACGAACACACGAACGCCCCAATCGAGCCAGCAATCGAGAGAGCAGTGTTACGATTCCTCGCGCCGCCACCATCTGCGCGCGTGCAAGTTCTGTGCAGAGCCTCGGTGCTGTGTAAGAAAGCCTGCCTTCCTCGGGCAGGCTACAACGTGCCGGACAACGGCCGATGCGTTGACGCCTCGCTGTTGCTTCCTCAACCTCAGCGGCTGCTAAAATACAAAGCAAACTTTTCTTCGTGTTGAGACTTGCACCTGCGAAGCGGAGGCCGCAGCCGAGATCGTATCCCGCTGTCGCTCTGATCAGCCATGATGTAAGCTCTCCCGGAAGGGTGATGTTCCTGTATTGTCGCTGATCATCTCTCGCTACGCAGTAAATCAGTTAATTTTGCCTTCGGCGTTTTGCCGTAGTCACCAAGGCAGCTGCTTCTGTTTTCAGCTCGCCACCACGCTACCACTACATGACGGAGGCGACGGATCCCGGTTCAGGAGCGCTTTCCCGATTGTAGCAGCAGACATTTGTGGACACGTTCGCTGCAGACAGAACGCGACAAAGCACTTACACAAGCGATGTGTCGACATAGCGCGTATTCGAAGGCAAGTCTCGGCGGCACCAAAGCGAGACGGGAGCCAAGGGCCGTATACAAAGTAGCCGGTAAAGAAGCGGCTGCAGTCAGCAGTCAGAAGCAAGTGCCGAGATCGGGTCGTTTCCACGGTAACGCAGAAGCTCATTTGACAGGCGGCGCTCGCCTTGCAGCCGACGTTCCGAGAACACGACATCGGGCTCGTTCTTTTCCCTAATTGGAACCAAAGGGGGGTAAAGGAACTGCGCACGCGGCGCCCACTCTGTCGCTGGCGTTGCTGTTTTTAAAGGGAAGGCCGTAACCACCTGTTTTTCAAGCACGCGCATTGTAAGGTACAGAAAATCGGTGGTACAAAAAAGTCGAAGTTGTCGTCGGGGCGAGCGCCGGCCGGAGATCGCGTGCCGGGAAAGGGCACAGCAGCGCGGGAGGTGCTGTTGGTCGGAGGGCGGTACCGAGAAAGGGCGACGAAGCGCGTGCCGGGAAAGGAAAACAGCTGCGCCAGAGGAAGGTAGGCCCAACACCCTCTAGACGTCTAGGGACTAGGCCCATTCGTCACAAGTCCACTCGTCATAGGCCAACTAGTCACAGGTAAGCTGGTCAGGCGTGCCAACTCGTCATAGGGCGTCTCGCACGAGGAATTCTCGGGTTGCCCGAAAATTCGCCACACGGAAAAGTCGCATTAAGTGCTTGTTTTGGAACGCCAAAGTGATGTTACCACCTGCTATGCGTCGACTTTTAAAGAAAGGTATAGGCGAGTGCAGGGACGTAGCCAGAGGGAGTATTTGGGGGTTCGAACGTAATCCGAATTTTTTTCCAGGCAGCACGGAGCCAGACTTAGTGCATATTTCGGCAGAGCTTCTTTCTTCTAATAACACCCCCCCCCCCCCCCTGATAAAAGTTTTGGCTATGGCCCTGGGCGCGTGTGCTTGAGTTTTCTGCTGAAGTTAGGTTAATATACCGTCACACCTCATTAATTATGTAATTATAATTGGATTCAAACTTATATCACATGACGCGCTTTTATACCCTGATGCTTCTTTTTTAGGGGGCACGCGATTTGACCGTAGAGCAGTGAAGTCCAAGCGACAAAAAGGGAATACAAACGACAAAAAACAAGATATTTTCTGTGTCCAAATTTACGTGGCGAAATTGCTCTGCTATCAGTCCTGCTTTCAAAACATAAGAGAGAGCGGGGCGCGCTGCCTTCTCGCCCCCCCCCCCCCCCCCTTCTCCGAACAGCGCTTCAGCTGCGTTTAAAGAGTTCAAACATATGTGCAGGTCACACCACGACGTGGTTACACAAACCTCTCCACCACCCTGCCTTAGAGTACCATTTTCCATACCAGCTAAGTACTTAACCTCAAAGCCCCTGTATGCTCAGCCCTTCAAGGCAGTCCAGGTCACGCTAATTCTTCGCCCCTTCCCCCTCCCCAATAAAAAAAAAAAAAAAGAAACAGCGCTTCAGGGCGTTATAAACGCGTGCAGGTCGCACAGGTCCCACGCCCTCCTGTATTGTTGAAACCAGCCTCAGCTCCGCTTTCGTCGCTAATTTCCCGTCAGTGCATGCTTCAAGGCTTTCGTTCACGTGGTGGGGGTGCAACGAAATCCGTGCGACGAAAAGGCACCTTGGCTGAGAATTCCTATCTCGAGATGGCATTGTTTTATTAAAAGGCCGGTGTGACGAGTTGGCCTGTGAGGAGTTCTCCGGTGACGAGCGGGCTTGTGACGAGTGGGCTTGTTCCCAAGGAATTGCTAGGCCGCTGCTACGCGTGCAATACGAGCGGCCTTGAGAAGTACCGACGGCTCTTGGCGATGCGAGCGGAACGAGGGTGCTGTACAGCGGGCTGGTTAAGTAGTGACGGGCGCGGCCGCTAAGTTCAAAAGAAAATTTAACAGCTGATCAACAGGAGGTCCCACTCGGCTATTGCTTTCCCATTCTTGAAAGGCTGTAGGCATTGCCCGTAATTCTTTTGTTTCTCCGACATCCAGTGACGACACTCCATACAAACGCGTAGCAAGACTTCTTGTATTACCCGTTTCGATCAGCGAAACAAAACTGCTTCCAGCTGCTTCCAAAATCTGCAAACCAAATCCAGTTGGTAACTCCCCTTCTCCCCCGACCTTTAACGGCCCGTAAATAACACCCGTAAAACAGCCGCACTTGTACCGCGCCAAAATAAACAGCGTGCAAAGAACTGCGACCGTTTCCTGCGGTGTCCCGTTTACTCTCCCCGCTTCTTCCTTCCCTTACAGTCAGCCGTTGTCCTCTTGGCTTTGTTGGCGGATTGGCCGCTGTCCTCATTTGCAGCTCTTCCGCCGCGAAGCTTCTCACTTCCACAAACGAAACATTGTCATCGTTTTAACACCTCAAAAAATATGCGCACCCAACTATAGCCCAACGCCAAGCCTTAGTGTACATTGGCATCCGTCCTCGCAAACCAGAGGCCGAAAACCATAAAACCATAGGCCGCAAGTCATGAATCTCACTTTTAACATCTGCATGCTCTGAGAATGTACAGACAACCCACGAGCACGCGCTCAAAAAAATCGGCGATGAGGTGAGTAAGGCGAAAACTAATCTAAAAAATTCCCCCGCATTTCCCCGAGGGGGAGAATGTGAAAGTGCGAATGCACGGTTGTCGGCCCGCTTGCGGCGCTTGCGCTCGGCCCCCGCAGCCCACCGCCTCGCCGCCTTCTCTTCCATCTCTTCCATCGGGTTTGTAGTATCACGTGTACACCACGCAGTTATCAAGCCGCTATAACGCCGCTGAGTCGCCAACGCACGCCGCTGACGACGTAGTTTGAATGCGTTAAAGATATAAGGCGCGTCACTAACACTGATATCAGCGTCGCGTCCGTGGCTTGGTCGGTAGAGCGTCGCGCTGCGGCCGCAAAGTCCTCGGATCGAAACCTGGCGCCGGATGCTGTTTCTTTTTTAAATATAGAGGAGCACTGCGGACGCCGACGCCGCCGACGCCGCCGCCGCCGCCGCCGGCGGTGGATGGTTTGGGGTCGCTTATAAAGTGCATTCGCACTTAAAAACAGCCGCTAAATTACATACACTACCACTGAGATCACACACGTTTCAAAAAAGAAAACAAACATGCGTCGGAAACTCGGTCGCCGCGAACGCACAGCCTGAATCTGCGTCCGTAAGCAAGACTCTCGTGCGAAGCACGGCATGTTTATTATCACACCGCCACCCCGCACAAACGTTAGTCACGAGCGAACAAGCGGAGTATAGTGCAAAGGCGGGGGTCGGTCGGAAAGTACGCCAGGTTGTTGTGGGAGCCGGCCCGAGTCGGGCGACGATTGCTACGTCAGCAGAAAACTGAAGCGGGAGAAAATGGGACGCTTCGAAGCGGGCGGGCGCGCGCGAGTACGATTTCTGCTCCTGGCGTGCGTCGAAGCTAAAATGTTGCTGACGCTGCTCCTTCCACTACAAACAAACGCGATTCATCGCCTATCGGGAGAAGAAGCGCTGAGGCGACAGGCGCAGCTGAGAAGCGGCGGTACGGCGGCCCACGGAAAGTTAAAGGGGGAGCCAACCGATTTTAGATGCGACTGCATCTCATTCACTCGCCTTGTCCCTCCATACGGCGTTGTTGCTGTCCGTCCGCACCCCTCCCCCATTCTCCTCGCCGCGCGAGCTGCGCTCTCCGCCGCTCACCCCCTCTCCTCTCCGATAGCGATCTCTCTCGCGCGAGAAGATTGGATTCGATTGGACTGGCTTGGATTGGATTAAAGTGGATTGTGTTGGATTGTGTTGCGTCATAGCCGCGCCACGTTGCGTCATAGCCGCGGCAGGGGGTTCACGGCACGTTTCACGCGATGGGAGAATCAACCTAACGGAAACAACAACGGAACCCCCTATGCGTCGCATCTACGCAGGGGTTCCCGCGAGGGGAGGTGGAAGTAATTTTTTGTCGAGTATATGTATGCCCTCTATCCCAAATGAAAGGGCATCACTGCAAAATTTCTTGAACGGAAACTTTTTCCCCGATGGAGACCTGGAACGTTCGAAAGCGGAAATTTATACCAGCCTTAAGGATGCTGCCAAAAGGAATGCTGGAAACTATGACAGAGAGCCGAGCGGCAGCACACTTTTATCTGTACGTGAGATGAAAAGAGTTCTTTAGAAACTAGAATAATAAAAGTGTACTCTTGCCTATTCCTTTACGCGGTTTTTGAACCACGCCTTAAAACCGGTGGGGCTGTTTGTACACGTACGGTAGTGTAACGTTTATACGCTACATGACACCACCTTTCATATTTCGGAAAGTGTAGTAGTGCCAAATTAAGCCAATATCCGTCAATTTATTTACAAATTCCTTGTGGTTGCCGCACTGTGTAAAACACTAGCTTCCGTGTTGTGAGATAGAGACAGGCACTCCACAAAAAGCGGTTGGCTACCTCTTTAAGAGGAGGCGTTCTGAAAGAAAAAAAGAGAGAGATACGACGCGCTCTTTTAATCTCAGGCGCGAAGCACGCAGCGAGGGTTAGCGACCCTGGCGAGAGTACACACTGAAAGGCCGAGTGCGGCTCACACGTACGGAGGCCCCTCTTGACCTGGAAACAATGGCGGCGTAGTCGACGACCGGAAGCGGTTCCCAGATGAGGCCACGCACGTTGCGCGCATTTAGCAAGAGGCCACGAGCTTATAATACCCCAGCAACATGGAGGAAGTTCACCAGCAGCAGCTGTTGAATGCGTACCGTCGGAGCTGCTCTACATTCTCACTGCGAAAACGGTTTCTTATATGCAGGGTGATTTATATCTACCCGCCACCAAGTTTTAAAACAAATCTGCCGACGGTAGGGAAGCAACATAGCCCGGAACGACAATTTATATGAGCGAAAACTTCGGAGATGCAGGTGTCTGATCGGAAGACAGATTTTTGGAGTTTCGGTATTATATGACCCCCTTTTTTGCAATATAAACATCAGCCCTGGACGAAGTACAGTATAGAACCCCACTCTTACGTTCCTCGGTGCTGCGTTTTCCCGGCTGCTACGTTGTTTTTGTCTAGTCCCGGCGTAGCTCACATAGAGTCCCATGTATTAAAATCCACACTGTTACGTCGCGGCTCAGAGTACCGTAAATACCCAATTCTAACGCGCCCCCGATTCTAACGCGCACCCGATTTTCTCGGCAAAAAAACTGAAAAAACTTGCACCTCCGCTTGTTACGCGCACGGAACTTTGTGAGCAAGAAAAACGAATGCGAGAGAAGCAGGCGATTTATTCCTCGAAGTAGGTAAGTGGGGAGGGGATGAAGTGGGATACCACTAAAGTTTATTGTGGGATCATAGGTCCTTTCGAGGGCGTCTTCGTTCTTGGGTGCCGCTTAAAAAAAAAAAAAAAAAAACATGGTCAGGCCCGGTCTATACTGCTTTGTAGAGACCACTCTCTAGTGCGTATCGGCCTATTGCTCCGAGTAAGGATGCGTTACTCCGGAGTAGCTGTAAGTGCGCGCGAGCGTCAGATGGCAGTGTCCACTTATCAAGCAGGGCGGCTCTGCCCTTGTCGAATGTCGTACAGTGCCATATTAAATGATACAGGTTAGGCGTTGTAGCCTGCCCACAAAAGGTGCACGTGGGTGCCGATGTGAGGGAAGTGGCGCCGTTAAACCATTTTCGGGGGTATATGCCGCGTTTGCGTAGGCCTTGTTAATAAAGATTTCTTCTTGCCGTCTGAGGGGGATTCCAGCGGGCAGGTAACCCTGAGGGGTAATGTCTTGGAGCCGCTTACGGCTTTCTTGTTGCAAGCGTTGGCGCTGCAAATACCATGTTACTGGGGTAGGCGCCGGCGGAGGGTTGGAAATCACGGGAGGAGAGGTTAGGAGGCACTCCCTTGCTGCGTCGTGGGCTTGCTGATTTCCATCTGCTCCAGCCGTGTGACCAGGTGTCCACGCAAGTCTAACAATCGTGCCTTGTTGCTGGAGGGTCTGTATTAGTGCTATGATGTGATTTGCTGTTGCATTGTGAGTGTAGGCCTTGTTGAGCTCGTGCAACGCTGTATGAGAGTCCGTAATTAATCTGAATTTGGTGACGTTAGTTGGTGCAGAGTGTTGCAGTTGTTGAAGCGCCCCGAGTATTCCAAGGAGTTCAGCTTCTTTGGTGAGGCCGTAGGTGTGCGCTATTTGGCGGCGGCCATTGAGGGCAGGGTGCCCAAAGGGCTTCGTGCCTCCTTTCAATAAAGCACATTCATTCATTCATTCATTCATTCATTCATTCCTCGAAGTAATCTCACTCATCTCACTCCTCGTCGCTCTCCGCTGACCACAACATCTCGTCCTTGGTGGCGTCAAGCGCGTTCGCGATACCACACTTCATAACGGACGTTCAACCATGGTAAATGGGATCGTGGCCCACGCCTCGCACGCCCATCCTGCGAGCTTCTCCAGAGGTGCAAAAAGAAGTGCACGTTAGAATCGGGTAATTATGGTATGTTCCCGGATCATTCGTCGCTATCTGACACTCCGAACCCGCCCCGGCAACATGCGCGGACCGCCATTTTGACGTTTGACGAGCCTTGGTCAGACTTGGATACAGAACTGACTGCATGAAGCCATAAAAGCACCACCGCAGGAATAGTACGCGCTCTCGTCGTCGTCGTGCGCTTCAAGCTTTGAGAACACCGTTGGACTTGCAACCGCGAACTTGGTCGTGCCTTGATGGCGTCGCGAAAACGGGAGCCGCTGCTCTCCCTTCAAGAAAAGCTTGACGTATAAACGCAGTAGACAAGCTGCGCGGAAGAGAGTCGACATAGCTATAGGGACCTTGCGTTGCCACGTGTGGTGTTTTCCAGCGATCGCAAAAAGCGGCAATCCTACATTCTCGGTTTTTTTTTTTTTTTTTTAAGGTTCCAACGCCAAAGTCGCAGAAATACATGGTTGCAAGTCAAAGCTACGCTGTTTTCGTTCATTTTCGGAGGTTTCCTTACTGCTGCGTTTTCCTGGTTGTTACATTTTGTTTTCCTTCGATTCCCGGCCGCGGCGGCCGCTTTTCTGATGGAGGCGAAAAGCAAAAACGCCCGTGCGTACGAGATTTCGGCGCACGATAAAGATCCCCAGGTGGTCAAAATTAATCCGGAGCTCTCCACTACGGCGCGCCTCATCGCCTGCGTTGCGTCGGCGCGTTAAACCCCACAATCAAATCAATCTACATTTTGTTTTCCCGGTGCGGTGAAAAACGTATGAACGGGGTTCCACTGTAGTCGAAAAAAAATATTTTTATGAATTTCTAACAATTAAGACCTGGTAGGTACACGGTTTGGTGACAAGCTGGGCGAGTTGGTAGTGGTTCATCTTGATTGTGAAACGCAAGCGGAACAGAGGAAACACGAACGCTCGTGTACTCATCTCTTTCGTGTCGTCTTTGTTTCGTTTTCGCTGCACGATCAAGAAATAACTTCTGTCTGGCCCTAAAACTTGCCTGCGAAAAACTGCACTCGTTATACACTGCCGTGTATTCATTTCGAAACATAGCGCACGGGTAAAAAAAATCATTCTGCGTGAAAACACAACACCCGAAACTCGTGGGTTCGAAGAATCCCACACAGTCCGTTCATCCTATGTACTCGCCCCTCCACTACATAAATACCAATACCGCCGCCTCTTTCAGGCTCAAACTGAAAGGCGCGGCCAATGGATAGACACTTTTAGCGTAATCTTAACACTGCACATATTCGAACTAACATCATCTGCTTCTGCACTGCCCGCGGTTCGAATGCGCAACTTCCCTTCCTGCCACTCCCCTTGTCAGTTCCTTCAAGATTCTTGGGAAAGGCAAGGAGGCCAGATGGCGAAACCAAAAGTATTTGCAAAGGTGTGTGGCCCCATAGGCGTGCTCCAGCTTCGGGTTGACTGCTTGGAGACGCGCCAACGAATTTCGCAAGAAACGCCCTAAGCAATCACGCTTGCGCTTGAATGTCACTCTCACTGAGAAAGGCGCAGGTGTTGAAAGATGGTATATTTAGCGTGCGACCTAAGAACTCTTTCTGCGATTGATTGCCTGATGGATTGGTTGAATAAAAATACGTTAATTAACCCACTGAATGGCGGTGTCAGAAAGCTGCCCCATTTAACAAATCCGGACACCACACACACACACACACACACACACACACACACACACACACACACACAAACACACGCACACACACACGCACGCACGCACACGCAGAGAGAGAGAGAGAGAGAGAGAGAGAGAGAGAGAGAGAGAGAGAGAGAGAGAGAAAAGTTTATTCAAGTGAAGCCCGAACTTGCCCCAACCGCCAACCAAGTGAGAATGGCGCCCCGTTTCGCTGCGAACTAGGGAGTAAACCCCGAGTGAACGACCCTGGTACAATTCTGAATCCTTCAGGGACACCGTAAGAAGCGAAACGAAACACCGCACGCCAGACGCAACAAAGGCGTAATAAACCATCCGGATAGAAATGATGATAATGAAAGCCCGTGAGGCACACATCGCAAGAGTACTGTAATTAGAAACAGTACGCACCGAGCAGCGCAGTTGGGGGGTTCAACCGAACCATAACACTTCAGGGAGGGCAAAGGCAAAAAGCAAAAGAAACGCTCTTCCGGGGTCACTAGAGATGGACGTGCCCCCAAATCACCGCCCCACAGTTTGTCCCATGGCCCCTTAAAGCACCTGCGCGGCCCACCGCGGGCACAACGAGCTCGAGGACACCACACGGCACGGACCTCCACGTAGTCTCATTCGTATGCTGCGCAAACAGCGCCTCGGACAGAACAAAAGCCGAGCGACGTCGCGGTCTAACGCCGAGCCGCGAGGTCCCGCAAACGCCTTGGGACAATGCCTCACGGGCCAGCCGAACAAGTGGATGCAGCAAGGCGCGCGCTGACCGACCAAGCGGCGAACAGGAGGCCAGCGCCGGGTCCGGAATAGCTCGCCCTCTTGTTCCCCCTCTCAGCTTCCAGCGCGAAGAAAGGGGCCCGCTTTGTAGTATGCAAGCGGAGCTCCTCGTTGTAGCGAGCCCGGGTATTTTCGGCGCAATGGGGGGAGCGCATACCGCAGGGGCAGTCGGCCCGGTGCACACGCAGGATGTAGCGACGATGGGCCCCAACTCACGCGACAGCTATTCAGCCACTATTCTCTTCCGAAGTCAACCGCGGACACGGGGAACATAAAGGGCCGCACGACGCGTCGACAAATGAGGAGGAGAAGGAGGAGTAAACTTAAGTGGGACCAAAAACTGTATCTGTAATCTTCTTATTGCTGGTCCCTCAGATGGCTCCCAGACTCCCTCGGCTGTGGCGGTCAGGCCACGGCACTCGATCTGGCCGTGGTCAAGATGACCCGAAGACTTTTAGATGCAGAGCATCTGATTCACTCGCCTTGTCCCTCCGGCGTCGGCGTCGTCGTTGTCGTCGGCGTTGTCCACCCCTCCCCCATTCTCCTCGCCGCGCCAGCTGCGCTCTCCGCCACTCACCCCCTCTCCTCTCCGATAGCGAACACTCTCTCGCGAGGGGCATTGGATTGGATTCGATTGGATTGGCTTGGATTGGATTCGATTGAATTGGCTTGGCTTGGCTTGGCTTGGATTTGGATTGGATTAAAGTGGATTGTGTTGCGCCATAGCCGCGACAGACGCGCTGGGGCCGCGGCGCATGTGCAGTACTCTCTCTTCCGCGGTTTCCTCTCCTTCGGGCGCGCTGCGCATATAACCGGTGTGCCGTTCTCCGGCGAAGCAACATCCACGCTTGGCGCAAACACGTAGAGCCCACGCCGCTTTACAAGTACGCCAACGTCGTCATCGACTGGGACCGGCTTACGCAGTCCCCTCAACGTTATGCGCGCTATAAAACGCGGTCCCTTCGGCGCTCCGCCTATGCGTCGCATCTACACAGTCGTCTCATGTGCGACCCACTTGGTGAAGCAACCATGGTAACGACGACGCTGTAAACCAACTACGGCCGCCGTCAAAAATTGCGGACATTCCGGCGGCCAACCATGAAATGAGTGGTTCGCCTCGGACGAGGTCGGACTATGTCGTCATCGCAAGCCGCCGAGCCAACAAATAGTTCTGTCTCGTCGGGGTAATAACTTTTGTTTGCGTGAGCGAATATGCTTACTATTTTTGGACTTGTTTCTACAAGAACTATAGAGTAGTTTTCTGACACACATAAAAACACTTTGAAATCCATCTCAGGGCCCCTTTAACGATCCCGTGCGTAAAATATCCGCTTCCTCATGCACAGCGACGGTAAAAAATGCGCTTCATTTCGGCAGAAAGAGAGCAGATGGCTCCGCACCTGTTCCCCCTCCTACCCTTCCCTGCCCCCTGTGCAATGCCGACCGAACCACCATACATCACCTTCTCTGGGACTGTGCCGGACTCTCCGAGGAACGCCGTAGGTGTCGACCTCGTCACGTCACGTCCCTTCAAGAATGGATAACGCCTTCGAGCGATGTGAAAGAAACTTTATAGACTCTGTGCACCTGTGCACATTTGCTGCACGCACAGTCTTGTGAAAATGACCTAAACCATGTGGTCCGTGTGCGGAGCGGACACGCGCTGTGATTGAACCCCATCCCCCCACTGGTTTACTTCCCTTCCCCCTCCTCCTCTTCCCCCACACGAGGCGTTCGACCTCTCCCTTCTTAATAAATTCATTCATTCATTCATGCCCCAAGCCCAGCAAAAGAGGAATCCATCGACCACTTCTGCTCATTCCCGCCTAAACCGCGGCCGACAAACCCATCCTGCGAGCGAGCACGTCCACCTACATGTAGCACCCGCAAACGTGGCGCCCGTCCTGCCTTCTGCTCGAAATTCTGCGGGAACACGCGCGTTCTCATCTCCGCGCCATACTCTTCAACCCGGAAGTGGCTCACCAACACATCTCACTCAGCAGCGGCCTGCTTCTACTATTTTCTTAAGCCGCCAGGAGGGGAAAAACGGAGGAATACACGCATTCGCCCGGTCTCTTCTACAGGCGTTCGTCTTAACAAAAACAACGGGGGGCATAGCTCGCGCTAAAAAAAGGCTGGCTGCCCGCCTGCCGGGGCGAGCACGCATGCAGATGCGTGGGAGCCCGCACAGACGCAAACATGGCGTCCAGTTTCGGGGCAGCGAACCACCGACGGGAGGGAAGAAGAGGAAGGGGAACAGGCCGCAACCTGCAGCGCCACCGCGCTTCCGCTGAAGGTAGGTGCCCATTGGAGAAAGAGAGAAAGTACAGCAACGGAACACGCAGAGCGGAATCGCCTATGTCGGCGAAATTATTAATTATAACTCAGGGCCACCGCGGGGCGGTTCTAGGCCAATCCCTGCTTAGCAGGCTCCGGGACGACAGTGACGCGGCGCGAAAGTTGAAGTAAATCGCTAGTCCCGAGTTCCGTGCATTGTTTTTTATAGGTTCGTTTAGCAACTCCGCAGGTCTAAGCCCACGAAATAATCAGCGTCGGCCACGCATGGTGCTAGTTTAGCAGCAACAACTGCCCGGCATGTGCCGGAGGACCCAAACTTCGGCTCCGCGCCTCGAGGCCTGACCGCAACCGGCACCCGCAGCTTGGAGCCCACTGCGTATGCAATGAGTACTTTTCCCAGCGTGTACCGGTTAACGACGTAACGCTTCAAGGCGTGACGTTAGGCCTAACGTCTTACGTTTAGGCCTAACATCAAAAACCTTCCAGCTGTTCCTCACGACAATCCAAGCCACGTCACCACTCACTGTACGTCGAGCACTGCATGGATACGCGGTTGACGGCGTTAGACATAAATGCGCATGCGCGACGCTAGGAGGCCGGCGCATGTCCGGGTTGCCCCCTCCCTTTGCTGCGCATCAACCTTTGTGCGAGCGCGTTATGAACCGGAAAAAACGGGGGGCTTCACGCACGCTCACGCCGATTTCACAGAGGTAGCCATTTACGCTTGCGCGTAAACAGAGAGCCAGAGACAGGGAGATTAAAAACACCCTAGGTGTACGCAAAGCCCTTTGCAAGAAATAAACGGGACAGCGCTGTAATTGACGGAAAGTGCGGGCGTTTGCAGGTGGGAGAACTTCCGCAGCCCGTTTAACGTTCGAACAATTCATCACGGCGGGAAAGCCTATCCTCCAGGCTGGCCACTTTGCCGCGCCCGCCCGAAATGGTTGTGGACGGAGCGGATCTAATTTCCCCAAAAGGGGCCATCCACAGGTACAAAGCAAAAAGAAGGAAGAGCGCTCTGGAGGGAATTCAATTAGACGCGTGAACAGCGGTTTCTTTTCTCTTTTTCGCTCGACACCGACCACAGGTGGCGGAGGTGTGTCCGCGAATGCCAAAACGCAACTCCGGCCAATTACTGTGACGGCATAAGAGACACTAATGGTACACAACAGGTACGCACGCTCACGGCTCGCTGCTTGCGCATACGCCGTTATGTGCGTTTTTTTTTTTTTCTCGTCGGATTTAAACGCTTAAGTGCCAAAGTGATTTTCCAGTATACATGTAAGACAGGGTTTCCTCGGTCAGAAGTTTCCGTTCTACTACGTGGGACGTTTCCTTCCCTTTTTTTGCGGCAAAGAATACATATATTCATTCAGGTATTTCAGCAGCTTAGAAGGATTAAATCTTGTCAAATGGAGGAGGAATGACACTGCAAAAACCCGACTGGCGATTCCATTGAGACAGAAACAAGAAAACGAGACAAAGTAAGAGCAAACCGTAGTCCAGTAGGGTGAGCAGGGCTTATCTTGAAAAGAGTTGATCAGATATCTTATCTTATACGTGCTATTCGATCTAAGCTTCCACTTAAAGCCGATGAAGATATCTAAACGAAGTACTCAAGCTGACACGCTGCAGACGCTAAGGCCATTTCGCGACGCATAAGGCCGGGTGGCGCGGTATCTCGACGTATCACAACTCGCTCAGGGAACATAAAACAGTCGACCACCCTGCCTTGTGCTCGCGATCGCTTGTGGAATTAACGAACGTAGCAGACTTGCACGATACGTCAAGAAAAGGTTCTGCCGACGAAGACAAGTTCGTTCAAAGGTATCCGGAACAATTCAGGTCGCGATCATGGTTACTGAGCCCATGCGCAGTTTTCAGACATAAGCTCCTGAATTCCCACTCTTGAGAACCTTCGCACTTGGTATCACTGCTCTGGCTGTCAGAACGGCATTTACGTCCTGCGGAAACGTCCGACGATTATACCACTTCCCCCCCCCCCCCCCCCCCCTCCTCCTCCTCCTGACAAATTTTCGCATCCCGCTTGGCCCGGCCTGGCTAACTCAAATGGCTACCTGGCCGCTGGAACAGTCCAGCGCCAGCTGGAGCTGGGCTACAACCGCGAAAGCATGCTGGACTAAAGGTGCTCAATCCTCCTGGATAACAATGTTTCTTCAATCAGTCAGTCAGTCAATCAATCAATCAACCAATCAGACAAACAAAAGCGCCACCCCAGGAAAACTCCTCGTGCATCCTAGCACACTGCACGCGAAACAGTCTGTACAATATTTGTCACTTTTTCTCCCGCGCAAATCTATTTTATCCAGGCGCTACAACATATTGAATTTCATGTACTATAATAATTAACGACACAGAGACCAGCAAAGAGTTCCCTCGACAGCTCTTACATAAACCTCGCAGCAGAGGAACATCCCAACCAAACGAAGGAGCGCCCGGTCGCGTCTATAAGAGTGAGTGAACAAGGAATTGCATCCATTGGTAAACGCTATCTCAGCCTGCGACGGGCTCGTTACGAAAGCACGGTGCATCCATCGATCCGTTACTGCGCAAGCGACGATTCAAGTAGACGCCCTGAAATGAAAAATGAGTTTTTTTGGGGGGAAAGGTTGCTGTACAATCGAAAGACTACGCGTAGCTGAGCACGGTCGATGCTGGAAAACGGCAAAGAAAAAACTCAGGGAAGCTTGCACTCACGCGCAAGACTTGAATGGCGAAGCTGTTGTAGGTGATAATTAATTAATGGGCACAAAGTATAGTATAGTATATAGTTTTAGTATAGTTGTGGTGTCGTGGCTGACGTCCGCGGCATGGCATTTTAATGACCTTATGCTGAGCAAGGCCAGAGTGAGCTCGTCGCTTTGGTCACTCTGCGAGAGCGACTTCTTTTTTTTTTCGAAGCCAATGTTGGCCAATCTCCCTAAGTGGGCATTCTCGGCTTGAAGAACGTGCGCTCGAGGCACGTGGCGAACGCTGGAGTTCTTTTTTTTTTTTTTTTGCCAATAGCGGTTAATCTTACGCGTACCAATATGCATAGCTTGACGAATGTGCGCTCGAGGCACGCGTGCACGAGCGCTCGGCATTTTCTTTGTATTTTTAGAACTGCGGACACCATACACAAACGATCTGCTTAACAACTTCTCTGCTTAAAATGCGTAATGGTGGTTTGAGGCGTCTTTAAAGAGTGGTGCTTTAAACAGCTTTAAACAGCCGCTACGGTGCATGAAGGCGACAGGCTTTGTCAGAACTGTTTCCGCCGTCTTAAAGAGGACACCCGAAGCATGCCAGAGCAACCTCACCTCGCACTTGATAGCTTTCAGTTTGGAGAAGAAATTGTTGCAAACGTAAATGACACCATCGGCAGGCACTTGACAGTATCTCCACTAAAGAAACCGAACGCTGTGCGGAAGCGCCTCAGAGCTTCTTACGTAAACAGGAGGAAAGAAAAGGAAATTCATGATGCCATGGTCACTAAATTCCAAGTGTAATGGCGGCGTACAATGTCCCAGGTTGCCACACCCGGCACACCGGGAAATGGCCCTCCCCAGTCGCTCCCCCCTTTTTTTAATAAACAACTACGGCGTCTCTTGCTAAACACAATGCCGCTGGGAAGCTGCAGTGACTGCGACACCTGGAAAGGCAACACGAGCCAGGCGTATGTTAAATGCACCTCTTTTCAGGAGCGGTGCCGCTTGTTCACCCCGCTAGTACCACCCGCCATGACAACAAAGGAAGTGCAAAGGGTGGTTCTTAAGGCGGCTGAGCACATAATAAAGAAAGCAAAAATTAAAAAAAAAAAACTCGCAGATTCTCAAGGCGTGTGGTCTGGGCCGCTACTGTAGACAGAGAGTGAGTGAGGAAGACATCCGCACCGTGCTCTCTTACTACACCACCAATGAACTGGACTCTTCAAGGCAAAGCCCTAACAAAAAGGATGTGGTGCGCGCTGAGGTCCACGGATAGTTGCAATGGACTTCCAGGCGCTTCACGACACGGTCCGTGCGAGAAGCGTACCGCACCGACAAGCTCGCACACCGTGCACCTCCGGAGTTTGAATCACGAAGTTAATTTCACTGCGTCCTCACCGGGTGAAATGCGCTCCATACCGTCAGGAATGCGTGTGCATATACTGCGCCAACTTTCCCCTTCCCCTAGCAGCCCTCCAAAGCGCAAGTGGACGTTCGCTTTCAAGCGAAACGCGTGCAGGCTCTCATCTACTCATGTCCTCAGCCTACAGCCATTGTTTTCTTGGGAAATGTAAACGTTGCCCGAAACCCGAAAACTCGACATTGGATAAGCTCGATGTTGACTTCGAAGAGGAGGCGGTCATGGCTTCCTGGGAATCTGGTGAGCTTATAAAATGAACTACGGCCGCACCAGTAGTCATTGAAGAGCTCCAAAGGCTGACCGAAAAATGGGAGCAATACATGATGCTAAGTAAAACTGCAAAACGAGTGCTGTAGTGCTACATTTCGATTTTACCTAGAACTGGACAAATGTATTGCCCGACTAAGTTCAAGGTTACCACTGGCAGAAGAGGCAAATAAGTGTGTTCACGTGTGTTGTAACGTCAAAAAAGACGACAATAAATTATGCCATCACCTGCGACTACCTTAGTCATGACTCTGCCCATGCATGCTTGACGCTGGGAAAAATCAAGCAGAATCTTGAAGACAAGTATCTTGAAGACAGGAATCTTAAAGATATGATATACCATATACGCTGTGCTTACGTAAGTGATGGTTCTGCCGCCCATTTTAAGAACACATACCAGTTCCACGAGAGCAGTGAATGCAGGGAGACGAAGTGGCTTTTCTCTGCAACCGGAGATGGCAAAAATTTAGGCTACGGCGTGGGTGGCCTTGTGAAGCACCAAGCAACGCGCGTAATTTTCGTTTACCTGCCAGTGAAGCCATACAAAGCTCTAAAAACAGCTCGTGGACACACTTGCATGGAAAAGTGAAGAATGTCGTCATGCTGCATCTTGACGACAGCGAACTCGCCACATTTAGAGAGAAGAAAAAGAAAGAGGAGTGGAGAAATGTCAAGGCGGTACGTGGAATCCAGCCTTCTTACATGTGGAAGTGCGTGAAACCACATGAAGGAAATTTCATGTATACAGGACACAAACAGTGGCAGTGACGGTTTTGACCTGCGCTTTTGGACACTTTGTAGGCGCTTTTATAACAACAGCAATTTGCACCTTCCCGTTAACATTGAAGGGCTTTATATAAAAGTACGTAGCAAGTTTTGCAGTGGTATAAAAGCTTCTATTTGTTTCCGTTTCTAAGAAGAAACAGAATTTTTTTTTAAAAAGTGAATCATTTTATGATTCCCGGGAGCCTGAAAGGCGGTCAATTGAAAAAAGCTTGTCTTTCCAAGTAGAACTTCGCATGCAGCAGACCACTCCAAATGAGCCCTTGACCACGGCTATCGCATGTCGCACCTTCCCAGTACCAGCGGCGTGGTTACTTGCTTGTAAATGAGGTAACTTTACATCATTATTTTTAATTATCTATTGATATTGCGATCTTTTACAAGATCACAGCTGGGGTGGTACAAACCTTGAGCATCAGTGGTAAGTGGCAGACAACAATCAAAAGAAAACGAAGTACAAACGTATATAACGGTGATGGCTGCAGTGATTCTTCGAAAGCAGAGAACCAACAAAAAACAAAGTACAAACATATACAACAATCATTACTGCAGTGAATCTTCAAAAGAAGACAATGCTCTTAGGGTAACAACGTCGTTATGTAGGCGATTCTATTACACGATTGTCCTAGGAAAAAAATTAATATTTGAAACAATTCGTTCGTTGCATTAGTGGTGCTATACTCAGATTGTCTCTGTTTATATCTCTGTCTCTGTCTCTCTGTCTCTGATTATGTCTGATGAAGCAGGATCAGAAACAAAAAAAAACATGGTTTCTGGCACAGCTAAAGTAAGGTGACAAATTCTGATTAAACAGCAAACTTTTACTGCTGTAGAAAATTTGGAATTAAGGAAATATCCACACGAGGTGAAACACTCAATTATTTCAGTGAATTCCGCAACTAAGAAGTTAAACGATGGCTAAATATGATTACACAGACCAACTTCGTTTATGTAATTCACATTATATATCTTGTTTTTCTAAAAACAGCCATAATTATTTCCATGTAATAATTGCGCAACGCTATTCTCCTGTCGATCGGACAAGAACACGTGCCGAATATGACCTCATTTTTTCGAGTTACAACAAAAATAGTGCAATACATTTTCCCCACTTCAGAATATTCATTTATTCAAGCACAATTTGAGAAAACCTCACAAAATTTGTCAGACCGTCGAAGGCGGCTCTTCTTCAGGGATTTTCATTTTTCTGCACACTTGACACAGCTGAATTTCGAAAAGTTTGTTTTCTACGGAAATGAGCAGGTACAAAATGTTCAACTGCCCCTGATAAACAAGGCTAAAGAAATCAAGAACGTACATTATAAGAAAATACGTAAAAAATGTTTCAAAAGCGCCATTTTTGAACACCACTGCTTTCCCTACTAACTTTGGGAAATACTTCCTGCAGAAATATAAGTAGGAATAACTCAATTTTAATGAATTCAGCAGGAAAGTCTGCAAATAGTTAGGCGAGAAATTATGAAGATTCAGAAATTTTCCCTTTTGACGTAGAGGCCACAAAAGTTGCCACTCCCGGCACACTGGGAAATAGCCCTCCCCAGTCGCTCCCCCCTTTTTTTAATAAACAACTACGGCGTCTCTTGCTAAGATAATGTCAGGTCCATGGTGAAGACGCAATCTTCTATGCAACTTAAAGTTAAATCCCAAACAAGAAATGGTCATGGCACCACTTCGGTTGCCCTTATCAGAACACACCGCGCGTGCGTGCATGTGTGTGCGTGTGTGTGTTGTATGTGGAGGGGGGGGCATAGACACACGCACACACATTAAGCGTAAAGAGGGAGACGATAGCACATCCTGGTGGAAAAGTCGGTTGAGAGACCCACCGACGAGGTGTAACGTACCCCGTCGCGAAAGACTACAGCCCCAGCAACCCGTCGTCGACGGCACCTGTAATGTACAGACAATCCTGCATAGCTGTGACGCAAGGAGGCTCCATTCTGGTTCAAATGTCGTAGGGGTCCCGAAGTGGGCACAGAAAACGTGACTGATTGTTCAGGGATCTTGGCGAAACAAAAAGGTCGGCCTGGTAAAACTTGCGCGTTCCTGTGTCGTCGGTACTGTTCCCCGCGAACCACGGCGGAGGAATATGATATTCCTCCACCGTGCGGCGAACTAAGGCGTCTCCTGCGAGGGCGTAAGATTGCCTTGCACAGCTCCAGGGATGAAACTTCTTTTTCTTCTCCGACAGTCGAACTCGAAGGGCGGCAGAAGCGGGGAATTGCGAACTCGGCGAGTATACACAGAAACGGCTCGAGAGTGGGCTGCCGTGCTGCCGCAGCCAGCGCTTCCGCGGCGTGCGCTGTGTGCCGCATAGTAATCGGGGCAGCAGAGGCAGCAGCAGCAGCAGACGTTCGCAGCGGGACGTACGGAGGAGGAGGAGGAGGAGGCCGGGTTACGACGCTCCTTCCCACGCGTCGGCAATCGCCTCATCGCCGGATGATGTATGTACGGACGACTGCCGCCGCCCTCGCCGATTTGCACACCGAGAAGCGACGCACGCGCACGGCACTGCAGCTAAAGAACCGCCGCCCTTCCCCGAGGCCAGGGCGAACCGACAGGTGAACGGATGCCGCTACCAGATTGGGAAGCTTTTTCGACCAAGACGTCAAGGCTTACCGCAAATGCTGGCCAGTTCCGACAAGCAGAACGGGTCATGAATGACGGCAAAAAAAAAAAAAAATATATATATATATATAAGGTCTTTTTTCCTCTCTCCCTGACGGCTAAGGACAGGTAAACACTCTCCCTTCGCCACAAGTTGTTTAACGGAGAAGGGCTTATCAGCGCAGAGCGTCATTACTTTCCGCGATATAACGGTGTTGTTAAAAATATCGACTGAGGTAACGTCATCGCGAACTTTTTCGAATCCTAAGAAATAAATATAAAATGCTAAGTCGCAGCGGCCTCTGTCGGTAAACATGTCTAGCCCGTCTACATGGTGCGAATTTCGCCTGCGAATTCGCAGCTGCGGCGCCACTCGTGCGGCAAAACCATCTATTCTAATTGTTGTGGCAAATTGACAAATCATTGAAATGTATAGAACAGTCGAACTTCTCCTGTGAACGCCGCCTGGCATTTGGCAATTTGTCGTAGCAGTGAAAAGGAAAATAGATGGTTTGCCGAACGATCATTCTCACCATGCAGAACGGGCTTAAAGCGGCAATACAAACGCCAAAATTAATCGTCAAATTTTTTTTTTAGAACTGCGACCTCGTAAAAAAAAAGGCCGAGAACGATTTATCGAACTGAGTTAAATACCTAGCATAGATGCAAGTAAATTTAACAGTAAAGAAAACTGCAGTTTCCTCACACCACCGTTAAACTGCGCTCACATAACCCAGACATTTCTGCGATCCTCTATCCTCAGCAATATTAATTAATTGCTTTGATTTAATAAAGGAATCTCCATGGGTGAAGCGTTCCACTCAACCAGAAGCAGGGACTGAGCCACATTACACGTATCTCTGTGAGCGCCGCATTGAAACACTCTTTTCAGGATACGAATCGACATCCTTCCGAGCCCCGAGACCGCACTAGCGCACCTCAATGGCGCTCCAAAACGGGATATTGGAGAGAAAAGTCTCCGCTGAACAATCACCAATAAACGCCAATAATGATCATGCATGGTTGTAGCTGTAAGAGTAATTGCGGTGAGCGATGGCATAAGTCGGATTCCGCCCTGCGCAGCCGGGTATTAGACCCAACACCTCCCGTGCAGCATTACCACGGTCTGACCCTTTCAAACTTAGGAGCGGGATCAAAGTTGTGGAGGGGCGATTCCACCGCGCAGCTGACATAACTTTGCTGCAACTAGACATACATCAGTCAACTCGCACAACTGGACATAAAATGACCACGTGCACCCAAACACCCGCAGTCGCCTTTACTTAACTCTACTGCTCCCCCTCCCTTTCAGTGTCCACAAAAATGGGGGAACAGATTTGACTTCCGGCATTATTCGGAGGCCAAATCCTAAAAAACAAGTAAGCTACATCTGTCGTTCGTTGAAGAGGAACGCATATCAACACGTACAACTGCCAGTGAGAACTTGGGGGACAGAAACTTTGCGCCTTACTGAGCGCCTTGACAGAAAACTTGGGTCAGCCCACGGAGCGATGAACAAGCTATCTTCTTGTGGCAGCTAAATAACGTCACAAGCATTTGGCGCGCCCGTTACGCACGGGGGCATCTGGTGGCGGGAGAAGAAACTACAAAGACGCCGCATTCCGCCAGGTCACCGTAAAGTGGCGCAGACACAGTGTGGATGAAGCCGCTATCATTTCATTCTCCGTCGCAGCTGCGGAGCTTCGCATATAGTCCGCGTTAGCATTCATTGTGACATTATCTGGTCGCTCACTCGCGCCCGCAGCAACGCATATGTCGCCCCTAAAGATGTTCTCGGTCCGTGAGTCATCACAATTCAGGATGGCAGCAGTAACGCCCAGCGATGGGAGACGAGCATCCCACATCAGAGAACAAACACACGGTTAGCTGGAATTAGGAGGGAAGAAATGGACTTGTGCTGGGCGCGTAATGAGGACAACTGACGATCGGTGGACCACCGGGGTAGCAGCGTGGCTACCGGGAGACGGGACTATAAGTATAAGTGCATCAGTTTGATTGAGATACAAAAAACTTAGTAGACAAGGAACGGACTAGGGCGTCGCAAGACCGCAGCGGCTTGGGGAACCCAGGTTCGGCTTTCGTCGTACAGTGCACACAGACAGGCTGATGATGATGACGATGATGTTGATGATGATGACGATTATGATGAAATCTACATTCTCTTCGTTTAATAACGGCCTTGAGGCTCCTTTTCTCATCGGTGTATGTTTCTACTCTATTATCTAACCTTGAAAGTTTGCACCCCACCCCCCCCCCCCCCCTCTTCCTTGGCTATCTTCCTCAAATGTCCTGCGGAAGCGTATACGCTAGAGGTATACCCTACTTACACGCCAGATAGCCCCGATACGTACGTAGGGCGCTGACAAATGGGCCAAGAGCAGCCCGCTCCGCATACCGGGATGTCCTCCGCTTGTACCTGCTTCCGGAAAAGGGCGTCTCCCCAAAACGCGCCCGTCTCTCTTTTTTTCTGTTCCCCCCAAAAAAATGCGCCGGAAGAACAAGCCCGTCTGTCGCCACACGTCTACCACCCACCCCGCTTCCACCATCGACATTAGGTAATTCATTCACCCAGCGGGCTCGACAAAGCTAAGCCGGTAAACTACCTCCCTTTTATTTATCTGCGTCTACGCTGCCACCGCCTAGCTTTTCCCGCTTCTCCTTTTTTTCCCCTTTCTATACCAGCAGCCGATTTCCGTCGACCGACAATGACGTGCCATATTAATGGCCGCCGGTCACGCGAACGAACTCTTCGTATACGACCGAGCAACGCAAAAGGACGACGGACGGCCACAGGGGCGTACGTGCGAAATGCGCTGCCATAACGCGACGCCAATATGTCAGGCGACACGCCCAAGGTATACAACAGGGAGACTACGCAGGGCGGGTTTTGTTGTTGTTGCAGTTGTTGTTTCATCGACAGCTCCAGATGTTTTCATTTCCTCAAAAGGGTGTTTGGAATCAGACTCGTTAACACCACACGTTCGTATCGAAGCGGTGTTAATGTAGAAAAGCACGTTCAGGATCTGTTCACGCTAATTGCAAACTGGCCCGTCCTACATAGCAACCACCCCCGGCGCAAAGATTATTCTTTATTGACAGGTCTTGATATATTTATAAATCAGCACTAACTTTCTGATGACCGACGCTCTCCCTTCGTTTTCTTGGCGGGCCTGACGCTGTGCTAATTGTCTCGCTGAGAGCTTAGAGAACGCGTCACACGTCTCGGTGCCATTCTCCACGCTTAATCTCCCCCCTCCACCCCCCCCCTTTTTTTTTATATTACCGCGACATCCACTGACATCCTTCGACCTCTTCATAAACAAAGCGCAGTGCGCCACGAGCAGATGATAGAGCGGAACGGCTAGAAGAATGGGGCTAGCGCTATGAAAAGATGCGCCGCGAATTATTGGTTTGCTTGTATATTTCCGACGCGCGACCGGGTCCCACCGCTGCCTCTGCGTGCTTGATGGCATAGGCTGCACTACATCCACCACCGCCTCGGGTGGTGACGCTAGCCTATTCGTCTAAGATGACGTTCAACACGGGCACCTGTCGTTTCTCTGCCTTGCATTTCTCGACCGGCTGTGCTCTATATTTCCACGCACACCATGCAGCTTCAATTCTTACAGCAACTCCGCTCTCCTTTTTTTCCTGGCTTTTAAATTTTCTCTCTTCCCGTGGTTCCGGAGACAGCAAAACCTAAACTTCAGTGCTTGCCTAGCGCAATAAAAATAAATTTAACCGCGTAACTGCTTGCTTGGCTCCAAATGATGTAGAAAGACGATAGCCTTCTGCCGGTGCCCCTGCCACGTAACCAAATTTCCTTTAGGCACTTCCCGTGACGAACTCAATAAAGGTTTGTCCAATTCGATTCAATTTTCCAGCGTTCGCGCCGCTCCCCGCGCCCCCGGGTGGGGCAGCGCGTGCCTTTTTCTTCACCTTTCATTTTCTTTTGGTTCTGCTTGTAACATCAAGTGCTCTTTTCTATGTGTTTGCTTTTTCGCTCGCCTCTCTTCGCCGCATGTTTCTCACGCGCAGTACAACACAACAGGAGAAACAAGAGCAGTAAGACGCGGCTCTTGTCAGTTTAGGCCCGTATCTTCAAAGGAAACTGATTAATCGGGCTCGAGCGGTGGCAAGATCCAGTGGAGTCTTGAAATGAGGACCCCAGCCTCCGCTCTACAGTGAATATCCCTTTGTATTCTTTCTTTCTCCATCTTCTACGCTGAAAACCAATCCAAGTTTATTCTTGAACAAGAAACCGCCGGTTCTGTAGGTTCCGTACCCACGTTTTTCCGTACACATGCCCGAGATTTCCTTTCCTCTGAATAATCTGGACTAGTGTGAACCATGGCAGAAATTTTTCTAGTCTAGAACGGTGGTGCATATAGTATACACTTTGTGATCAAGCATTGCTTCACTTTGGTCTGTCCGTTGAATCGAGTATGACAGACAAACAGACCAAAATTTTCGCGTAGCCCAAGAAAGACTATCGTCTTCAAAAAAAAAAAAGAAAACTATCAGGTTTATAAAATGATTCAGACTACAGCGCAGATAAAACGCGCACAAAAACAAAAGGAGGGCATACGCAGCGCTCACTTCCAACTGAATGTGTAATGACCCGGAAACCCTTGCATACACGTCAACTATATTTATAAAAGACGTGTTTATAAAAGTTCAAATTTGGCGGTACTCGCGGCTGCTCAGCCACCCCGGGGCCTTGCTGCTCGGAGCAGCGGAGAGATAACGCGCCGCATCCACGCCCGTCTCTCCAGGTCACACGCCAACACAGCAAGGCGGTGAGAAGAGGGCCGCGCGAGAAGGAAGAGCACGGGCGAACATTCGGCGTTGCCCAAGCCCGGACGGAGGCGGAAGAGGAGGAGGATGTCGGAAGAGAAGAGAAGATGAGCAGGGAGAAAAAGAAGATGCGCCTCACGGGGCGGCGAGCGTGCGACTCGCTGTGTACAAGCCGTGCCACGGAGGTCAGGGCAGACCGGGAGGCGCCAGCCAGACGCCCCGGAGTCCACGGGCATCGTGCCCGGGACAGGCCGCTCCGCACGCATCCCTCCTCCCTTCGCCGATGAAACAAAGACGACGGACGGGAGGATGATAATGAGCAGCGGCCGGCCGACGGAGACGCCGCGGCGCAGATGAGCCAACGCGTGTGTGTTCGACCACCACAACGTCGCAGGAAACTACGGCAGCCATTTGCTGAAACGCTACCGCCAACCGCAATCCGGGATGCAAACTTTTATGTGGAGCACGAATTGCCCGAGGCGGCCCTTGGGTTAACAAGGCCAGCACAACCAAGACAATATTCGAAATCTTTGAGTGTCGCGTTGGAAAGCTGACCTCGGGTGACCCCGGCGTCGACACAAATCATTCAAAAACCTAGGCGAACAAAGCATTCCAGCCATGTATGAGAAATGATTAATGATTACTAAAGCGAAGATTGATAACTGATCGATGATAATGATTAATAAGGCGGGATTAAGGTCATTAAATTAATTAGGACGAATTAATGTGGATTGCGATAAATTAAGACGGATTAAAATTAATTAAAGAGCATTACCATGGGACCAAGGTGGATCAGGATGAATTATGGCGTATTGAGATGGTATAAGGTCAGATTAGGGCCGTTTTTAACGCGGATCAAGGTGAATTGAGGATGCATAAATACCCTGGCTGCTGTGTCGACGCGTGGACGAGTATATAAAAGGTGCTCGTAAAGACAGTAAATCAGGCTTTCACTTCCAGAGGACGTAAGAAGACTACTCCCGAGAATTTTTTTTTTTTACAACAAAGTTATTCTCTCTCTTCCTCTACCCCTGTCGTACATCAGAGCATCAGAGCAACCCGGTGCATCAGGGCATCGTCTTCCACCAAAAATATGTCACACCTTTTTCGTACTCTGCTGAGCACGAGGTCGCGGGTTCGATTCTCGGCCGCGGCGGCCGCTTTTCTGATGGAGGCGAAAAGCAAAAATGCCCGTGTGCACGAGATTTCGGCGCACGTTAAATATCCGCAGGTGGTCAAAATTAATCCGGAGCCCTCCACTACGGCGCGCCTCATCGCCTGCGTTGCGTCGGCGCGTTAAACCCCACAATCAATCAATCAACTTTTCGTACTCGGCGCGGAGGCGTATACAGCGAAGGTCAAATTAAAAACGCTGTACTGCTGCACTGGAGGGCCTGAATTACAGCCACAGATGCAGTTTTCTTAGTGCGCGTGCCCGGGTAAGTATAGCTGCATGCGTTGTGCGTGTCTGTGCGTGTGTATGTGAATCGCGCTAATACCACTCATATAAAACTTCGTGGCTTAATACTGCTCACGCCATTTACCCACAGTGGCTCATGACGACGCGTCGAGACATACACGCGCGTACGTATACGGACAAATTCTTTCTTGGAGCCAGGCCCACATAATACTTTATGATTTAAAAATGGGAAAGGGCCGAGAGGGAGGCCGAAGCGGGCGCCTTGCCTACATCACAAAGTCTCGGCGTTAAAACACACCTTCTTCGCCAATAACCTGAGTGGCTATATATCAGAAAGTATCGGCGCTAAAACGCACCATCTACGCCAACACCCTGATTGGGTATTTGTGACGCGAAGGAACGCGTACCGTCAGAACCGAGACGCGGCATATTTTAAGATCAACGGGGCAGACAACCGAATTCTAGGAGTGCATGTGATCTAGCGTCTATGAAAGCCAGCGTTTTCTGTGTTGGGGTATAACCACAATGAATTTAACATAATTTTAAATTTGCAGTAAAACTTCTGAAGTCTGAAAGGTGTCGTCATGCAGTGTCTAAACGAGACACGTATACCTTACATGTCCAAACGACTCCGTCGATTTCAACGCGTAATTCAAAAGCCGCATAAAGGAGTAGGAAAGGTTGCACGTCACTGTTGTTGTAGCCGGGGAGTTCTTAAATACCTCTTCTAATCTCACGTGCAGTTAAAAGTATGTTGCCGCCCTGTTCGGTGTCATAGTTGCCAGCATTCCCTTCGGAGGTCCACGTAGCGCTGGCAGATACAAAAATTCCGCTTTCAGAAGTTCTAGCGCGCTATCAGAAAAACCGTTCCGTGTCAATTGACGCCCTTTCGTTTGGGATAAAAAAAAGACATGCTCGGCAAAAATCAATTGTCTGTCACCGTCATCACGTTCGGCGTCAATAAAATCTGGGGGTCGCAGCAGGTGAGCGCTTCCCATCATGTTACTCCCACTGCAAGGCGGTATAGCGACCCAACAACCCCGCTATCGGAGATGCAAGCGTCGGCGAATGCAGGAAAGAACAATACGAGCGCTTTCATCCCGTCTCCGAGCTAAATACAACCCGCGCCACAACGTTCGCTCTTTTTTTTTTTTTCAACGCCTGCCAAAGGGTGCACTGTATGCGATGCGCAACGCGATGCCTGCTGCCCTCGCCCCCGATCGTGGGTGGACAGGCGGTTAGATACCTGTCCGCTCTAAGAAGCGGCTTGCGCCGACGTTGGCCTAACGAGCCGGAACCGCGGCATAACGCGCGTGGCCGCCTCCTTTTGTTCTCGCAGCGCAGCGGCGGCGGCGGTGACATATCGCGCCGCCCAATGCTCCGCCGGGAACAGCGCTCGAGGAGCGCCGTCGTCCCACCGCTGCGCGCGTAGCAACAGCGCCCCCGTCGCACTGCAAGCGTTCAACGACCTTGAACGAGCAGTGCGCCCAACGACGACGACGACGTCGCCGAGGCTGCGACACCGTAGACCCCCACGGTCGCCGCAGCCCAATCGCGCAGCGCAGGTTGGCGACAGGTACACACAGCGATTTGGAACACCAGCGGCCAGCGACCGACCCTTGAACGTCTACGTACACCCAAAGACCGGAACTTGCGTTAGCAGTCAGGCTGTGTGCAGAAGGTCGCGGGTATCAGCGTAAGTGCTTCCCATTCAATCAATCAACGGAGATGAAAAATTCATCGGCACTTCAGTGCTCTGAAGCCCATCGATCACCAAAGACCGCTTCACTAGTGCGTGCGTCTCTTTCTTCGCTTTCCGTTCTCCGTCTTGTGACGCGAATCACTGCGACGGGCAATTCACGCCACAGCTTACCCACAGCGAGACCCCTCCTGTTCTACTCACACCAGACCCCACGTTCACCTCTCACGCGGCACGCACCAGGATAATTCTCCTTCCATTACGGCAGGGTGCCCGGTAACTCGGCTACTGCCCTGGCGACCCGGGTTCAAATACCACACGAACTCAAATGTGTTATTATTTATTTATTTTCTATTTACATCGGCGGCAATTTTAGTACCCCTCCTGTTGTCGCCGACAACAACTATACGGTCACTTTCCAGCTTTCGCCTTAGGAAAGTGATTTCTTCTAGAAAAAAGATGCTGCTTTTACAGGGTGCTGTTTTGTTGCCACGACAAAACGGCGCGACAACGGGAGGAGGGAAGGGGGGAAGGGGGGGGGGGGGGGGCTCAAACAGCCCCCTTGCGTTCCTAGTGCTTACAAGCCTGTGCATACAAGTTTCAGCTGTGGCGCGGGAATTGTAAATTAGTCGAAACATCGGAAAATTCGCGCAGAAATGAAACCCCGGCACCATTACAACTGTAACAACGCTTGGGGCCCTGAAATAACGTTGCGGGCGATACATTTATAGGGGGAAGCGGTATCGAGAACCATCCCGCCGCGCCTGGAAGGAACCGCGAAGAGTATACGACCGCGAACATCAACTCTGGGCCGTCCAGCAGTTCGTGAGGGCGCTCGAAAGGCACGAGACTCGCGAGCCGGCAACGGCCAGCGGACGGCTCGGACCGAGTAACGGCTAACCCCTAGGACGACACCGGGCCCGCGTCACGGCGCGCAAGAACGCCGATCTGCAGGCACAAACTGTACTCCAATACAATTTAAGGCCCCCCTTTGGTTCCTAGAGCAGCCGTTTCATTACAGCGTAGCCCCATCCATCAGGGCTCTTATCAAGGCTTCCGGGCTAGTGATCTTCTGTGTGTCCTTCATCCGCCATCCGAGATAGTCCGATTCCACGTTGCAGGACATTTGTACATCATATTCAGTTGTATCGAATAGAGTGCACAAACGACAGCGTGCATAGCAGCCAGCCCAATAGGGATGATAATCATCGTGTCCCGGTGAACCTAATAAACTTCTCTTCATACCCGCCGCGGTGGCTCAGTGGCTAAGGCGTTGCGCTGCTGAGCACGAGGCGCTTCTGGTCAAGAGGTCCAACGCGTCAAGAGGTCCAACGAGCCTCCTTCAGGTCACTTTATAAAATCGCTGGATCCACTAAAATGTCCTAGTAATGTCTGGTTCAAGTTTTGCGGGTTTAGATTGCGATAAATGGGTGCTTGTGATGGTTGCTGATTGTTCTAGCTATTTTCACGATTCTGTACTATACGACTGCTATATGGTTGTTGGCGAAAAGAATCAGACAGACTGCTAATAATACCCTACTTACACGGGCGCAGTTAACAACGGTCAAGCAAACCGCGGTTAGACAAAACCGCAATTTGCTGCGTTACACGGCAGACGAAACTGCGGTTACCACGCTAACCATGGTTAACACAAACTGAGCTTGGCCACCTGAATTCAGTCACGCTAACCGCAGTTGCCGCAGCCGCAGTGCTCAAAATCGCGCAAGTCAGTTCGGACGCAAGTGGCGGCGCATCAGCGAAGGCGGAAAAAAAAAATAAAAAAATCACCTGGCGTTCGGAGGAGACGAAGGTTCTCAAATAGCGGTCGCCCCATAGCTGTGCCCAAGAGGCGCTTTCGTTCTTTGCGTCGCTCTCGCAGTCAGCGCGACTGCCCGTCAGCAGCGGCTCGTTTCCCGATCCGCCCGATCAACTACGACAAAAGCCGTGCTAAATTTGTGAATTCCGCGCGTCGCCCGCCAACAAAAACAGGATAAACCAGGCAATCGTGAAGCGTTTTCAGCACTTGGAAACGATCGGTGTGCACGTCGGCCGTGCCTGCGAACGCGCCGATGCGCCAGCCCGCACGGAACTGCAAGCGGCTCGAACCAGCCCAGACCACGGCAGCAACAGCTTATCGCCGCTCTTCGAAATCAACCTGATCGCGGAAAAGAACTTCCACATGCGAGTAGTGTAAGTTAGAAAGTGGAGCTGCGAATTACAATATATAGCAGAATTTTTCACCGCACTAACTTCCACTTTATCGCATGTGGAAGTTAGTGCGGTGAAAAATTCCGCTATATATTGTAATTCGCAGTTGTAGAGATAGCGGCGGTCAAATTTCCACCGCGATGCTAAGCCTAAAGTTCACAACACCGAAAAGACCTGAGCAAACCAAGCCGGTTGCGAGCTTTTGGGGAAGCCCCTCCCCTCTCTTTGCCGCGCGCGACTGCATTGCGTTTGGCTCTGAAGCGACTGCTTTAAAGATATTTCCTTTTGTCTACACTGCTTCTCTTTTGTTTTTTATCGTGAAGCTAAAAGTGTGGTCCTGTACTCACTTCACGAAAGCTGACTTCTTCTGGAGCTAAATCCGCAAGTTTAGTTCACTCTCTCGTTATTGATGGTGTGTCTTTCATGCATGTTGGGTGTGTCGTTTGTTAATTGATGGTCTGCAGCCTCTGAAACCGCGGTTGAAGAAAGCCGCCGTACCGCCACATAACATTCCTATGCGCATGCACGAGAAGAAAGTGAAGCGAAGAACAAACAGGAGAACGTCATGGTTCTTTCATTAACGTGCTGGTTTCTTTTAATAAATGCTGCATTCCAGTTGCATTTCGTGCTTTGTTGGGTTGTTTGTGCTTCGTTCTCTTTTTTAGCATTATGTGTGATTGCTATTTTGAATATGCTGCTTTTTTTCTTTCTCAAACCCCCACAGGAATGGACGATGTAGGTATTTCTATTAAATAAATGCACTTGTTACTGCGGCATCGTCGTTTCCGACAGCGCGCTGAAAGCACAGCACAGCTGATGTAGCAGGCCCTGCCGTAGAGGCGTCAGCGTTTGATATTTAGTTTCGGTATTTTTATTATTACCTGTAACCTGCATAAACGCCGTTGGAGCTTTCCTTATAAAGACAGCCCACAAAATTATTATTTACTCGCATTATTCGCACTTAACCCAACACAATTGCGTAAGTGGGAATAACAAAACGCTGTGCATGGTTGCGTCTACCGCACTCTGCTTGGCGCCTAATAAATATTCGTAAATTGTGCTTGAACAATTGTACGAGCATGGATGCAAGTGTAGCATCCTTTATAGAACCTGCAGTGCCAACAAACGTTCACGCAGTGCGGTTGGCAGCTTGCGGTGATTTGTTAAAGCTTGGACCTTTCGACTCGTTGGACCTTTTGACTCGCCTCAGCCGCGTCAAGAGGTCCACGGTGAGCCAAGAGGTCCAAAGAGACGAGAGGTCCAACGCGTCAAAAGGTCCAATATTGAACCTTTTGACGCGTTGGACCTCTTGACTCATTGGACCTCTTGACTCGGAATCAGCACGAGGTCGCGGGTTCGATTCCCGGCCGCGGCGGCCGCTTTTCTGATGGAGGCGAAAAGCAAAAACGCCCGTGTGTACGAGATTTCGGCGCACGTTAAAGATCCCCTGGTGGTCAAAATTAATCCGGAGCCCTCCACTACGGCGCGCCTCATCGCCTGAGCTGCGTCGGCGCGTTAAACCCTACAATCAATCAATCAAATCAAAACTTCTCTTCATCAAACATTCCCCTTTTCCTTCGTTTAGCACCAACGTTTATTCGTGTGCGCCAGCGCATGCGCAATTCTCATTTCGTGGAACGCACTTCAGATGGTGGATGTTATTAGCTGCCTTGTAGGCGCGGCGTCCTTCCACACCACACAATAAGCCGGCTTCTCTCCGGAGCTTTGGCACACCTCTGGAACAGACCTTCGCCCTCTCATGGACGTGGCAATAGCCAACACAGATTATCTAGTTCGTCTAGCAATAGCTCACAATTATTACAGCAACGCGCTCTCCTAACGGAAGTGAAACAAAAACGAGCTGCCTCTACGCGCAATCATGCGGCACAATTTGCTTTCTCTCACTCTCACAAAATAGACATCACAGGTTTCAAAGATTTGTACATTGAGAGAAATGTACAAATCTATGAAACCTGTGATGTCTATTTGGTATATATATATATATACAGTAATACTTCGTTAACTCGAACTCGCATATCTCGAAAAATCGGCTAAGTCGAAATTTTCCGCGGCACCGAACATTTTCCTATACGTCCCATGTAGATTTTTTCCTTTATCTCGAAGTATTTTTGGGTCGGATTGCGGATAACTCGAAATCTTGACTGGGAGTTGAACGAAAATTCCGCCGCCGGACCATTTCACAAGATTCGCGCGATGCTGCCACGCCTGAAGTCCGTCCATTTTTTTTCTTATTTAGCCGCGCCTGCCATACGTCGGTGCTTTCCGCGAACGCGAAGTGCGCGAAGTCTCAGCCCAGCGACATATCAACTTTGTCAAGCAACCCTGTGGCACGTCATGTGACACATGCGCTGAGCCGGAAGGCCCGCTGCTACAGTGAACTAGCCCAAGCTTGGCGTAGTTTGTCTCGTTCGCTTTGTGCAGTGCACATGATTTTCCCTGAGGTGTGATTTACGTTCATCTGCGCAAACCGAGCGGTACGGATTTTTCGCTGACTGTGAGGAGCGGCAACTTAGCGTGAGTGCGGCAAGCATGGCGTCAAAGCAGTGCAAGTCGCTAACGCTAGAAAAAAAAAGTTGCCCCAATTAAGGAAGACGAGCATTAAGCAGTTTTTCTCTGCTAAATAAAATGGCAGGGCGGCAATACCCAGCCGGTTAAAGTCGCTTGTATGTTATTTTTTTTCTCTTTTAAACCTGCACGAGAAGAAAGATTAGAAACTGCTGCTGAAGAGCCGGTAAGTAGTAGTGATTTTTCTGAAGAGCGCTCATTTTTCCCGGTGATTAGCGCAACTTTGCTTATCTCGAAAATCCGTTTATCTCGAAATTTTCCCTGGTTTTTACGACTTCGAGTTAACGAGGTATTACTGTATATATATATATATATATATATATATATATATATATATATATATATATATATATATATATATATATATATATATATATATATATATATATATATATATATATATATATATATATATATATATATATATATGAGAGAGAGAGAGAGAGTTGTAGGGGTCGCATCACCCAACCAGGCTTGTCTAGTGCGGATCGATTTTTCTCGCCGAGGGTGGTGTCTAAATGTATGTCGGATCCACCTAACCGGCCAAGCGGGTCGAAGCAAAACCTCAAGATGAGAAGACACCAACCGCGTGGCCCCAGGAAACATTAACAAGGAGCGCGCTGTACATACATGTTCACGAACGAAGATCACCTTCATTTTAGTGCGAAAAAGGCTTCAGTTCAACGAACTGCGACGTGATCCCTCGCCTTACGCCTTTCGGGCAGCCAATCTGTACCTTGGCCTGATGAAGTGGACGCAGCGCGATTCCCGTTTCGATATGTCGCTTACAACATCAGCAAGCTGAGCGAAAGAGCGTGACCGCTCTGCTGAGCCTGAAGAGCCATAATTCGCACAATACAGGCACACCAAAATTATCCGAAAATTCCCAGAATCTCTAAGGTGCCAAGGAACAGAACTAAAAGACCGAAATTCGAGGAAGGACCACACTCAAGGGTACCCGGATGGGTTTATCACCGACATCCATTCTCTCTCTACAACTGCACACTGTCGAACTGCACTTCTCTGGCGGCTATTCCTATAAGAGACCACTCAATAGCTAGTTTCGATAAGGAAGCAGCGTGTCTTATCAGCCAATATCGACATAGCGACACTTCACGCCTTACATGAAAGTGCAACCGCAGCAAAAACCAGCGGCGTGTTCAATACCAACTGGGCATGTCTTGATAAGAACTCGTTCAAACGCGACGCCATATCGCGACAGTCTATGTTAAGCACCAGTCGCAGATCGCCGCGATAAGACCCCGGACGTAGGCAAATGTCCTGGCTTTTGATAAAACCTCAGAAAATCAGCCCTCTCTTCGTGCTGGTCTGCACAGCTTACTTGGGTTCCACCCATTTAAATAGCTTTGCATGATTTCCCAGGCTGGACATAGCTACTCAGTGAGTTTCAGAGAGGTCATTTCGAAAATTCTTTAAACTCAAATGCATGTTTTCCGGGATTTCTGGGGGAGTAGAGAAGCTACGCACTGCCGTGGTTGACTCTTAGCGAGAAAAATATATAACGCACCAGTACAGCATGGACTGTGCTAACAAATTGCAGAGCAAAAAGTAAAGAGCTTTATTTACCAAACGGGGAAAATTCAGAAATCCCGAACCCACATGAACTTACACGCACACAATTATCATGCGTAGTGTTCAAACATGCAAGAAATCAGATCCAAGTACCTTTTTTTTGTTGTTTATATCCAGCTTGCCTCGAATGTCGAACCAAATACGAAGTATCTAGCTGTACAGCATGATTTTAATTATTAACACAGCATGCGGGACAATACGAATCCAACGTTTGAAGCCGTGGCCGGATTATACATTCGACAACCGTAAACAAATGTAACAAATGAACATTTAGAAGCAATGAATGGTTCGAACTAACGCCTGCGTTTGCTGCTAAAATGAAGGACGTCAATGCCGCAAAGCACCCCATCCACCTTTTTGCTTTTTAACATCGACGCCGACTTGTCGTTTCAAGTTTCAACTATGCGCCACGGTTTAAGCTATGACATTCGCTTCTCCCGCCAGAATAGCGCGGGTTACGAAACAACCTCCCTTAAACGCAGTGGCTTGATAGTAGATTCTGGTGACGCAGACTTCGAACAATAGGATGGCCTCTGGATATATTTAAATTGGGATAGCTTTACAAGAACCTCTTTCAGGGCATGCTGGTTACCGTTTAAGAACATGGTTAATAACAGCGCAAATAAACGAAACAGAAGAAAGGGGTCCCGGCCCGTGTATCTCCTTTTAATTGTGTTTCGTTCATTTGCGCTATTAACCATGTTTTGGGGATATCTTTGCATACAAAGAAGACAGAAGACCTCAAATCATGCAACCCGAACAGGAACATACAAGTACAAACCTAATCATTTCGTTTTAATGATCATTGCTTCGTTTATTCTATGCTGAACGTAGTCCCACCCATATTCCTACCAACAGACCTACCTTAACATTGAGATCGCGGTAAAGTCAATCAGTGTGCGAACCCGAATCGATCATCACTGGCCGTTTCCAAGACTGCCATGCAAGGCACAGTGCTGGGAGAACGTATACACAAAGCGAGAACCCGCGGCAGACGCTGTCTGAAGTCGGCTGAGTCAATAGGCTCTTGCGATGAACTGCCCTAGCTCACAAAGAGGTCACCGACTGCCCGTGGAAAAAGAAAGCCCAGACAGAGGGTAAAGGCAAATAGCCTGGCAGTTAAGGACGAACAGGTCAGCAACGAAGTAAGCCCCAGGGGAAGAAAAATAAGCGGAACAGTTGCACCACCCCTTTTCTTCTGCTCGGCTTCCCCTATAGCCCGTTTCGCATAGTGCAAATGCAAAACGCCATTCTAGACGGAGCCTATTTGCAGCAAGACGAGCTCTTGCGGACCTCGCAAGTATGTTCCGCCACGGCCAAATGAACGGATAATCTTACGGAATAGATTACTGCGTTCACCTGTACTCCCATCTACGAATTAACCACCGTGCATTGAAAGAATGAGTTATATAGGAGTATATCGCGCTTGGGACAGGAATACGACTGTTTCAGCCGACCCTCTCGTAAAGCAGAAGCTGCGGCCTCGTCAAGCTGGCAGTGTTGCGCATTTGTTCCAGCTTCTCCTATAAGACAATCGTGTACTAGGGATCTACCGTATTTGCGTGATTCTAACGCTCCCCTGATTGCAACGCGCAGGTAAGTTTGCTGGAAAAAAATCGAAAAATAGTTTGATGATTGATTGATTCATTGTAGGGGTTTAACGCGCCGACGCAACGCAGGCGATGAGGCGCGCCGTAGTGGAGGGCTCCGGATTAATTTCGACCACCTGGGGATCTTTAACGTGCGCCGAAATCTCGTACACACGGGCGTTTTTGCTTTTCGCCTCCATCAGAAAAGCGGCCGCCGCGGCCGGGAATTGAACCCGCGACCTTGTGCTCCGAAAAATAGTTTGACGGCGATTCTACCACGCAGATGTTAAGAGACATGACACCACGTATACCTGGCAGAAGACGTTTTATTTGACGCATGCAACTGTGGCAGCGAAAATTCCTTGTGCTTCTTGCTCATCCAGCTCCAGCTGGCATTAAAACTAAAGCGGGGAACATTGAAAGCTGATTTGGTTTTGAGCCCGATTGTAACGCGCACGCAAATGCCAACAGTACTCTTGCCAAAAAAAGATGCACATTAGAATCGTGCAAACACGGTATAAACTGAATTTGGAAGTCCAAATTAAAAATATACAATGCGAGAATGATCACTGAATAAAACCTTGATTGACCCCTCTGTATGGATGCGCTGCTTACAAAAAAAAAAGAGAGAGAGAAAAACTCTAGTACGAGCACGAAACATTTCCCACGTACGTCGTTGTTTTGACTCTGCGGATCCGTATAAGTCCCTCCAAAAATTTTCACTACACTCGCAGTAATATGTAATTTCATACTAAATAATTCAATAAAAGAAATGAGTACCAAAAAGAATTGAGTAGAAACTCTCTAGAGGGATGGCCAGGTAGTAGTAAGCTCTTTTTCCAGGGGCTCACCTGGCACACACACACACACACACACACAGACCTTCGTATGTTTGCTGTGGAGTTCTTTGAGCCTAGGTGATTTTATTAAACGCCGTATAATTAATTAAAGGCCCCAGAACACTTCATTATATGCCCCATATGAGTCATCGAGTCATCTACACATCCGATCCTCCCTTCTCCAGGCCGGCGCGATATCGTACAAGCGTGTATATTGTATAATTTGTACATACCTATTGCTTGACTGATGGAGGCGAAAAGCAAAAACGCCCGTGTGGAGAGAGTTCGGCGCACCGTCAAGATCCCCAGGTGGCGGAAGTTAATCCGGAGCCCCCGTCCACTATAGCGCGCCTCATCGCGCCTGTGTAGGGTAGGCGCGTTAAACCTCATAATCAATGAATGTTGTTTGACTGATTGTGGAGCCCCGAAGCTACACCTGGGCTATGAGGCGCGGTGTACTGCCCCGGATTAATTTCCACCACCTGGGGATCTTGAACGTGCGCCGAAATCTCTGCACACGGGCGTTTTTGCTTTTCGCCTCCATCAGTCAAGCGGCCTTCGCGGCCGGGACCGAACCCGCGTCCTTGGGCTCAGCAGCGCAACACCTAGCTTAGCCCCTGAGCGTACACCAGGGCCATAGCCAGAATTTTTTTCGAAGGGGGCTATGGGTTATTCGAATGGAGGAGTTTTGCCATATGAACACTAAGTCTCGCTCAAACCCCGCCAGGAGAAAAATTTGGAGGGGGTTCGAACCCGAAACCCTCACTCTGGCTACGTCCCTGGCATATATATTGTACACCTCGATATTATATATACCAACACTTCGTGTCACACGTTCCGGGCTGGCGGGCGGGCGCACAGACTTCTGGAGGAGAGCAGTTTAAGGCGGCTTACGCAATAAAAAAAAATAGCAAAAAAATACCATGCTAACTCTGTTATCACTAAAGGCCCACAGGGTCCACCCATCGGTTACACCAACGGAGTTAAGCCGCAAGAAAAGTGAGGCCATCCCCAATGCTTAGCCATGCTGTTGCACTTGGGATATGCACTCCCAGATTGCGCCAGAGAACAAGGCCGATCGTGCAGTCTGCCCAGGGAGCCTTCGACGCCGCGACCGTTGAGCAATACCGGCAGCCGGCCGCCTGCAACCTGCCCCGAGCCCGCGAGGGGCACCGCAGAGACGACGCCACGCAACGCTGCCCCTGTTACAATGGCGCGTCAGCCCGGAGAAAGGCGGCGGCGGCGGCGTTGGAAATAGCCTCCCACGTTCGACTTCCAGCGGCGCTTATCGGCCGCTCCGATGCATAGAAAGTTAGCGTCGCTGCCTATCACGCGTCCGCAGGAAGCCGCCGATAACCGGCACTTGAAGAGGAAAGGGCTCGCGCAACCGACCCGCTGCCCACCGGAGCCCGTTTCGGAGATCCCACGCAAGCGCTAACTTCCCCGGGTGCACAGAGGGATCGCCGTTACGCAAATGCCCGTGCATTACGAAAGAAACGAAGTGGGGAAAAAAAAAATTCCCACCTGAAGTTCTGCGCTCGGGAATACACCTGGGCTAGGCTATAAAACTAGCACCGTGGCGGAAGGCCGGAAAAGGGTACTCAAACAGAACTTTCGCGCTCGCAAACTACACCTGCAAGCTGGGTAATCAAAAAAATTAAAAAAGAGCACCACAGCTAGGAGCTCTGCAGATTAATTTAGCCGCCCAAGTTTTAGTTTTTTTAAGCCGAGCTTCGTATGACTCGTTGATGGCGATGTTGCCCCAAAACGCACTGCAGAAAGGCCAATTTTCTCTGACGACAACGATGATCGTGGGTGAAGCGATATATGGTTGGGTTGAAGCGCGAAGGACAAGTGGGCGAGCCCGTTCAATACGTGGATCTCGTCCGCCCTGCATTCAAACGTGGTCTTGCACGTGATATTCGACCACTACGCGTCTGCGACGTGCAGGTGACGTCAAAAGTAATTGGAACACGGTCTCGTACATTTACAGGAGGAATTCCTTCTTCCAGAAACCGCCTGGCTGTATTGTTGTGCGCTTAAAGAAGTCCTTCCTAAAAGAAAAATCTTCCCGTAAACCGGTAAGAGCTGTCATAAAGCCAGTAAGAGAAATGTTTTGTGATATTCTCAAATCCTCGTTCCAATTACTTATGACGACACCTGTACGTGGTCGACTACCTGAACGAGGTCGACCGCGGTGCGTCCAACATGCGCAATGCGGTCGCAGACAAACCGCACACGAACTCACGAACTACGCGCAGGTGCTGCGGGTTTTTGGCGCCAACATCCCCATGCCGAAGAGTCGCGACGGTGAGTATATACGTACACCACGTGTCTAACCGAAGAGAGATCTAGGCTGTGCAAGACGGTGCTCGCCGAAAGCCTGCACGTGTCGTCGACAGACGCCTGGAAGCGCGACGTGGTGCAGCGCTACTAAAGCTTCCCGTTCCAACAATCTTTCGATAGAAAGGCGAGTTCCTTTTTTTTTTTGTTTTTTAGAAGTCCAATACACATATAGGAACTTTGAGGAAGCGAACAATTTGCCAATCGTTAGTTAATCGATCGGTGGGGCAGCGAAAGGAGTAAGACGGCATTTTTTTATGTTTAATCAGAATACATTTTAGCCGGATAGCGTGACTAATATCAAAATCATGCATTTGTCCACGCTTGCGGCCCAGAAAAAATCGATCTGCTTCGATCCACACGCATAAGGAAATTTATACGCACGAAACGAAGCGCGTCTTTTCACTTTCTCAGCTCTTCATAACCTGGCACCAAACCTCTTCAGAACTAATAGCTTTGTGTGTGTCTGACGCCAGAAAACGCAAAACACGAAAACCCCAGCCGATGTGTTAAATGGAACAGCCCGCGGAAAGTAGTTGTGTTTGCGCTTATTTCAGAGCCCCAACGCTTAGCGGATAAGAAGCGAATTTGAGCTAGCTTAGCATCCCGGGTATAGTCTAGCAAGGCACGGTAGGCAGGACCATGGAGCCACCGATGTTAACGAGTGTCTTGCCGCAAATCCTGACCTGCCCTAAACCCCGTGTTTCCTTGGAATGTCGCGGGAAATGAAAACAGAAAAGGGGACTGTAGCACACACCGTAAATATGTAACGAAACCTGAGGAGCATTACAGCGAAAGTCAGCTAGGGCACATCAGAGGAAATTAAAAACGGTGCCTCGGTCAGAAGGGCACTCCGAAGGGAAGTTCGGGGGGCGATTTTAAGCGCATTAAGTTATTGGCTTCCTCATAAATCAATCGATCCTTGGGTCGAAACGGCGTAAGTTTCAGTAGCGAAGCGAGTATAAGGTGACCCAGTTCCGTGCGCGCGCCTGTCTATACAAGCATAGCAACTCTCATAAGGTATGCACCACCGGCGAGAGCAAATATCACGGCCCATGCAGGAAGCAGAAGGAAAATTCGTCTTCGCGGCCATGGGCAGAAAGTGGTTCGCACAGTCCGCCCTGTGTGCGTGTAGGTCGCACTTTCCGTCACCGCTGAACACGTGTCACTCTGCCGTGGCAGCCTGTGAGCACTTGAGGCATGAAACTCGGCCGGTTACAACCACTTTAGGCTAAAATCACGAAGTCATAGCTGGGCTACTATGAGTTCGCAGCGTGACGAACACGCAGCGCCCATTATAACCCTTTTTGTACCACAGGATAATGGCGTAGGAAGACTGGCTACAAGTCCGTGCGTACGTGCATCAGCATCTACCATCACCATCACGGCAAACATTGAGGAAGATTGACGACTACGACGACGACGGTGGGAGTGTGTACGTGCGTGCGTGGACTAACTCAATACAAAACGGTTCGGCATTGCCGAAAGCACATAGTATCTAACTGAAGGAGAAACGACAGAGGCGGTGGATATTTTAGCCGAAAATACATTCGGCAGAGGTTCGACGGTCCAAGCACCCGAAAGAAGACAAAAATTCGCCCGCAGAGATAGGGACTTCTCTTTTCTTTTTTTTTTTTTTCTTCTGTGGTTTCAAAAGCGCAATCCACTGAAATAATTTTATTAATTAATCGTCACATAGATCGAAACGCGTCAGCGTAGGGGGCCGACCCTCTTCTCTCTCTGTTGTGTGTTCAAAAGACCCTGTTCACGAGAGACAAACGAAGAAAACATCAAAAATAAGCGACAGCAAAACACAACGGAATAGGACTAAAGCGCAGTCAAAAGCAACTCGTATCTGCGGCACCCTCGTGCGCGACGTCACCCAGTCGCGCAGGTAGGTCCCTGACCGCCGATTGTCCGAATCGCGCATAGTTCGACAACTTGCGGTGGTTGCCCCTCGACTAGAATCCGACCAAAGTAGCACTGAAGTCGCATCGACCGAGTCGGATGAGCATCGACAAAGTAGCATCGACCGAGTCGGATGAGCGGTGACAAAACGGCGCCCGCTAATTGTCCTCGGCGACCGCAGCTAATTGTCCTCCCGCGAGGGTTTCGGCGTCGGTCGACCAACAGCGCTCGCGCGCAGTGGCTCTACCGCGGCCGCTCCTGCGACCTGCTCGCCCTTCGACAAGAACGAAACTAAAAGACAACAATAAGCGAAAACTCTACAGCAGGTTTACAAACGTGTTCCCTCTACGTGCAATGACGGATAGCTCATCATGATTACATTAATAAAAAATAATAATGACGATAATGAGACACGCATAATCATCGTCGCCGTTGTCAAAAGACAGCGCGAGAACTACGAGAGCACCACGGTAGAATTGCGCAACCCGAGCATAAAGTTCCCGCCAGTTCTGGGCTCTTGCGAGGCGAAAAGAGCAGCAAGAGTGGGCGTCAACAGTACACTAACTATAACATTAACACCGATGGTGCCAACGCACAGAGCTCAGTCAGCGTCAGCTGATGATCAAGCACGAAAGTACACTACTCCAATGTACTATCGGCGTCAAATGAAACGCGAACAGGAAAATATGATCCAGAACGTGCAAAATTGAAAAATACTGTTCGTCGAGTTCATATAATGGCTTGCTATTGGTATGTTTGGAAATCCACTTTTCCCAACTTTGTTTTTGTAACTAATCCACGCGTCATTTTGGCTTGCATGGAAAGAAATCGCGCTATTTGTGTGTTCAGGTTCATATTTTCGTGTTCGCGTTTCATTTGACGCCGACAGTACGCCGGTGGAGGGTTAGGAGGCGGCAGGCAGCGCGGACATCGGGATCTTTATCTTTCGGGACGTGCCTCACATCTGCAGTCACGTCATAAGAGGTGGGAGGGGGTTCTTGGATGCGGACATCCAAAGATTTCCTGGGTCGTCGCACTTCCCTCCAACGCAATAGAATTGCACAGCGTTTCAATGCCAAAGCAATAAAGGGCCAATTGGGCGAAAGAACCGGCGTCGGAAGCCGAGAAACAGCTGACACGGGACCGCGAAGCGTTGCATGCTAGGCAAATATTGGTCCTACGCGGAGCCACGTGGGAAGCGGCGAGTTGCAGCTGCGGGTGCGAGTTCGGCGTTCGGAAGCGGCACAGAAGGCCGCTGCTGACCTCGCACAGCGGCGCACCAGTCACCGTTACTCGCAACGCCAAACTACAATGAGAACTCAGCGGCGTTCAGTGAGACTTGAATGCTTTCGCATTCACACCTTTGGTGGAGCGCTTGGGTGGAGTTTTGTGCACTCCCATCCCTGCCTCCCATCTAGGCTTCTGAAAAGTCACGTGGTCACGTCAACGTTCATCGGGGCGGAGACGGAATCTGCCTGCAGCGCCGGAGGATGGCCTATCTTGTAAACACGCCAATATTTATATACAACGAAACACGTTGCGTACATCCAGTTTCACTCGACAAAAATGCGCAGAAAATGCTGCTGCTATGTGCTTTTTCTAGGGAGTTCACGTAACTTCTTCGGCGCCCCGGTAAAAGGACTGAAGGACTCTGGCATTACTTCAGGCTCCCCTGGCAACGCCAAGATCAACGCTTCAACTGTTCATCAACACGAAGGCTTCGCTTTTTCGGCCAGCAACATTGGAAACAACTCCACAATCTTTATAATCACGGGCGCACCATCGGCATCAGGGTATAATAGTTACAGACATAGCGAACTTTCTCTGCGATCCGCGGACAATTGCTTCCCACTGGACTAATTAAACTTAGGACAATCGTTGTCCGCACGGCCGCCGTGTGTTCAGGTTCGAGGAGAGGCAGGGTGAATAAAAGTTGTAGTTCAGTACCAGCAGAAAAACGATGTGAAAAGGTCCGTGCAGTCGAGTGCGTACACGTGTATGTGTTAACATAGTCTGAACTATTATACTTCCGCAGAAGAGTTAACCGTGATTCTTTTTCCATTAACGTAGGAAACATTAAAAAAATTAGGCGGTCCACCACTCACCGGCCGCCGCACCCGTCGAATGTTCTTGCTGCAAGTAATCCAAATCCGCACAGGAACGCGCGCACGAATGGGCGAGAACACAGGCACAAAAAACTGCATCTCACACCACAAATGCCGCGCCGGGTTTGTCACTTCGCCCGTGGGGAAGTTTCGACTCAGGCGGCCGACGGCACTGCACAAAAGGAACTCAAAAAAAGAAGAAAAGGAAGCACACGCGCGCAGAAGCAGCTCGCCGCGGTACCGCTGTCAAAACTCGCGCCCGGAGCACGTCGACAGGTGAGGATCAATCCACCACCGGCTGGCTGTCAGGTGGCTAACCTCCTCGACAAGAGGAAAAAGATCAAAAAAAAAAAAAAAAAAGCTTTCGGGGGTGAAATAAATGGCGCCAATTATGAACAGGAGAGGGGAAAGGGGAAAGCCCTGGCAGCGAGAAGCAAGCCACAGCCGGGGGACGGCAAGGTGCGACGCGCACTGCTACTACTACTACTCTTCACGGCACAAGAGAGGGAATGAGCGCGCGCGCGCTCGGGTGGATGCAGTCGACGTCAGCCGTCGCCGTCGGTTCTCGCCAGCGCGCCCTTTGCCCGGCTGCAGACGGGCGGCGGCGCTGCCGCGCGACCTGACGTCAGGTACGGCACGCGCAGCGGCGGCGGCACCTTGCGAGCGAGCGAGCGAAGGAGCCGTGCGGCTCCTGAATGGCAACGATTCAAACCGACGCGCGCCAAGAAGCTGTCAAGACGGGAAAGAGTGCGAGAGGCGTGATGCAAGGTTTCCGGTTAGACTTTCGTTCCGGTCGTGTGCTAAGTTCTAACCTGGGAGAAAGGGGACGTCGAGTGGGGGCCACTAATCCCCAGCCGCCAATTGCGGGAGCCGTACCAGGGGCTTTACAAAGCGCTTGGGACAAGTTCGAACAAGAATCAACCATTCTCCTCGCGAGAAGTTCCGAAGAAAAAAAAAAAAGAGAGAGAGAAACGAACCCAGCATTGCACTCCCTTGGCTTCCAAAAATTATTGAATCAATTATTCAGAACCATATTCAGTCACCCAACGTTTTCAGCTACTTCTGTCAAATATTCGGGCGCAGGAACAAGCGCCGGGGATTCAATCCATTCGGCAAAGGCTGTGCGAAGCGGTATCGTACGGCGACACAAATGACGTCACAGATGCTGGCATTTACCGTCGACAACGTAATTACGAGAGCGCTCTAAAACCGCCGTTTGTTTCTCTCTCTCCCACCCTCTCTTTCTCTGGAACTAACTTAAGAACTTCATCAGACACAACACGTTTCTAGATCCCGTTCCTATGGCTCCCACTCGAAGCTAAAAATAATGATATCGTCCGGCATAAAATATTCCAAACGCCCAGCGGCTCCGAATCAGTTAGCGACACGTTTCCTAGAGCCTTCGAATTTATAGAGAGTTTCAGCTGACCGCTCTTGACGGTCCGCTCCGCTTTCGACGGCCCGCTCAGAACAACCGGAGCGTCAGCCGTCTTTCCAGAGACGAAAAACGTCTTTCCAGACACGAAAAACTGAAAACTGGTCAATAGTCATCTTCTATGGCGCGCCTAATAATACCCCATTTGAAGCTTCGGCACGTGAACCCCCATTTGAAGACTTAGCAACAAAAGATGACCGACCATCCAGGCAGGTTTTTCAGATGAAAGCCGCACATCGCACAAACTTCAGAAAACTTTGGCCTCGCCCCGACCAAGCCCGGATTTTCAGCCGCGCGACTGTGTGTGGGCTGATACATGTTTTCCTTCGCTATAAACTAGGTCAACCCAGGATAATTCCTCGAAATATTCGGTAGAATTTAGTTAGGAGAAACAAACCCAGAGCGAAGGGAACCCAAAATTTGAATTTCGGCCCTTTCGCGCTGCCGCGCAAGCCGCGGCAAACGTGCAACCGAGCGCCGAAGCAAACGAGCCAGCGTGCAGGGGAGCCCGCCGCTCAGGAGCGCGCCTCTTCGGCGGGAAAAGCAGGGGGCACAGAAGCGGTCCCTGGAAGAGCAGGGAAGAGCAAACACGCAACACAAACAGTGGAGGCGGGTTAGGAAAGAGGACCGCTGCCAATGCGTGCGTAAAGGCAGGCAGACACGCACGCACTTAGGACGACGAACGACGACAGGGGGCTTCGTCACAGCGAAAACATTTCGCTCGACCGACATTCATTTCCCCGCCTTCCGCTCGCCCTCGCTAACCCCTTCAAAAAGGACCGGCCGCTCCGCGCTTGATGGCTCAATGCGTGTTTGGCAAGCGCCCCTTTCTCCCCCGCCTTCTCGCTGCCGGCTCGCACGCAACCCCTGCACAGGGATTTGCGCACAGAGGAACGACCCGCCAGCAGAAGACCCGAACCCCCCGAACGAATCCTTTCAAAGTTTCGCATGCTTTCAAAGCCTGTAAAATGAAATTCCCTGCGCAGCCTCTTCGGTCACCGCGAAACTGGCAGCAACGGGTCACATACAAGGCTACCTTCACCGCAAGTTTAAGCATATTGAGACTTAACAGAAGAACCTATCAACCACCGGACAAAATCCTCAATAAATTTAGAGTAAGAGCCCACTCTCAGGAGATTACAGACAGACCCACACTGGCTACACTACACTCCTGGTACCCCATGATATATTCTCCTTTCTGCCCGCGCTGCCGGGAGAGGGCGGACGCTTACCACACGGTATGGGTAAAAAGGGGCTTTAGGTATGGACACGCCAGTATACAACTACACACCCAACCACAAACACGTCAAGGGAGCAGTGAAAGGCCTCCCTGCTCAGCCATGACCCTGCCTGCCAGCGATGGCTGGTGGAGAGAGCCACAGTGGCGTTGGAGGCCGGTGGAATCCTGGAATTAGGATAACCACCTTTTTCCCTCCCCCCTCCTTTCTTGAATAAATATTTTTCAATAAATCGATCTCTTCGCGCAACTCAAGAGTGCTGCCCCGAGAAACTACCCCAACATTTCGGGCTGTTTCTCGCGACAGCAGCAACCCAAATTGTGGATTTCAAATAAATAAAAAAAACCGCAACAAAAAGAAAGTTTGCGATGGTGTCTTTTTTTTTTTTTCCTCCCTCGGTGCTAGCTAGAAAGCCGAGCTAACCGCTATAATTGCATGTACCCGACTAAATATATGTTCGTTTGAACATGTCTCTTCAATTACGACGCGCCTGCCTCTTGGCGCAACTTCTTTTGCAGCTCACGGAGTTCCGGGACACACGTTTATGCCGCCATTTTTATGCGCGTTTTACGTCACACTGATAACAAGCAAACGCCATTTATGCCTTCTCTCTCTCTCTCTCTCGTTTGCTTTTTTTGTTTTGTTTTGTTTTTTCGTTCGCTGGATATCCATACTGAAACGCTGCCGAGGTCATCGGTTCTCCGACACTGCGCGCTACGTCAAAATCCAATCATCCATCAGTTTCCTAATATAGACAGCGTGCGCTACCGCGTCCAAGAGGGAGACAAAATGACATTTGACGGCTGATCGTGCTCGCAGGCGCTCCGAGCCGCACAACGAAGCGCATCGCGTTAACCTCCAGGCGAGCCGAAACAATTGCATCGACAAAAAAAAGAAAAAGAAAATAAAAGGAAAAGGCGCGAGCTTTCAAAATCGCTGGATGACGTACACGGCAGCTTCTATTTTCTCGCTAACGATGCGCGTACCTGCTACACGGGGTCGGAGCGACAGCGGTGGAAACCGGCATCCCGCACGGGAGGAGGGAGAGGCTGCAACACTGGAGACGACGGACGATAATATTGGAAACAAATCACTTTTAAAATGAAACGGGTGAGGGGGGGAGCAACGAGTGCACGGTGGCGCAATGCACGCACTCAGAGAGAAGCAAACAAGCGCACTGGAGAAAACCCCAGCGCCGACGACAACCTAGAGCTGCGCGGCGACACTGTCGGCAGCCAATTTTCCGGGTGAAAACGCGCAGGGGGGCTTACAGTAGCAGAGCGAAGAAGGAGCTTGGCACCGATAGATTTAAGTTTTAAGGAGAACGACAACGTATTAAAACGAAGGCACTAATCAATCACTGCGTACGGCAGCCCTGTTTCTTTTTTTTTTTTTAGAGGATGGAATAAGGGGAAGGGGGGGGGGGAGGGGATCTGTGTTATTTTTAGAATTCTGGAGAGTCCCACAGCTATGCGCACACCATAGGCACCCCTAGAGCCACTAGAAGCGTAGCTTATTTATTTCTTCCCCCCCCCCCCCCCCCCCTTTCACTATAACTTCACCTTTGCTATAAGCACTGGGCACGGAATCGACGACATAAAAAATGTCGGTGAGAGATGAAAAGAGAAAGTGGGCAGCAGTTCCCGCCGTCTTGCAGGCCTCGCACAATGGCGAAGGAGCCCGTTCGACACTGTGTAGGCTGGTGTACACGCTGACCTTGTTCGCTGTCGGTAGATGAGGCTGACCTCTGCTCAGGACAATACTCCTCTCATCATATGGGGCTGCTGCAGTTGTGGCCGAGCGGACATGCAAAATCGACGCTCCGAGTCCGCGCTATCCCATAACACAACCACACTAAGGAGGCGAGAGAAATTCATTACGGGGTTTAACGCGCCGAAGATACGCCTGGACTACGTGGCGCGCCGTAGCGGAAGGGGGCTACGGATTCATTTCGACCACTCGTCGATCCAAATCTCGACACACGGGCGTTTTTTTGCTTGCTGCCTCTATCTGAAAAGCAACCACCGCGGCCGGGATCCAACCCGCGTCCTTGAGCCCAACAGCACAACGTCTTCGCCACTGACCCACCGCGGAGTGTGGGCGGCGAAACAGCGGCTGTTCTGCCGACAGAGGTCTGCGCGCTCTCATCCCGCTGGCTCCGCATGCGTGAGAAGGAATCGAGCGAAACATCACGCGTAAGAACCCCCGAGACCGCAACTATCGGATGCACCACTCAAGGAAGGTAACTCGGGGAAAGGCCAGTGCGTATACGCGCCCCATATACCCGAGCGGCCCCAAGCTAGAAAGGCGAGTGGTATCACGCCTAATGCTGGTGGTGACTTAACTGATGAAATCGGAAGCCAATACCAACTTATGAGGACGCCGAGGAGAAGCAACTGCCGGCAAGATCTACAGTATGCCGGCAAGATCTACAGTACAGATCTACAAATCTACATAAATCACGCCAACAACTCCTACGTAACAAGTGGCGCAGTTTAAGGGGGCAGCCGTGATGCGCGGTGAATGGATACCGGTTTTAAATGAGGCCAACACCACCGCTAAACATCACTGCACGCAAAAAGAATTTACGCAACCGTGTCCAAGACAACCACGGTCTGAGTAGGCATTGGTTTTTCATCTACCAAGTGTTTCGTTACGTGTAACGCTACAATTAATAATGACGAAAATAATAATCGACGTAGGCAGTACTTTCTGAAACCATGCATGCCACATGGCATCCCCAGTGCGACAGAATCACGCATGAGTTTAATTTTTCATTTGCGCAAAGGTTACAAAACACGCACGACATGCGATTTTCTCAGGCTTTCTCAGAAATGTGACGTCACATCACGTCAGCTCACAGAGGCCGAATTTTTAGGCATTAAAAAAATCGCGTTTTAGGCGCCAAAAAACAGGCAGGCAGAACAGCGTTTTAGTCTACCAACGTCGTAAATATAGGTACCACAAATTTTTACATAAATGAAAATAATTTCAAACGAAGACGTGTGCGACCTGTATTTACGACAGGAAAACCAAAATTGGTGTTGTTTATGATGGCACAAAGGCGCCAACAGTTGAAGATAGCCGTTCAATCGCCTCATAAAACTTCTGAACAAATGGCGATTAAACAGGCTTAATTCAACAAACGCGATGCTCACATTCATGCTCTATGGCCACCGTCGCTTAGAGCGTCGCATATAGAGAAACAGGCATGGAAAAGAATACTTGAGAGCTGGGAATACGGGTTTTAAAAAGCGCTATACTGGGGTACAAGTCAAGAACGGCAATAGCTGATGCAGTGTTTCACTCCGCCGAAGCGATGGCCCCAGGGGTCAGCACGGGCGCGCGTTTTGAAAGCAGATTGCGTTTGAAGCATGACATCACCTGCAAAAGCAAACGCAAATTAGGATGAGCTTATAAGTTTGCCGAACGAGCTATTTGCGCTTACATTTAGGGCACATCCTTTTTTATATCAGTAGGAATTGTGGGGTAAACAGTGAAAGTTGCGAAAGTACACGCGAACATAGAAGTACCGATGCGTACTGCTGTTGGTACTGCGCGCACTATGCTTGGTTTAGCTGAACAGCACTGCGGCGCTTCGGGATTGTTTCAGACTACACTGGCCGATTGGCGTAAGCAACGGTGTCTTGCGTGACCCTGTTTGTACAGCAAACACCGTTTCACGAAACGATTATGTTCTACCTTAACAAAACCAAGCCAGGTACAAATATGGTCAAAGACAAACCAAAGGCATGCAGAAAACGGCCCGCCGCGGTATGATGGCGCCATCTAGGTTGAGTAACGATAAACAAGGCTCCCCAGCACATATGATGTCATTGCAGACGTCGCGAAAACACGCCATTTCACGGGAGAATCAAAATTTTAACTTGCATTGATTAATTTTTCAGTAAATAAAGCGTCGCTTGATTCCGGACAAGCGCTGGGGGCACTACAAAAGACGAAATATTTCGAACAAAACAAACTTGCAATTTGTCAGCATGGCCCCTTTAAGCAAATCTAAGCTTTATCCACTTAATAACGGCATTCCCTTTAAGGAAATGTCTTTTCACGAAGCGTCGCCTACCCAGCCCGCTTTCAGCGGTCGCCTCCAAAATGTTCTCTTAAATCGAGAGAAACAGCGAAGGGAAAGCAGGAAGTTCCGAGTGCATAACAAATTCATGGTCGCCCTCCTTTCATACGCGCGAGCGTGCGTCTCCGCAGAGACGAGGACAGCTTCCTTTCTTACCCCACAGCAGCACTAAATATGCGCCCGATTTACGAACGCATTGCGCTTCAAAGAGAGCGTGCGGGGGAAAGAAGGAAAATAATGCGATTCGCGAACGCGTAGTGCGACGAAGATGAACGCGACAAAATGAAACAAAAGGGGGGATTGCAGTGGAAATGCGCGAGGGACATTCGAATGCGAGATGAGGCAGCACTCGCTATTCCTTTCAAAAGCACTTTATATGGAGGGGAAAAAAAAAAAACGAAATTGCGGAAATGTACACACGGGGGGTGGCAGCGCCTGTGCTGACGGATGTTTACAATGCCAGCCATTACCAAACGAACAGGAAATAGAAAACTGAGATCGCTTTTTGTCAACGCGACATCGAGGCTATCTAAAGATAAAGGGGGGGGGGGGGGGAGAGAACAAACAGAAAAGAAAGTGATATTGGCCACACAGGCTCGCATAAAGAGAAACGGGAATATAACGCGGCCCCATCGCAGCATAGGAGAGAAGGACGGCCACGACACTATATTCATTGTTCGACGGCTTCACAATTTTTTTTAGTGTTCTCTGCCTTTCAAGTACTGTTTCTCGCCATTTTTATTATTCTTATTTAATGTAGAAGCACGGAGACGACAAAATGACATCTTGCCAGCTTCGCAGGCCATGCGTAGTTATGATGGCATCGGAGAAGTAGAAATAAAAATACACTTTTTTTTTTTTTTTTCAGCGCATCCGCTTCGCTTTCAGTTTTCATAACTTCTCCGCCGATCCCGTCAAGCGCTGCGACCGTGCGACAAATAAGGCGTCCCGGCAGTGGACAGCAACAGTGTATTCGGCATCGGTAATTTTTTCTTCTCGTTGGCGCTATAAATACGCGATGAACTTGGGGAAAAACTATTTGATCTTTAGCATTTCGCAAAGGCTGGCAAACAGCACGCGTTACTCAACAAGCGTCCCTCCGACCAACAAACGAACGAAAACCAAGCCTACTCGAGCACCAAGCCCCACGAAGGACGCTAGCGTAATACGGCAGAAAATAAAATAAAAAATAAATAGCACGCTATAACTTTACTTCGTTTCCCATTCTTGCTTCATTTTTCGAGCAGTCTGTTTATTCTTGTTGGATGCTTTCGGTGAATAGCGACGTCTAGCATACAACTCCTCCATTGGCTACTCGCAAACGATTCCCTGTCCGTCCTCAACGGTGGTTCCTTCTCAGCTAACGCTGCGCAGCTTCCCTTATCTCCGCTGTACAGTGCGTCGAAGCATTCGTCACTCTTGACAGAAAAATCACTCCGCTCGCCACTCCCCTCGTTTTAGGTTTTGCAGAGCTCTTCGTCGGAATCACGACTACTACACCTGCAGGCAGCTGCTCTTCGGAACCGTTCGCCACTCCCCGCGAATATACACAAAAACCCCATCCGTCACTGCACTGTACTCATGTGCCAAATTGGCCCTATCCGTGACGAATGCCGCATAATACGGCAACTCACGACGTCGCTAAGTTTTGCCCTCCAGCAGAGACCATTTTAGATGACGGATACAGCGGAACCGGCGTTATGTTGAGCAACTAGGCTCCCAATGGACCAGTGGGAGTTTCTAAAGCGCTGAGACTTTAATGTTTAACGACCAGTGTTGTGACGAATGTTATAATTTAACATACAATTTGCATCTCAAATACGACTGAAGACTTCAGAGGTAATGCTTACAAGGCCTGAATTGCAGAATACAGAACAAACGCGGATCAAAAGGCGGCTGTCGATTCAACCCAAATTTTGGGTATATGCCGAGAAAAACAAAAGATAAAACAAGAAAACAATGAAAAAAAAAAGTGCACGCACGCCACTGTCTCTGTTTTGTCTAATATAGCATATGCCGGGCGAAACACAGCGGGCGAGATTAAAGGACAACAGATAAACAGCGCATAAGCGACGCGGGCCGCGCCAGACGGTGGTCTAGACCGGCGCCACCACTTGACAACCGGAACTCCGCGACGCGCCACTAACCGCAGCGCCGCAGACAACCACGGCACGTCACATAAACCGGATACGCCGCAACAATTGCGAGTCCGCATTCACAAAAACCGCAGCGCCGTTAACTAGAGACGAGCGTTTAGGTATATAGTAAGAGCGTACCGAGGACATGCGCGGTTTACCAAGAGGATGGAGGGAGAGAGAACAGGACGGATGGAAGAGGCAGAAGCTGCATACGCCAGGAGGAGGAGGAGGAGGAGGAGGAGGCAGTCGAGCCTTCTGCATGCAAGCCAAGCAGCGTCATGCAAGAGCGCCTCTTCGGAGAACGCCGAGGCCTACGTAACGACTAGCTCGAAGCAGCGCAGACGCGCGAGCCAACGGCCTTTCGGGGGTGAAATATGAAAAACCCGCCGGGAACATTGCTCCTTGCACGGGAGGGCAAAAAGAACGCGGATGAAACGCGGCAGGAGGATCCCGCCGTCCATCGGCTGTCAAAGCGACTTCATTAACCGGCAAAAAGACAGACAAAATGACGGGGAAAGAGAGACGACTCACGAGACGGCAAACGACCGTCGCTTGGACAAGCTCGGGAAATACAACTCGCAGTGCGCTTAAGGGGAGAGAGAGAGAGTAGAAAGCAACACCGAGCCCTCGTCTCATGCCGCTTTATTTTCGTGTCCACGTTATAACGTGAAGTTCAAGCGCATTTCCACTGTTGCCGCCTATTGAAAACTTCAACCGCGTTTAAATCATAACGCGAGCTTTTTTTTTTCATTCTTATTACTTCGTAATTTCATTACTCCGTGAACCCAGCCACTAGCCGCTTCACATGCGCTTAAAAAAATAATAACGGGCACTGACAGTAAATTTCCCAATAGCTCATTTTTCCTCCAGTCCTCCGTGCCCTCCCCCGGTCCAACCCCATCGCACCTCACACCGTTTCAGTCCCCGTCCGCTACGCACCGCCGACGCTCGTGCGTCCCGTTGCCTCACATTCCGCCGAGTTTCCGGGCGACCACGCACCTACCGAAAACAAGGCCTCTCCCCTGAATGGAGCCGAGATCAAAGTGACGTCCCCACCTGCAGCACAGCACTAGCTGTCTGGCGTGGAGTGAGAGAGAGAGAGAGGAGGAAAGCGACGCGTACGCCTCCGTTCAGCGCCTTCCGACGGATTCCATTCATCCCGTCACAACCAGCGGCGCATGCGACGCCGCCAGGTGTGACCGAACTCAACGGATCGCGGTCGCCGCAGCGGCCACTGCTGGGTTCCTTTGTTTCGGGCGCATTGGTCCGCTACGAGGGCAGCTTGTAGCTTTGCATCGCGCGCAGGGCGACATATTCCGGGTAACGTATAGTCACTCCACTGCAAGGCTGATGTGCGCGCGTACGCACGTGCACGCACGTGTGTGCCGATCACCTTGCTTGACTCTTTTTGCCGCGTCAGCTTCGCGCGCACGCCTCGCTTTTTTTTCGCAAACCACAGACACTCATCCTTTCTCCACAAGCCACAAATGACGCCTATTTGAGTTCAGCGTCCAACGCAATGGCGTTCTAACTTCGGTGCTCTCAGCTGCAATATACGAATGAAGGCGAAAATGTACGCAGAGGCCAACTTCGCCACAAGCCGTTGACGACAAGCCAGTACCACCATTATTATTGCGAGAGCGATAAGTGGGACATCTCGGAGAAGGAAAATCTCTCATAATGCACAAGGCAGGGTTAAAGGGAGGGAGAGGGTGTTGAGACGCTCAAGTGTGGGTGGCGTTCCTCAGACCGGGATCCCACTGGTAGAGGCCGCAGCTCGTGCCCCCTGTACCAGAGCCCGCGGAGACTCCAGGTCCGAGGGAAATGTCGGCACAACTTTTCGCCTTCGCCCCATCGACAGGGCGAAAGAAGACAGGGAGGAACGTGTGGCCGCAGTGGCGCTGCCTTCACAACTGCTCCCGATGTTTGTATGGGGGAGACAAATCGAAGCGCGGCCCGCCAGCTGCCAATGCTTCGAAGGGTCTTGCGACTCCCCCCTCCCACTGCTTGCACGCTTAGGAGAATCGAGTTTGCAGACAGAGCGGGCGTCAAAAGAGGAAGGGATGGGAATGACGGCGACGACATACCGACACCGGTGGGCAATAAAAGGAGCGGCAGGCAGCCAGCGACCGCTGCCAAGGCGAGCAAAAAGTGAGACCGCTAGAGCGCTAAGCAACGGTTGTCACGGCGTACGAGGGACTTTTGAAGCCGGAGCAAGGCGTGCGCATCGGGCTGAACCTCAAGTTAGCGAGGGAGAGGGGCGAGACGTTCACGCATTCTTAAAAATCCCCCAATGAATCTAATTTTAACAGTGGAGCTGTTTAAACTTGAGCGTGGTCAAGTGGCGTTAGCAAAAAATATATATCAGGAAAAAACTGCGCACCTGTAAAGAGAGCACCACCACAAATAGGGTACTATAACGGTGAAGCCCGCTTTCGCGCATGTTCGAGTGTTAGCATGAAGTGCGAGACACATGCACAACTACAGCACGCGATTGCCATCCGACTGATCGTTGCGACAGTTGTACAGAACCGGTGTTGGCGTCGTACGCTCGTTGGAGGAGGCTCACGACGTGCGACTGGCGAGCCAGATGCAATCGTGCGGTTGTTGCGACCACCGTGCGGCCAGTGCGGCCGCAGCCAATGAGAGCCCGAAGGTGTCGTCGTATTGACGTCACTGTGAAAGTTTCTTTCAACACCTCGAAGAGGCGCTAGTAGCAGTTCCGAGTATTTTGAAGGGAGCAGCGCGGGGCGCGCTCACGCGCACTCCGCCAATAATAGACACCTGGTAGACACATGTTGCCAGCGGTACCAACAGCTTGGACGAGCGGAATTGTCGGTGCTGAACGCTCGCACACAACTTTACTGAAGATATAAAATGCAATGTATAACGTAATAGCACTATTCATGTTTACTTCAAGTTGATAAATGGTTGTCTTTTCTAGCTGCTCGGACTTCTCTTGCACTAATCTAAACATGCCGGAGTGCGCCTAAACAGGGAGGCAACCATGGAACGAAAACAGTGGGAGGAGCGACGCCGACGACGGATCGCCGGCACGCATCGGAGCATGTCTTAAAGGGACAGACAACCGGTTTTTGTCGAGTATATATTCTCTATCCCAAATGAAAGGGCATCACTTAAAGCACCTTGACGAGAAACGGTTTTGCTGATAACGCCCTAGAACTTTTTAAATCGAAATTTTTAGATCTACGAGCCGTATGTGTCCCTCCCAAAACTAATGCTGGCAACCATGACATAGAGTAGCTCGGCAACATACTTTTGTCTGTATGCGAAATAAAAAACAATCTTTAAAAACTTGTTCCCAGCTAAAAAATTTTGAATCGCAGGCTTTCCTGTTCCTTTATGTGTTTTTTTAATGCAAGGGTCCATTTTGCACGAATGCGCCATCTGTTGGGATAGACGATAGGTAGAATCTGGCTTCACGTTGTGGAGGCGGGAAGTTCGATTCTCCCCGGGCGCAACGTTTTTTTTTTTTTTTTTTTTAAAGCTGCCGTTGGCGTATTTGGAGACTGAAATCAAATATTTTGGCAGAACAAACGCCCCTGACTCAGACAGAATCGTCAAAGCTCCTTCGCTGGGTTTGTTTACTGAACGCTGCCGTTGATTCTGGGCATGGTGGCTCAGTTAGCCACACTGAGACCAACCCAGCGGCGGCGGGCGGCGTGTCTTTAGAATTTTCAAAGTAATGTTTAGAAATACATATACTATTTAAGCTTGTAGAAATACTTGTGTTAAAAGGTTTTTAATACGCAAATAAACGTTTCAGCAGTTACAGTAGCTGCTAGGTTTGCAGGTCGCGTGACAGGGACACATATTGTAGTGCCAAGTTTCGACACTACGAACCGCCACCCTTCCGATTTCAGAAAGTTTGCTGCCAAATTACAATTATTTTCGCCAGTTTGTTTAAAAATTGCTTGTGGTTACCGGGCTATATAAAACGCTGGCTTTCATATGAGCTAGAGAACATACACGCGACAAATATCGGTTGTCTGTCCCTTTAAATTCACGCGTACGACGCTCATAGTCGTGGCAGCCGTATTTCCGACCAGTCGTGCATCACATACGATAGCGCGGTCGTGCATGTGTCTCTTGTTTAAGGGCATATGCGTATGCGCACCCATTATACTATACCATTTTAAAAGTGGTAGTCTTTCTTAAGCAACTAAAACGCAAAAAAAAAATGGCGCCGCTTGCACTAGTGGTGCAGGGATGGAAAAACCAACCTAGCTTGTCAGTGTGGGGGACCGACGGGAACGGCCTTGCAAAAAACCGGCTGAAGTTGTCCTCACCGCTCAGCATTTAGCCCAGCTTAGCAAGAACATCGCAGGACATAACAAAACTTAGCAAAGCCTAGCCAAACTTAGCAAAACCACCAGCGCCGCTGTTTATGAGCCCCTTGCACCGCCAGTGCACGCTGCACCATTTCTTCTTTTGTTCATCGGCTGTGAATATTTTGGCGCCTACGTTTCCGCGTGGCAGCACAGATAGCACAGGTGCGACACAGGTTCTCAGCTATTTTACAGAACGCGGTGGCCGTACACTAGGAGAGCCACTTCGATTCCGTCACAGCGATCGAAGCCGAGGATAATTAGCTTGATCGCCCGCATGTTAACGCCGCGCAATCGATACTGCGCGATTCGAGCACCGCAATCCCCACAAATGCGCCCTTCCACGTATACACGAAACAGGAAAACGCCCGGGTGTCTGCAAGAGACCGTAAATTCCCATTTGCCTTCAGATAACGCGACGCGCACTCCCCCAGGAAGCTTAACGGCGGACTGCATCCGAGCGCATCGTTGCATTCGCCGCATTCGCCGCCGTTGAGTAAGCACCGGAAGTCATTTTCGCCAATATTTTTATTTTCTTCTTTTCACGCGGCACGAACATCTCACGGACGGCGCGCGACTAAAATAGAAGCAAATAGAAGCAATAGAAACGGGATTCCATGCATCGTTACGGAACCGGGCTTCGGGGAAATATAACTAACGCGCATTAAAAAAAAAGAAAGCAGGAAACAACAACGAGATTGACGCAGTCTCGGCAGATTTGACGCACGCCGCTCAGTGCAGCAACTCCAGGGCTCCATACAGCAGTCAACATAACATGCCAAGTGGTTTCTTGATACCCTAATTTCTAAATTGTCAGCGACACCCGACATGCCGAAACACTTGTACATGGTCAAGAGTGCGCGCATGCTGTGTGTGTGTGGATGCAGTGAGAGATCCAGCACCTTGACTTTGAGATTCGGGGCTAATTCTACCGTAAGAACATCGAATGAAATCACGACAGATGGGTACATATTCAATAAAAAAAGAAAAGCTCCTTGACTGAGAACAATCGTGACAAGACAGTCCACGCACGCGCATGCAGCAAGGAGTGATGCTGTTCCATCCATTAATTAATTATTAATTAATTAATTGAGCGACTGGTTGATTTTATGGGGTTTCACGCACCGAAGCTACACCCGACCTATGAGGCACGCCATAGTGGAGGGCTCCGCCGTATTAATTTCCACTAACTGTAGATCTTTAACGTGCGCCAAAATCTCGAACACACGGACGTTTTCATTTTTTGCCTCCATCAGAGAAGAGGCCGCCGCGGCCGGGAACCGAACCCGCGTCCTTGGGCTCAGCAGCACAACGCCTTAGCCACTGAGCCGCCGCGGCCGGTTGCTGTCCATCCAGGTATGATGACGCAGCCCAACAGGTGAAATATCATACCGCTCCGCAATGTGACACACCATAGTTTGTTGAGTCACGTCCTTGAAACCACGCACAGACACGCTACAAACGCACGCACACACACGGAGGCCGCTTATGTCCACCAGCGCTGCAGTGTCCCTGGCAGATTCCTATGCGCGGTTTCACTTCCGAGGGAGTGGCCCCGAACGCGCCTCTTCAAAGCGATAGTATGCACACACACACACCCAGGAAAAAATCGTGTACGCCTCCGTCTAACGACGACGATGGTTGAACGCGAAGCTTTCTCGTGGTGGATTCTTTAGTTGGCCAATCCCACACTGCGAGTATGTGCTACTCTGGAGATACGCTCCACTTTTCCGGAATACCCACAGCAACTCTCGGGGGTGCACTCCGTATACTCTAACGGTTGGGTTTCGGGTGTACAGCGCGAATCGCGTACCTGCTGTTTGGCGTTCGCTTCGCCCATGTCGGAATGGAGCAATGGGATAGACGGCGGCTTCATAACGCGAGGGACCCACGTTAGATTCCGGCCACTAGAAGCGTTTTTTTTTTTTTTCTCCTTTCAGTTCACCCCCGATGACTCATCATCATCGTCAAAGAAGGTTGGCTTTCCTGCACGGCGTATTGGCGTACAACGGCATATCAGTGAGGACAATTTTCGCTTTATTAAGGACTTGGCTCCTGCTCCCATCACGAATCACGGGCGCAGCGCGCCCGATTGATGTCTCTTATAAGACGATACGATCCAATTGGATTGCAGTGCGCTTCGGGGAACTGCAACACGGCGCAGCAAAAAAAAGGAGGACAGTGCCCAGGTAAATCCGTTACACGACAGAACAGACCTACAGCCTTCATGCTATTGAGAAACGGCTGAACGAACATGGGACAGGCCTTCGCTCTGCAGTGGACACAAAGGGCTGATGATCATGATGACTATGCTTCAACACGGAATTGGCAGGAAGGCCTATAGATAGGAGGCACGGGCATTCGCAAGAGCACTGACAACAAACTGTCCTCCGGCGCGCGCACTCCCGCTTCTATATTCTGTGCTGTAACCGCACTGGAGAATACACGTGCTCCGGATGTTGCCAAGAGATTTCGAGACGTCTGCTAGGCGGCTTGCGTTTTTTTTTTTTTTACAGCGAATATGTTAACTCCCTCATCCTCTTTATTTCTCGTTTTTTTTTTGCGTGCGTAGAACCTTTCCCTTTCGCCTCCAGCCAAGAGAGAAGGGGAGGAGAGGGGGAGAGAACGTCTATTGCGATAATTTAAGGTGTTCTTGCAGGAGTGGTTCCCCTTCACAGGAATCCATGAGCTGCCTTAGCCTCGACTGCTCTCTCGATGAGCAGGAGCTGGTCCCACTGCTTTCCCACTGCCTCCTGCCAACCCCACCTTGTTACGGCCAGAGTATTTCAATGCTTTGAAGGACTCTGCTACGGCGCTTCACATAATGAGATAAAATGGCGCATATTGCCCCTCGGACAAATGTCCTCACATCAATTATGCATTTGGGTTTAGAAATAAAGCACTTTCAGAAGATCGGTGTACGCTTTGTCTTGGTAAGCTGGCTTTCCCGCATTGTGTGTTGCCCAGTGAAGCCTACCCACCAATAATAGGCGGCAATGGGCGCGAACACGGCGGAAGGAAACCACCGAGGACGATCGGGCCGCAGCGCCACGCGGAAGCGCGATGCGCGTGCGGACCCCGAATACCACGAAGCCGAAAATGCAATCCCACCGCACCCTTCCAAGGCACGACGGCGCGGTTGGAGCGGGAGTTTGTGGCCAACCAATAGGTGACCGGTAAAAACCGCAAAGGCTCATGGGTACAGTCTGCTTCCGCGGAGTCCCGCCACTTCCGGTTAGAGATCTCTCCTGCCCTCCCGTACGCCTGCGCCTTTCACGCGCGTGTGTGCGTGTTGTTTATCTGTTTCCAAAAAAAAAAAAAAAACGCTCATGTATCGCGCATTCAATTGTGAATAACAATGATTAACTCTACTATTGGCTTCTCTAAAAGGTAAGCAATTTGTGACAAACACACATGCGCATGAAAGCCGCCGGCGTCGGGAGGGCAGGAGAGATCACGAACCGGAAGTGGCGGGAGCAGACGACGTACCCATGAGCCTTTGCACTCTTTAGCGGCCACCTATAACCCACAAAGAGCTCCTCTGGTCATTCACCTTTACAGAGTGGAATGACACAGACTTTTTTTTTTTACATTTTGGAGACTCGCTTATTAACTCGGGAACATTGTCAAGCTCGCTAGAGCTTTTATTTCCGAGCCCACTTCTCCTTAAAGTGAAAATAAACAAATTGAAATTGAACTGAGAGCCAGCACGATATACTTCCTCCTTTCAATGTAACAAAACTGCACATCAGAAAAGTAAACGACCCGGTATTTTTCAGGTTTTAGCGACTCGCTTATTTCCTTTCCTAACAGTAACCATGATGGCACTTGCGCTTTTAGGTGTAACGAAATTACAGAGCGGACAAAAAAAAATCCGCTTTAAAGGCAGACAGGCACAAAATCAAGGGGAAAAAGTTCGCTTTCTCTCTTTTTCCTTAAAGGGGCACTGACACAAAAATTTAGCATCTTGTTTTTTTCGTTGCGATAAGTAGCTAGTGACCTACTTATAACCTGTAGAAACCTCATTTGCTTCAGCGTGCGACGGTTGTTTAATTAGAGGGATTTTAAATGCGGCCAGTCGCAGTTTCGGTTTCAGCGAGTGCCGCGAAACGATGGATTTTGTGGATTTTGTGTGAACAAAGCTGACCACGTGACCGTCGGAGGGATATCACAGAGCAGAGCCGCCGTAGCACTGTCGAATCCGCATCGACGGCAGTTTCTGCGAATGCCCCCAAGTACTGATCTCGTGAGGCGCTTAATTAAAAAGCGACCGTGGATGTGACGCAGGCGCTGCGAGTGCAAATGCTACCGCGGCTAAAGAACGACGCGCGACGCTCGAGACGGTGGGTGGCAAGACGCGCGCTGGGAGCAGCCGGCCGGTCTGCCTATAGGTCCGCCTACAGATGTGTTCGGCTTAGCACTGCGGCGGATATTCGAGTGCCGCTCTCGTAAGCGGTGCAGATGACAATTTTTAATGCAACCCGCCATCGCATCATTAACTCCTTTCTCATGTAAGCCACTATGGTCGGGACTTGGGGACAATTTCGTGCAGCGGTAACAAGCTATCACTCGAGCTACCTGCGCCGGCCTGGGCCACTTCGCGGCCGTGGCCGCCGCCTGCACAGCGACCGTGCGGCTAGCTCAGTGGGCTTTTCGTGCCTCCGGCGCGTTTTCGCATCCAATGGTAATAAACAGTAATAGAAACAGAGTGCCTGGAATCGCTGTAGAACTTTTGTCGCGGCCAGCTGCCCGATTAGCTGACGAAATCACGGCGCCTCCGCCGCCAACGATCGGGTCGTTCGTTCTCGAGAGCAGAAGCTCCGCCCTCCGGCCCTCCGATTGGAGCGGCGAGCCGGGCGAGGCCGCGTAAAACGCCGGTAGTGCGGAATCGGCAAACACAAACTCGTGACGTGTTTGGATGTTGTTTATTTACAATTGCGCGTGGTCCTCTGCTGGCTGCTCGGTTGCGTTTCGTACACTTCAAAATTGATTTTAAATATGTTCTAGGCTGTATTCGCCGCTGATATTTTGCAGATGATGTATATGTGTTCCCACCAATCTATCTCCGACGTTATCTCGCCTTCAAAATTTTGTGTCAGTGCCCCTTTAACAAAGGCTGGTATCGAATACACACCGTCCCCGATACTGCCGCGTCAAAGCACAGCTTTTGCGAGCCGATCACACAAAATATATCCTTTTCACCTGCCGAAAACTACGCTTGGGAAGCCGCAAAAAAGAAATATATGTTTGTTTGTTTTTTGTTTTCTTGTTTTTTTTTTTTTTTTTTTTCACCCACGCCACGACTTCTACGCTTTGATCTTTTTGTATGCCAAGCCAGATCTCCCTTCCGATAGAGATTCACGAAGGAGGTTCCGTGGAACCACACACGCACACAAAAGAAGCAGCAGCTCAGAAAGCAAGGATACAAACCGACAGACACGCCCGCTTTCCGAAATAATGGCGCCAAAAAAAACTAAAGCGGGAACTCGCGGCAGAGAGTCACAACGAGGTCTTTTCAAACTTCCCGCGACACCATGCTCTAGCGAAAAAAGATGATCCTCGATACGCTGCACAGAAGAAAAAGAAAGTGCCCGAGGGCCTGGCCTGCAGAGCGACGGGATAGCGCGCCGTTCCTTATCTAAGCAGTAAGCAGCGCAAAGATGACACGAGAGACGATTTAATAACTCGTCAAGACGACATTAATTCCCTAATGACACAAGAGGTCGAGCGGCTCTCCAGCGACCGGCAGCAGCCGTGGAGCAAAAAAAAAAAAAAAAGAAAAAAAAAAGGAACTGCTCTTTAACCTCAAGTAGATGGATGCGGGGGATTTTCTCTGCACAGTTTTTCCTTTCACGGTGTTCGCGGGTGACAAGACCAAAGTCAAAATATATCAACTTCCTTCCTTGGGGACCGAGTGCACGGGGCATCAGTTGTTTTTGCTGCGGTGCATCGGCTGATCCGGCGTTACTGCGCGCGACTTCGGATGTGGACGCTGCTTGACACCAGGCACTTTTGTCCGCGTCTATTCCCCGGCTTTCACGCATTCAGTTTTCTTGTTCTGCTATCCACTTTAAATCCTCTCAGCACCTTTAAAGATGTTGACGTTACGCTGCAGCAGGTCCCTAATCTGACTACCGTTGAGAACCTCATATAGCAGGCATGCAGAAAGCACGCATGTCGAATTGTGGAACATCCAACAAATTAATAAAGAAGAAAAAACAAAGCCCCTTTCTTAGAGAAAGATGGCTGAACACGAAGCTTTCTCCCACGCAAATTGAATCAAAGTCCAAGGCCAACGAACCCGTAACGAACCCAAGTTTCGCGTATACCAGTCATTTATCTGTACTGCCATTCTGTGTTTGTACCAATTCCGTTTACTGTACATCGATGGCTCTTTTTACTCCGCCAGCTTAGCGCGAACGTTTCGTCTTTTCCTGCGGTTTCGCGTCGCCATCGGCTTCGTTTTTTCTTGAGGCCGCAAAGGAAAGCTGAGTGGACACGAATCATGTTCTCCAAACGTTCTCAATTTTCATCATCATCCCCGAGTTGCTTTCCTGCAGTGCGTTTTGGGCGCTCACGGACGAATCTGTGAGGCATTCAAAGCTTAGCTTTAAAAAAAAACAGCGGGACATCGCAAGTGTTTTAAAGCATCTGAAACCACGCACGATAAGCTTCCCCACTAAATGTGCAGTCGAGAGTTGCTGCTTATTTTTTCGAAAACCTTTTAAAGGGCGCCGGAGCGTTCTCTCGGACTTCTATTGCCGATTGTGTAATGACCACGGGGACGGAGGAGGCTGCAGGTTCGTCTTTCAGCTTGCGAAACGTAGCGCAACGAGAAAAGAAGGTAGCAGAAGCGACTACACTAAATGTTGGGGGCCATTGCGCAGTCGCATGAGGGAGGTTTCCACATTACTGGCTCGTTTCATATTTTTAGCGCGAAGTCCCTACTTGCCCGCAGACCTGAATTTAGCACCGGTGTGCGAAGCCATTCCTCAGCTAGCTGAAGAAAAAAAAACTGTGCTTGATTCCTCTGTCATAGGAATCGGTAATACACGAAAGCGAAATGTGCAGCGAAATCTGCAGATGAGCATGATTTGCGGGTCGGCGGGTGTCTTGTGGATGTGCTTGGCGAGCGACGTCCTGCTCGCGGGTCACTTCGGCAACGGTGTACTAGCGTCATTTCCGTGACGGATATGACGTCAGTGAAATCTTGGTGTACCCCGGCATAAAACAGTTTCGTGTTAAAATACAAAACCCGAAAACGAACAACCCTAAGTTTAACGTACTCTGTAGTACCAAAGGTGGCTTCCCCGCAAGCAGACCCTGTGTGCAGGGGTGCGCGCTTTACAGGCCGCTTGCTTCGATGTACTGGCGCTATTTCCGTGACGGATATGACGTCAGTGAAATCTTTGTGTATCCAGGAATAAAACACTTTCGTGTTAAGAGAAACAAAAAATGGCCACGTATCTGCTCACTTCGCTACAAATGTCGTCGAAAGAGATAGTCTTCTGCCACCCCTGTTACGTAAATGGCTCTCTTCCCTCCCCCGCTTACACCGCGTCCCCGCCCACCATGCATGCTCTTCCTCTCCCTTTCGATCTCCCCGCGATAAACACGGAGAAGGTTTGCTATAGTGAATTTACTTTTCCCACGTTCACACTGCTCGCACGCAATCTACGAAACCTTTCGTTATTGTGGGACTTGGAATGCCGCCACGAGGTATGACCTCGGGCGCGAGCTCTTTCTGTATTTTGGGTCAGAATACTCTTTTCAGTGCATATTTTTAATTATATCGCACGCACATCTATCTTCATTCAAATGAACACTGCCTAGTACCAATTGCGTTAAATGTTTTGCCTCAAACATGCCTAAAGTTTTCCTTTTGCTCAACAATGTGACTTATGCTACCATATTTAGCGGTTTGGAAAAGTTTTGCCTACATGAACTTCTCGTTTCAGAATTCTCTCACCTTTTCGCCGGGTGGCTGAATCGAGGGACGAACGGACGGATCAAAATTTCCTCATTTAAGTTGTCCAAGGAAGACAATCGTCATTAAAAAAAAAAAAAAAAAAACGCCCGGGCAGGCGTCGAACCCGGGCCCTCTCCCTCTCGGTTGCGACGGGAGCACGCGTTGCTACAGACATGAGCGGGAGATGTGAGATCGCTCATTACCTCAACCTTGACGGTTTTCAAAACAGCTGTTTATTATTTAAATATTCAGCTTAATTTCCTGGTTATAGCGCAACCCGTGGGAAGACAAACGGTGGTGCAGTACAAGCCGCAACTTGCGCAATTCCTAACGTGCACAGACATCTATATCTCTGCATGTCACCGCCAGGCCCGGCATACAGCGCTCACTACGTTCGCATGGCGGCGGGTCGTTTCAGTACAATGCGTTGAGAGCAACGGCGTCCCCCTGAACGACTCGCAGGGCTATCGACCACAGCCGCAGCTTGTTTACAAGCTCTCTGGATAAGACCGCGCTGCGCAGCGAGCGAGAGGAAAGGCTGCAGCTTCGTTTGCGTACGCCCATTAAACAAGCTCGTTAGGCGCACACGAGCTCGAAGGAGAGGCCGCGGTGTCCCGCAGAGGGGAAGCTTGAACCTGGCCGCACGGTCGTCGTGCTCTGCGGCCGCAGACAAGCGTTAACGAACGCCGACGACGTCTGCCCGGCGATTAGCTGCAGTAATAACCCCGCCATAAAGTTGCGAGATCGACAGACGCCGGCTACGGAGAAACGACGTTCGAGCAATGTATTATGCACTCGGAAGCACGTGTACCGCGACTGCTATACGAACATGCAAGCCGTTCATATGCAGCACGAACACACCTTGCGGGCATTACTTGCTTCCTAGAGTGCAAGCACTTCGACCCTCGCGCTGCATTCTGCAGCTACGGGGAACATGCGTGAAGCTCGGTCAGAGAGAAAATGTCGAAAGGAAATGGGAATATTCCCAGGAGAAAAGCACGCTCCACCAGTGCGCTCGGAAATAGGAAGCCAGTGAAAACCATAGGCCGCGGAAAGCCTTTCCGCTATAACGTCATCAACTGCAAAAGAGTCACGTGATTGGGTCTTTCTGAGTTCGTGGCCGTAAAAAAACGATGTGAGGGGAAAGATTACGGCGTACAAGAGACTCGCAGGGTAATCGAAGGAAGTCGTGAAATGGGAGAAAAAAAAAATTCGTCAGGGCACTTCAGTCAGCTTAGATGCTTTGAAGGTGAAAGCACAGCGATACCTTTTGCTTCTTTAGTGCTGCATCGTGTTTGCATGTCTTCCCTTTCGTTTCTTCGACCACTGGAAAAAGGGCACAACACCACCGGCATAGAATTAAAAAAAAAAAAAAAAAACATGTTTTCATTCATTCACGCGGCAGTATCCCCAGAACCAACCAGAGTTCCTTTTGACTGACATGCACCTGTTCTAATCACGTGTCGTCACGTTGACCTCTCACGCTATACATCAGCGCTGCACGCATAGCTCTTGTTCCGCCGCTGGCAGGGTGCGGAGGCCGCACGGCGGCAATGCACTCGGCTCCTAACTTGGGAGACCAAAGTTCGATTCCCACACGAACTGAGCCGCGTTTCTAAAGAGAATCTTTCTACACTGTAAACGCAAACTAGCCGGAAATGGAGTTTTAATCAAGTAATGTGCCCTGAAAAGTACCTATAGCAAAAAATGTACTCCCGAGGCATGATCTAAAGAAGTGGACGAACCTCCACGGTAGTACCTTTGCCCATCCAGGTAGCAAAAGGGAGGATTTAGAACGACTTAACACCATTTGTGAGATGGCGTTCGGTTCCTTGTATACTACCACGTCCACAATAAACGCCCTATCTGAGGTAATCATCTCAAGCGGGCGGTCGCCATGTTAGTCTTCTGTTGTCTCCGTGCACCAGCACTTCAACCGTGGCCTAATGCTAATTAGAACGAGTAAGCAGGACGCAACGGTTGCACGCAGCTACAAAACCAATACCGTACGTATACCCGTATAGATGCTTCAACTGCTTCAACCAGCGCGATCACAGGCAGAGAGCGCGGCCGTGTTGTCTCAATCTGTTTATTTTGGCGATAGGTGGTGTCAAACTCTGCTGCTAACGAAGAGGCAGTTCTCGCCGTTGCAAACAATTGCAACGTTCATCTGCTTCGCTTGCTTGCGCATACATAGACGATTTAAATTCCCGTGCCAGCGCGCCAACGCACCCGACTGCAGCGACTCAACTTGCCCTGGCGGCACGACTGGCTGCCCGGATGTATACAACGACGCAGCACGGCCGGTGACTCGGCGCGGCCGGAGCTTCAAGCCTCGCCTTGGGCCGTCGTTTTTTCTTATTTGTGAAGGACTAGTAGTGCCATTTGGTGGAAAGATTTTCATGTGCCCCTGTCACACGAGGAACGGCCGCAAACAGCATTTGGATACGGCGACAGGTGTGGACAGCTCGCTGGTAAGTGGTCTTTCATCAGTCGATGCGTTTGTCAAACGTTTGGATAGGGTTAACAGCGAAGTACCCGGGTACCCGTGCCGCTCACCGCTCGTACGCGCACGGGCAAAGAAAAAAGCGCACACTCGTATTATTTTACTTGTTTGTGGGTTTTGGGATATGCGTTCGCATTCTTTTGTAGGCTGGTTTGTAACAGGGCATTCGAGGTAAAATCGTTTGCCGCGCGCGGCGTCGTTTCAAAGCAACGTGACGGTTACTTCGTGCTGGCGAAAATCAGCGCAGTCAGACGGAAGCGGTAAGGAAGGTAGAGAGGTCGGGGAAGAGGGCGCTAATATATAAAAGAAAGCGTAATGCAAGACGAGAAATATAACACAACCCGCCTGCATTTCTCCGAACTTCAGGACAGAGCCGCACACGGGTACGTTGTCACAAACTCGAGCGTACGACGTCTAAAAGTACCGTATATTTTTTTTTTTTTGCATTTTTCAACGTGACCTGAGCCACTTATCTTCTCATTGCCGCGCATGCAGACCTGATTGTGTCCCTGTGTTTGAGCGCACAGCCATCCTTTTGCGACATAAGAACCAGTAAACGCGAGAAATTGTAGAAGCCAGCCACATCAGAAAAGCTGGTTCCGAATGTGTCAGTCATCCCTCTATCGCCCTGCTTAATCGAGAAGTCGCATATTTAGACGCACATTGAGCGCTATTTCGGTGCTTCTGGGAATGCGTGTTGGGGGTGGGAGGGGGGTCTTAATCCATGTATGATGCGGTTATCTTTGCTGATTTTTCGCCTTTCGTGCACCTCAAAGTTCGTTTTGTGGTTTTGTTGTTACGGTTTTTTAGTATTTTCGGCTGAGTGCGCCGAGAACTGTGACGCATTGGGGGCGCGGTAATTGGGCGCTTGGGCATATAAAGCTTTGAATTGTGCAATAATAAACTAGTTGCGAGTGTGCGCTTGTGCCGTCTTCATGTGTTCTTGTCCTCGTTAATTTGCGCGCAGTTTATGTTTCGCAATGCATAATTACCAACTCGCCCAACTCGCAACCCTTTTACAGATCCTATACTCCGTAAAAATGAGTTGCCTGTCCTTTTAGGTACGGCAAAATCTCGCGCAGCGCATCATTCTGCCAGGGGGCCATATCCTAATGTCAATGCACACACTATGAAAGCAGCTTGCACTTAATGCGTCACATTGTCTGCTGTTAAGCATTTTAGATTCGCCCCTCTCATCATCATTCACTTCGTGGAGATGGCGGGATTTTCTTTCATAGCTTGTTGTCACTGCAGTAATTAATAGCAGAATCAGTCCTAAAAATCACAGAAACGGTTCGTTTCACGTTGAAAATAATCACAGTAACACACTTTGCACCACACGGAGGAACTATCGGTTGCAGTGATGAGGCATAAGGGTAACTTGTTGTTAAAGGGTCATTGAAGACAACCAGCAAGTTGATTTCAAACGGAAGTCGGACCTCCGCATAGCCATTTCAGCATTGATTTAGTGCCAAGATGCCTTAAGTGCTGAGAAATCGCTGTTCAACTGCTCATCAAACGTGACGCAAGCACGACTGCAGTCGCTGTTTGCATCAGGATAAACCGGAAGCAAGTGAAGCAGCGGTGATTAATAGCAGTATACAAGCAACTGAATACAACATTACCACGTACCAAGCAGTTTGGTCAGTTCCGGTCAAATCTCTCATGCTTCCCCAAACTCCCCTGTCATTTGCCGTTCGAGACCACTAAGCAAAATGTTTCTCCATTGGACCTGTGATCAGTATTTACGCTTCACTGAAGAAAAACATTGGCCTTTTGAGGCCCCGCAAGTTTTGGCGTCGAACGATTTTCTCATGCGTAGCTCGCATGCTCCCTTGGAAAGCGGTACTGCCACCCCAAGTATGGACGAGTAGCACCATCCAGCGGCAGCCAAGAAAGAAGTTGTGCGCGTCAGGCCACTTAAGCCCTTCCGGTGAAAACGTGTTTTTGCTAGTTTCAACCTTATTTAAAAAAAAAAATGCCAGGTGTAAGAGGGGTATAATAGTGTTCTCCGTGAGCTAATCTGTCAACCTAGAGAGACTTGCATTTTAACTCCACTGTCATTTAAGGTTGTGCTCGAGTATATTGTGCGGAAGTAATATCTTTTTTATTGCTGCAAAAGCCACGATGGTTAATGTACTGGCACTTGGTTTTATGAAGCCTTTGCATTCCTAATTTAAGTGCTGAATCTTCGCAGGGAACCTGGCATAGCAATTTTATTACTGTACCGAATTATTAAGTTCATTTAACCATAGTGTCTGTTTTGAATTTTACATGTGGGGCATTTTTTTTTTCTTTTTTGCTTTTTCAGGTAGATGTTCCTTTGACTCCCTGCCTGCATTCCGCGAACGGGGAAATTAGCCTCCGCATCGATGGCAAGAGTGTCTTGACTGCATCATCTTTACTGGGAGGACTGTGTAGTCTGTTTGCATCGTTCTGGGTTTTCAACATTCAATATCCCAAGAAGGCACACAGAGCTCTAACGTTTGTGGAACATGCCTTTTTGGACCTTGCCAGCACCAAACCACGTGTGAAGGATTTAGAACTAATTAACTTTTATCGCATCAATATCCCTCACCAATATTTTATTTGTTTTCAATCCTGTAATCATTGGATAGTAGTTTAAAGAATTTCGTATTATGTTTCTGAGGTTTTCTTTTTTTTTACTGAACAGGGGATATTTGATGGGCCCTTCTGTATGCTGATAATACAGCTATCTTTTAGTGAAGCAATAATATTAACCAACTAATATAACTTGAAACAATTATCTAAATAATGTTGGCAACTGGTGCCAAATGAATCAACTCAAAATTATCGGAAAAACACGAATTACATGGCTTTTTCTTCTCACTCTGAAGAAGCTGTCGTGATACCACCCATTCTGTTCTATATCATTGCAATTAACCCCTCAGACTGGGTCACTTTTCTTGGCGCATTTGTGTCTTTATCAAAACGCACTGGTATTTTCTGCAGCATATTTCTCGTTCTTTATATACTCATTTATCCATAGCCATCTCATTGCTGTCTGTCTCCTACATCATTTATCTCTTGTGCCTTTACCATCTACAAAATGCTCTTTACCTTTCAATATCAAATCGTTACACAGCTCTAGCTCATTTGACCACCAATTGAAAAAATTTTTTGTTGTTTTAAACCACTGCAACCATTTTTTTCACTTTGTGTACTGAGTACTGATGCGTACTGATAAGCACTCACGCGTTCTCAATCCTCTAGTATTATATAATGATGTCACTTACCATGTCGTTGTGTTTGTGCCTATATGTTTTTCGCGTATTTCCAGTTCTTGTAGTAATATTGTTTCTACAGTTTGTTCAACTAGCGCACAGCTCATTTCACCACCAACTGAAAATTTTTTGTTGTTGTAAACCACTGCAACCATTTTTTTCACTTTGTGTACTGAGTGCTGATGCGTTCTGATAAGTTCTGATAAGTACTGACGCGTTCTCGATCCGCTATTATTATATAATGATTTCACTTACCATGTGGTTGTGTTTGCGCCTATCTTTGTTTTTCGCGTATTTCCAGTTCTTGTAGTAATATTAATTCTAGGGTTTGTTCAACTAGCATTCTATTGCTGTCTTCCATTCCTAACTGGCGTGTTTTTAGCAATTTACCATGTTTGCTTTCTTATAGGAGGTCGCCCCAAGTTTTTATTTTGGAGCCTCCTTGTTGTGTACACCATGTACCATGTAAACTTGTATGCGAAAGTTCGTTTGAAATAAACCTGAAACCGAGAAAAACCGTGTGAAATCAGTACTCCCGCAGGGAACTAGAAACTCTCCCTTGTGGCCTTGAAAAACCTCCTTTCGGAAGGCCTACAAAACCGCCCCAACTTTGCAAAACTCCATTCAAAAGAAATATATGCTTCCCTTGAACCTCCTAAAAACTCCCCTCGCGAGGCCTACAAAACGTAAAACTCCATGCAAAAGAAGTAAATGCTTCCCTTGAACCTCCTCAAAACGCCCCTAAAATAACATAAGTACTTCCCAAGGGAGCCATAATCGGCTCCTATTTAACCGCCTAAAAAGTCCATAAACATCACCTAAAAACGCCTTGAGGAAGTAAAGAATACTCCATTTTGATCTCCTTAAATTCTCCCTAACATTTCTTAACACTCCCTAACTACCTCCTTTCTATCACCTAAAAACACCTTGTTTTGAGGAGGTAAACAAAACCTCCCTGTTCCATGTAGTAAAAAAACTCCTACAAGGAGGATCACTAGAGGACAGGCGAAAAAGAACCTCTAGGGAGTATATGGGTGGAAAAAAAGTTTACAGTGTATGCTTCGCCCAAACACGCTGCAGAAAAGCCAACTTTACCCGATGAGTTTCCCAAAACGATGTTGAAGACGACGGCAATGATGATGATGATGACGATAAGCGAAGGCACATCAAACGCCACAAGGGGAAAAAAACGCTTCCCGTGGCCGGAATCAAACCTGGGTCCCTCGCGTTATAAAGCCGACGTCTATCTGATTGCGCCATTCCGACAAGGTTGAAGCGGTTTGGATTTTGTACTTCGACTCAGTTGGCATAGGAAAAAGTTTCGCATTTTAACCATCTTTCTTTTAAGGAAGGGGCTTTGGTATTCTTTTTGTGCTTCCCAACATCGGCCACTTTCTGTACTGGACAACAATGCAGTTTCTCGCACATGTATTGGGGCATTTAACGCCTTCGCCTTAAATTATACGGAATAGAGAAAAGTCCAACGCATGCCACATGTCCACCCGAATCACGCATGGCCAATCCCCTTTAGCGTGCAACGTTTGATAAGGAGATGAAAGAAAGGTATAGAGCTACCAGGGAAACGTTTTGCGCCATCGACTGCGGTTGTCGTTGTTTGGCATCCCGCTCGTATAAGGGTGACGGAATGTGCCATCTCACTTCAGGCTTCCAATACTACATCCAATTTAAGCGTTGCCGCTATCGAGCGACAGCTTGAGTAAATTGAATTTTGTTCGCGACAGGTGGATGCTTACCTACGTTATGTCTTTCCCTCTGCTTTGCCTCCGCCCTTATTCCAATCTACTGTCACCCTCTTCCACAGCTTTGCAGTTTACGTGGTCTGTATTAGTTTTAGATCGATGGACGCGGACATTTTCCTCACGTGGAATAAGGATGGATATAGTAAACACATACCTTCGTTAGCAAAACCACTTTATTCAAAATTTGAGAAATGTGAACATAATCATGTATCCGCAATGGAGTGGAGGCCATCATTTTTGAAGGCCCATGTTGCTGAATTATAGTGCAGCTTCCGAATGTGCCTTTTCCACCAAAGCCAATCTTGCCGGGGCATCGGAGTGAAAAGGCTCGAACTGAACTCAGAAATAAACCCTCCAGAGGGTTGGCGTACTTCGACGCCAACTCCCCTACTTTTAAAGCGACCATAGCCAGAGGTTCCTGGCCACACCTATCGAAGCTCCAACCAAAAAGAAAACTGGCTTTACTGTCTCTTAAGATTTTCCGTGACCCATAACTAGCAAATATGAATTCACGGATGGTGTGAAATTAACCAAGGATGATAAAGTATCCGTAGAGTAGTAAGGTGTGCCATTAAAGCCCTGCTTACATTTCTTAGTGACTCCTCTCTGGATTCTCGGCTCTAGGTCGCAACAAAATTTAACAGACTGCAGAAGAATATCTCAATTTTTTTTATGAATGATAATCATGTGCTGAAAAGAGGACTGTAATAATCTGGTTCAGCGCACCGTAGTATGTGAGACGTTTATTAGTTTTACCGCTTGTACACAGTTCATTTGTTGATTTCATTTCATTTCTCATGCCTTTACTATTCATTCTTTTCTCTTCTTGTCCTAGTACCTTCGACCAAGTGGGAAGTAGGAGGCCCAAGATCAGTTTCTCAGGCCGACCTCTTCTCCTTCTCAGTAAACGTTTACACTCTCTCTCACTCATTCCCCGATTTCAATAGAATTTGAGCGCTCTTTTTCCACTAAAAACAGCATCTTGAGTGAAAAGCATCTTTGCTCTAAAAATTGTGGGATGATGCTTGTTACAGTTTCCATAAATGCTTAGACAGGTGGGCATTTCTGGGTGTAGGAGACCCATCTGCCTATCAGTAACGCTTGATGTGTCACATGTTGGCCGCATATTAAGAAAATACTGTTAGCGAAAGGCGCTCGGGCATTCACACTTTCATATCAGGCTGCTCTTACTGCCCCTGAAGGAACGTCTTCCCAGCAGTGCGTGGGTGTAGTAGTGAAGAAGACTTTAAAGGGGCTCGAGGTACAGTGCTTTATAAGGACACAAGGTGCCTAATGGAGGTATTTAACAAAAGCTCCTACTTAGATATCAGGCTGCATTTATTGCCCAAGGAGAAATGTCTTCACATCAATGCATTAGTGCGTAGCGGTGAATCCCAAGTTAAAGAGGCTAAAGGAGGAATATACTAAAAGGCTTTAAGGCCTTGATATCACTTTGATATCACGCCACTTACACTGCTGCTGAAAAAATGTTTTCCCATCAATTCGAGTATGTACAGCAGTGTATGATTTATCCGACAAATACACACCTTTGTAGTGCTCGTTATTATCATTATTAATCTACAGAGGTCCTTTTTTTTTTAATTACAGAATATCCACGACATAATAATGAACCACACTTCGTAAATACTTCTTCATGCAAAGTGGAACTACATCACCTTTCAATAAACTTGCAGCATTAAAAGTGCGCTACTTTATTTTGCGCCAGTAAACCGCCGAACTAACTCTGAAGTATAATAGGAAGTATACAGCAACGCGCATCCCAAACATAATACATGCAAGAGAACAATATTAAATAAAATTCCAGAAGCACTCGGTAAAAAAAAAAAAAAAAAAACAGCAGCAGAAGACTTCAAATTGACGTCAAATTCTACTTTAAACAAACGCACAACACAACGACCTACCACCTGTGCGCCAGCACACATGCTAGTTTCGGTTTAAAACGCTTAAGACGAGACGAAGCGCAAAATGAGAAAAGCTTAAATGCTATGAATGGGGCGGTCGCTCAAGCAGCTGGTGCGTTGTCGTCCGCCTCGCACAAGACCACTATTATACATCGCGGTTCAAAACGAAGGTCCGAAACCAAATGCAGATTCGCTTACACCCACCAATGACGTCTCATTGCATAAGTTCTCCTTTTCGGGTCGCAGCTAAAACATCTTTCGCCGTTGGCAAACACCTGCTGTGCGTTTTGACATTCCGCCGAAAGACAGCGGCGTGCCGCTAATGACGGAACAAAACAAACGTCGCAAAGGCATCGCTTCCGTTTTTGCGCCGGTAGTTCATGCACCGCACGGAGGGTGCCAGGGTCGATGTTTCCATACACGGGAAAAAAACACGGCACGAATTACTTTTGCGCGTGTGCGCAGAAGTATGTTTGGAACAGGGTTTTGAAACAGTCAACGACGCATGAGGAGCAGGCGTAAGCGAGCCGCAAGGCGATCGGACGCCGCTGCGTTCATTCTACTGCAACAGCGCGCACGATGTTGGCTTGAAAAGTCCTGCTGTGTTCGCACGCGTACTTCATTGTGAGGACATCGTGGGAGCTTATCGATTTTTGAAGCGACGCGGTAACTTTCTCAGCATGTCCCAAAGAAGGAGAGTTCTTTTTTTTTTCTTCGAAGACGTGAGAGTGAACGACGTCGGACTCACCGAGTATTTTCGTCTTGTCCGTATTTCACATGGCAGTACTCCTGAAGAGCTTATCTTCGGGACAAAATCGCAGTGGGGTCGCACACAGTATGAAATCACATAGTACAACGCACACAGCAGCAAACGCTCCACTACTGCACCGCAATGGCGGTTGTCACGTGACCCGAAACGGCCGATTTCGCTTTGGGTCTTGAACAAATGTTTTACCAAAATGACCCCCCTAGCTTTTAAACAAAATAATGTACCATTATATTTTTTTATTGTATTTTAGAATGATAGTTGCATATTTTTTTCTAAATTTTGAACTGGCGCTTTTTCCAACCGTCAGGGATCGCTTCATTCGAAACAAATGGCAGCGACGTTTCGAACGTCAACAAATATTCGAATATTGCGTTCGTAATATATGATCGCAAAAGCATGATAGAGGCTGGTATAACCTGGGGAGTTTCCAGCACTCAAGCGAGATGCGTAGAAGACGTCTCATGCTGTATAGTGCGCGAATACTTGTCCCGAAAGGTAGCGACCCGTTTGTTGACGTTTCCTTAGATACCGGCCCAGTGATGCTCGTTTTTTCGCCAGGCGCAATGCATCGTTGCGTGCATGCATCCTGTGTACTCAACGAGCTTGATTTTGCGGCCGGTGCGATCGCTAATTTGGTGCCACAATATTTACAGGGGCTCAGAGATACGCTGGCGAAAATGGACAAAGAATTCCCCAGAAACGAAGGTTGCTTTACAGCGAGGGATCAGCTGATCAAGGCTGCCTTTATGGAGCGCCTCGTACGAGACAACAAGGTGAGACTACCTCACTGTCAGCGCTAAGCCCGCGATCAGGCGTTTAAGTCCGCCGCCGAGGCAATTGGTTCTTTGTGCTCCTAAGAAGGGGGTTGTCTTATGCCTTTTTTTTTTAAGGAGGTGTGGGTGTTGTGCCGGCAGCCGGCGAAGTAGACTGTGCGAAATGTTGCCGCACTGCGCCACCATTGGCTGGTCGTGATCATGTGACCATCTGCCGTCAGTCGGTGTTTTACTCTCTCCAGAACAGCTGCATTGTTATTCGTGCATGCTTTATTCCTGTGTATTTTAAGCCAACTTCTAACCGAACCCGACACCCATAAAGGCAGGTCTAGAATAAACAAAAAAGGCCGCAACAGAACCGAGCGGATCTGTATTATTACCTAGTACCGATTTTAATAAACACCATGAATAGGGCGCAGAAAATCACAAGGAACAACGTTCATAAAAATAAGACAACGAAAATTGAAGAGGGTGGGATCCAACCACGATCACAAACCAGTAGTGCAACCAATGTGCCACACTAACCACAGCTGACTGTGCTTTCGGCAGAGGTACACCTACCAGGCACAATAAAGTAAGCCTGATCAACCAATGTGAAGACAGTGCCAGCAAAATATCCCTATCAGCTAAAGTTCCAGCTGCCGGCAATACTTCCACTATAAAAAAAGAAAAAAAAAAGTAAATCAATGTGAGTGCTTCCCGGGTTTTTTCGGTTGTCAAAGTGGGCTTCACATTTATGTTTTCTTTTCACTTGTAGGCAAGGGACTCTCCTTTTCGAGCGCTGCTCGAGATGCTTGTCTGCGAAAGGCTTCAGAAAAAGAGTGCCAAGGGCAAGCAAAGCTCAAAGCTAAACTTGCCGCTGCCAGCAAGCGCTGGTTCACGACACGCGGAGATGAATTTTAGGAACGTCAGTAACCACGTACCCACGGCCGAAAAGGGGATGAAATCCGACAGCAGCGACTCTCTCAGCTCCCTCGAAGGGGCCCTGCCCGTGAAGGCCATTGCGGAAACGGAGCGGCCTCAGTCGGCGCGGGGTCGCCGAGAGTCCGGAGGTTGCATAGTGCGCCGTCCGACCAGGAACGACATCGAATCCGTGCACCGGCTCATCTCCAAATCACAGCAATACCGCGAACCCACCAGGACCACTGCATCGACTATCCAACGCATGGAAGAGGCGCTAAGGCTCGAAAATGGACTTCACGAGACAGATGGAGACAAAATTGACGCGGACCAGTTGCTTGAAAAGTATGGAGGTAAGTGGGTGGAAACAGTCCGAACAGGGTGGGCCACGTTAGCTTCATTGGATGGTAGCATTCTTGGAACATGGTGTAGGCAGTGGTGTCTTGCTTATGTCATCCCTGATTGCAGTCCACTGCACTCTGTTCCCTACAGGCCTGTGGAGTGAAAAGTTGCTACACTTGACTTACAAGTTAACAGCAACAGAAGTTGCCCCTGCACTTGATCATTGCAACCAGCTGTTCCTCCGCACTGCACAAGCAGTGTATTACTGTGACTATTTTGAGAAGCAGGCGCAAAAAGAAGACTGAGTTCGGCACATAGGCTCCCGATCAGAGGGAAAAAAAGGTCACTAGCACTGTTCTGCACTTGCGAGCTAACCAAAGGTTCATTTGTAAAAACTTTGGGCAATGCTAATTTTGAGTATGAAATGCTTATTACGCTTTAAATTGGTGTGATGACAAGTGTGCGAAGTGTCGTTGGCAAGCTAGAAACCTAAAAATGCTCTGCGAGAAAAGCAGCAGAAGTGATCGGCACACCTGCTGTCGCCATCCGCCGTATGCATACCAAGAGCATTATCTCACATCCAATGACTATCACTCCGTGGCACTGGCGGAAGTTGAAACCGCGTGTCCCATCATTCAGGTTAATTCTGTGAGCTAGAGTACAAGCCTGACACTAGTGAATGGAGGAAAACGAGATTTCTTCATAAAGTAGAAGTCATGACGGAGCACCAACACACTGAGCCCTCCCAAGGATGCCATCTAGTGTGCCTCTAGTTTTGCGGTTCATCAGTCTTAGGAATGCGGTGAAACACTGTTACGGTTTTTATAAGGAACCCTGCTACAATTTTTTTTTACTTTTTTTTATATCCTAGATGCTTTCAGAACGTAGTCAACAAACACGCTCAATACTTACAATAAGGGGTCACAATGTACCTCAGCGATAAATTAGTGCTCTATGCCCATCAGATAACTTGGAAACTTTTTCAAAAGATTTTTCTCTTTCCCAGTTTTGGCTTTTTTCCACCCCTGGAATTACGCCATTACAGCATTGTAGCGGCTTCCGGCCGGCTCTCATTCAGTTGCGGCAATGAACGCATTTGATGGCCACTTTAAAAAAAATGCCACAAAAGCAAAGCAGAAACAACAGGCGTATCTGCTGCAACAAGCAAATCACGCTGCAGTGCCTTTCGTGCTGGTGATAACTGTAACTTTCGCAATGCTTCCAGACGCGAAGGAAAGAGTGAAAGCGTTAATTGGAAGTGTTGCAGAGTCCCTTTAAACATAGGAGCACAAGAGCTTTGAATGCAGGGCTAAGCTAGCGTGTCGCTGGATCATACGTTTCGTCCCCGGCGGTTCAACGCAGGTAACTTTGCCGGCATCAGCTCAACTGTGATCACGCGGTCGACGTTGCAAAGCGCCCTCCTCTCGGCACGTGGGGGTGAACGGAAGCTCTCGGCCAGGGCGGCGTACGCGGGCGAACCGTCCACCAGGCCTGCCCAGGCACTGCATACGCCGAGGGTGGCTGCGTTTCCCGGCAGGCAGGCAGAGATGTGGGCGGAATTGGAAGCCGCTAAAGCTCGGACACTGCAGCCCAGACACGAGGTAGGATTTTTTTCTTTAAGGATTCTGAGTACCTTGCCAGTGTCTTCGCTATGTGCCACAAGGTTAAAGGGAAGGGACCATGAAGACAAAATACAACACTGTTTGGTTTGAAAGAACTAGCTTTTGTTATGTCGCTCTGTTCTATTCCAGCCATAAAAGACTGTTTTCCTTTTGTAAAAAAAAAAAAAAAAATGCAGTATTGATAAACTGTCAAACTTCGCACTACACGGCACCAGCAGTGACAAAGTAGAGGCCAGCATTGAAGACATAGTTATCTGGATTAACTGCATGCTAGCATTGAAATGATACAGTCGATGACCGATAATCCGGACTTCGTGGTGAAGGTAAATAAGTGCGAACTATCGAATGTCCGAAAAAAATGGATGCACGAAAAAAAAAAAAAAAATTTTACGCCTTCGGGCCCCTGGGGATGAAAGAAGTTGTCGATGCATTTCTGCACGCAATTCTAGTTACGTGCAGCCAAGTCTGCCTGGATCTCCTCTAGTGTGGCATAATTGCTGTATGCTGTCCGCTGATTTTTTTTTTTTTTTTTTTAAGGCAAGATCGTAGCGCTTTTTAAAGTTCCGAAGCCAACCATCACTGAATTTAAACCCGTCTATGCCAAGTCGAAGGGCAAGGGTCTTGGCCTTTTGCTTCAAAATGTGGCAGAAAATAGGAACATGTTGAGCGACGGTAGCATTAAGCCATATATCCAACACTTCCTCTAACTTCCAATAAAGGCCTTGCCGCACCCTTTTCCGCTCACTTGCAGAACATCTCTTCATCGCGCCTAAAATCTTCTCCTTATTTTTCATGTAATCCGATATGGTTTGTTTAGAAACACCAAATTCTTGGGCAACTTCGACCTATGAGCAGCAACTCAGCACTTGTTGAATGATAGCCACCTTCTTCCTTATTGTCAGCCTTTTGTATTTGCTGCGGTACATCAGCATGGTCTTCGGTGCGGACGGTGAAGGCGCCATTTGGCGCAGACTTCTTAGAGACAGCAAGCTGCTGCCTAGCATGCAGAACTGAACAAACAAACACAGAACAGCAGGATGATGTAAAGAATGCAAAAAGGCAAACAGACTGGCAATAGCGCATCATCGGCCCATGCGTGAGGATTGCGGAACAGAATGATCACGATGTTTATACGACCTCACAGTTGAGGCCGTGCCTCCAAGATCGGCGTTTGCAGTTATGAATCTCTGAGGCCTCACAAGACCAAGCCTCGAAGATCGCCAATTACCTTTTTTTTTTCTGGGGCGAACCTCGTATCGTTGAGGTGCCAGAGGAGACAATGGCGGCCGATTTGGCGTGCGCAACAGTGAGGAACGGGGTCCATATTATCGAATGTAGAGCTGGTGGCTGTCCGAAATATCGGTCGTCTTTATACATTAACTCTATGGGGCCATCAGCGGTGCCGCAGAGCAGTCCAAATTACGGAGCCTGTCCGATTAATTGTACGTTGACCATACTATCAAATGGAACTAGTGGCCCTATTACAATTTCTCAGTGGCTTTGGTCGACGACCTCCTATGGAAAATGCAGCCTAGGGAGTGGCAATTCAGCACATTTCAATTGAAGAAAAAGAGAGAGTGACAGAAGGAACGTGGTGCCTGTTTAATTAAGGTGTTTCTAAGCAAAGCCAGCACTCAAGTTAGACACACGGAAGCTAAAGCAATTTCCAGCCTCAGACTGGTATCACTCTGCCTGCACGCTTGCATGAAGTCAACGTGCTGATTACTGTGTGTTTAATAGCTCACCAGTGACATTGCTGCTGACGTTGTGCAGTGGGGAATTTGAAGATTTGGCATTGTTAGTGATCTTCTCTTCTTGCTAATTTTTTTCTTTTCGGAACACCTTTCGGGGCTGGAACTACGTTATAAAAGGTATCAAAAACTACTTTGTTGAAATAAAGTAAGGGTGTCTGTTGTCTTCACATCTTTTCAACACTCTTCTTTCCATGCCAGGTTTGTTCTCCGACCTTGACGACGTCGTACCTGTTACGGAGTCAGAGTGCACCACGGCTGGATGCCTCACGGAGGAGGTCCAAGCCTTCCGCAAGTCCGGAGAATGGGCCATTCAGGGATGACAGAGGGGAACACCTCCCAAGGACATTTCTGCCCATCAACAATGATGTTGAAGTCAGCGACGTAGCGTTCCAAGACACCTACATTGACCCACTCGTGATTACCTCCCAGCGTACCACATTCAGGCCCATTACACGGCAAGAAGCTGTTGTAAGTAGGGCTGCATTTTAGTACGCTGCTTAGCTTTAAAGGTCAACTGGACACAAAATTTTAACCTCCTGAAAAGTTCTATTTCCGCATAGTATGCCTAAAAGGACTGTAATATACAACATATGACTGCTGAAATACGCGTATCCGCGGTGGAAGCGACCATCAAAAATCAGAGATTTTGAAAGTGAAATTGAGGAGAGTGTGGCCATTACGGCCAGGCTGAAGTGACATTAGGCATGCAAACAATGTCATGTCATGCAAGCACTGTGGAAACGTGAAACGTTGACATTTCCATGTGTTTAGGAACTCAAGGAACTGCTGTTTGGGACCAGAACCGGCACATTTGGAGAGGAGTGGGCTTCGCAGGGCTTCACCTTCACCAAGTCCAATGCTGTTCCATACGGCCTGCTTCAAAAGAAGGTGGGAAAACCATGTGACTGAAAGAAACCGAAGCAAGTTGCAGGGGGACGGTATTCCTCAAAGGGACACTTGTCAAAATACAAGTTGTTGTAGATTGATATATTAGCACGCCAGGAGCACGAATATACCACTCTTACGCATAGATTTTGTAAAATAAGGTAGAAAATATTGAAAACAGGAAGATGGGTGTTGCCACCACTGGCTATGCCACGCAACCACGGTGCAAGAATATATAGGAGGCGAAACGAGGCTTCTAAATGCTGTCAGATAATGTCATGAGTGCTTGTCATAGGTTAAACTAGCGGCATCTGCTGCGGGTGAAGAAACTGTGTGGCTGCCGCGACTGGCATTTCACTGCTCAGCCCCAGAATGAAGAATGGCTGCTATCTTTTCGTCCATCAGGTGCTGCTACCCTCTCCTTTGCCATCGCAGCTACAAAGCTTTGCAGTCCACCTTGGTTTTCTTTCCGACATTATCTGGTCGCTCACCCGCGCTTGCCGCAATGGGCCGTTTTGCCTCCTATTCTTGCTCCGTGCATGCATTTTACGCCAGAAATGGTTGAAATTCCGTAACAAATATTTTAGCAATACGCCTTCACAAGTTTATAAAAACTTAACTGGAAGTTTTGGTAGTGCCATGTTTGAACGTCAATGAACAAAAAGAAGGCTAGAAACAATATCGTGAGAGCCCAGTCAACAGATCACGCAGCGACCTCTAACTCCAACAAGTTCGTTGCGGTTTAGGTGCAATACCTGGTACAATACTAGGTCAGGTAATTGTGTGGCCCTTGTACAGTGCTGTGGGCATGGCCACGTTTATTATGACCCCCTCTGTGCTTTTGCTGGTCTAAAAATACAAGGGAACGCTTATTTTGGCTAAAGTCAGTATTTTCAAGTATACACAATGTCTGGCGTAGGCAATGTTTTCCCTGGCTACCACTGGATGGCACTACTTGTCCACGCTTGTGGCGATACCAGTACGCGAGGAGGCACGCTGCAGACGACTGGTTGGTTCAACGCCAACCTTCACGCAGCCTCTAAACGGCAATATGTTTTTCTTCAACAATGCGCCAATACTGATCATGGGTTTCTATGAAGGAACGTTTTGCTTAGTGGTCCAGAGCTGGAAATGACGTTGAAGTTTGGGAAAGCATGCCTGATTTGACGGAAACTGATGAAACCGCTCGTTACATGGCAGCGTTGTATTCCGTTGCTTCTATACAGCTATACATCACCGCTGCCTCACTTGCTTCCGGTTAATCGTGATACAAACAGCAGCCGCTGTTTGTGTCATGGAATCACTTTGAGGGAAATGTGGAAGGGAAATGCGTTTTTTGATTAGCAATTTCATAGCAATTATGGCATCTTTCGGCAACGAATCAACACTAAAATGGATATGGGAAGGTCAGACTTTCGTTTGAAACCACCTTACTGGTTGTCTTCAGTGTACACCCCTTTAACACCGAGTAGAAAAAGGCCGGAAATTTCTTCTGAGCAGGTTAAGTCTATTACAGGTTTGTTTTATAGCCATTTGTGTGTATACATCGGCAGTTCAGCACTGCACACGCACTGCTGTGCTTGAATGTGGCACCAGCACCTGGTGACCAGGCACGCGCATTGACTTTCCGTGGCCGTGCTGACCAAGAGGGGTTGTAGTTTTCTTCCCCAGAAGGGGTGGAGGAGTGATCATCACTGCCCTTTAAAATAAGTACCCCAGCTGTTGTGATCGCGCGATCCAATGACGCTCGGCTCCATCGAACTATAATTCAGTACAAGATCACTGTGCACCATTTTTAAAGGTCTTTACTGGACTACCTATGGACTGCCTAAATGCAAAAATTTTGGTGCTTTCGTCACTAGTTTCAACAACTCGGCCAAAAGAACTGTTGAAAGAATGGTCGAACACGAAGCATGTATAGGCAAGACCACTCCAAACTACTAAAGCTGCTGGCATGGATAATATATGTGCACAATATTTAGGCATATTATATAGGTGTATTTGAAGCAAAATGCAAATACATAACTGACAGTACCAGCGTTCTTGTAATTGAAACCGCATGTTGGATGGGTTTTTATGGTGCCAAGTAAAGATAACTGCGCCGCAAAAACAGTGGAGAAAAGAAGCGGGATAGAAGCAAAAACTTAACAGTGTCATCCCGTGCTGTTATAAGCAGAAAGAACAAAAAACAAAAGAAGCAAACAAAAAGACATAAGCTTGTACTAATCGATGCTGTGCAACCTGTGCGAATGCCTGAAAATTGACGGGAATGGAGCTTACCTTCATTGCATTCATCATGAGGGTAATGAGAGGCGAGTGGGATAGCGTGACAGGGGGGGGGGGAAGCAGGGGTGGCAAAGGACAGTCATTGCTTGGCAGCATTTGCAATGAGCAAGCAAATACATGGTCACTCTTTTATTTTGCATTTAATTTGAGCAATCTGATTAGCTGCCTAGCGGGCAGCATAAACTGCATGCATTTAATTCATGTGCAGCACCATGCCTGTACGCATTCTCTGTTTCTGGGTCAACTTGTGCACCTTTTGACCGAGTCAAGTCATGTCGGGAACATGAATGTGTGCGGGTGTCCTTGTTACCTTGTTTTTTCAACGGCTACGGGTGTCGCTGCTGTTTTCATTTCAGGGGGGACCGTGTGGCGTCCTTGCTGCTGTGCAGGCGTACATGATCAAGGAGCTGCTCTGGCCGAAAGGAGCGACCCAGGATGCTAACCCGGGGTAATGTCATCACTTTCAAGCACAGCCCAGTCAATTCAGTGGACCATGGTTAAGGTTCTCCCTCCAGACCTTAAAGGATCTATTGCTATTGGGGAGATCGTAATTTTTGTCATGCTTGGTTTGGTGCCTCAAAATGTCCACTTAATGAAGTACTATTGCATTACATGGGGTGAGATTTCCCGTGCTTCTTGATTTGTGAGCACTGAAGTGTGAGTCTGTGAGAATAAATTGCATTAGCTAATTACTGCACACAACAAGCTGAATGCTTGCTGCCCTGTGTATTTTAGTGCCTCTAATATACTGTGTTGTCCAAAGCAGACTGTGGATGGCGCATTCTAGTAGTAACTGTGGCATTGGACACTCTACATAAAGAGTTCAAATAAGGCAACTATGGAATGGGTGCCGGTGCGTAATGTAGCTGCACTAACAAGCAGCTTCATAAATACGACAGCTGTGAAATATACAGGTGGGTCTTTTCACAAGAGATGGGACAGGTGTGCTAGGATGACATCTTTAATTTTGACGAAAATTTGATGTATACTTTCTGTACACAGGGGAAACCATATCTGAAGTTATTTTGTAAAAAAAAAAAAAATCCATTCCTCAAAAAAATTACCAATGCTGGCCCAAGTTTCGGGTGGGTAGAGCGGTTCACGGAAAATTTGAAACTCTTATTGCCGTAAAACAAAAACTACTGCAGCTATTGCCCTAGTTTTTTTTATGTAAAGACTTTGCGTACTTTCAAATGATTTAACATATTCGTGTTTGGCTTGAAGAGTGAATTCCTTTTAATGAAAATTCCCAAATTGGGAAAAATTTTGAAAATTTCCAAGATGTGGGGCCTTCTTTCTCTGCATCTAAACAAACTGGGTAGTTCAAGTAATTTAGTGTTGTTCTTTTTTTCTTGGTTAATATTCATGTCAATTTTAGTTTGTTGCCAAGACGGTTCAGTTTGAAAAAAGCACTGTACTGCAGCTAGGTAATGCGTATTGGTATATATTGAAAGCCAAGTAAAAAAAACGTAATCTTCAATTTTTTTTCGAACTTTCACAAATTAAAGCCAAGGTCGCTCTTTATCACCTACATCAAAAGCATGTTGCACTATTTGTGTTGTTTTGCAGCTACAAAGTGTTGCATGCAAGTTGCATGCAGCGCTTGCATTCAACATGCAGGCGTAGCGTGCAAGTGTAGTGCCAATTGCATGCAAGTGTGGTGCCAGTTGCATGCAAGTGTGGTGCCAGTGTTAAAGGGGCACTGACACAAAATTTTGAAGGCGAGATAACTTCGGAGATAGATTGGTGGGAACACATATACATCATCTGCAAAATATCAGCGGCGAATACAGCCTAGAACATATTTAAAATCGATTTTAAAGTGTGCGAAAGGCAACCGAGCAGCCAGCAGAGGACCACGCGCAATCGACATCCCGAGGATATTGTGTAAATAAACAACATCCAAACACGTCACAAGTTTGTGTTTGCCGCTTCCGCACTGCCGGCGTTTTTCGCCGGCTCGCCGCTCCAATCGGAGGGCCGGAGGGCGGAGCTTCTGCTCTCGAGAACGAACGACCCGATCGTTGGGGACGGAGGCGCCGTGATTTCGTCAGCTCATGGGGCAGCTGGCCGCGACCAAAGTTCTACAGCGATTCCAGGCACTCTGTTTCTATTACTGTTTATTACCATTGGATGTGAAAACGCGCCAGAGGCACGAAAAGCCCACTGAGCTAGCCGCACGGTCATTGTGCAGGCGGCGGCCACGGCCGCGAAGTGGCCCAGGCCGGCGCAGGTAGCTTGAGTGATAGCTTGTTACCGCTGCACGAAATTGTCCCCAAGTCTCGACCATGATGGCTTACATGAGAAAGGAGTTAATGATGCGATGGCGGGTTGCATTAAAAATTGTCATCTGCACCGCTTACGAGAGCGGCACTCGAATATCCGCCGCAGTGCTAAGCCGAACACATCTGTAGGCGGACCTGTAGGCAGACCGGCCGGCTGCTCCCAGCGCGCGTCTTGCCACCCACCGTCTCGAGCGTCGCGCGTCATTCTTTAGCCGCGGTAGCACTTGCACTCGCAGCGCACATCCACGGTCGCTTTTTAATTAAGCGCCTCACGAGATCAGTACGTGGGGGCATTCGCAGAAACTGCCGTCGATGCGGATTCGACAGTGCTACGGCGGCTCTGCTCTGTGATATCCCTCCGACGGTCACGTGGTCAGCTTTTTTCACACAAAATCCATCGTTTCGCGGCACTCGCTGAAACCGAAACTGCGACTGGCCGCATTTAAAATGCCTCTAATTAAACAACCGTCGCACGCTGAAGCAAATGAGGTTTCTACAAATTATAAGTAGGTCACTAGCTACTTATCGCAACAAAAAAAAACAAGATGCAAAATTTTTGTGTCAGTGTCTTTTTAAGTTGTCAACTCTCAGTCATTGATGGTGAAGAAGTTTGCGACTATGCAGAAAGGCAATGTGAAATGCAGTCCTAGATTGTCGCCATTCACATTTCGCCATTCACATTTCCGCCTGCCTAATTGTCGAAGCTAGCGTAAATGCACCTGAAATATGGAGGCCAGCAACACCCCTTCCCATTGTCCTTGCAGTGACCTCCAAGTGGACGTGCCCCGAAGAAACGCCGCCCTCACTAGGGCCCTCGCATTCATCCTGTGGCAGGCGGGCGACTCGAAGGAGGTCGTCGTGGCAAAGTAACCACATTTGCTCCTCAGATGCTGTATTAGCATGCGCACGTCTCCTCTTGAGTGAACGTGATGAACGCTCACTGATTTGCTCCCGCAGCCCGACCGGCGTGAACGTGACTCGATCGGACGGCCACCTAGCCAGCGACGGCATCATTGACACTGTGAGCAGAACTGCCTTGCAGTGCTAGAGACGGCCAGGAGTGTGACCCTGCCTTTACCTTTGCAGCTGACGCTGTCGACGTTTAAGTCGAAGGCGGCAGTGCAGGAGTACTACAGCTCCTGTATATTCAAGGTACGCTTCCCTTTTTTGTAGTTGTCAGGAGTCTGTGTGCCATTGCATTTCTAGCATCTTCAAATCATGCAAAGCTGCTTGGAGGTGCACAGACCACAAACCTTTCATGCGTAGTCCAGTAAGGCCTCTGGTGCTAAAAGGGGAAAAAAAAAACGTCCTGGACCTAAAAGGGTGGCAAGTACTCGACTAGAAAAAAGGGAAGATAAACTGCATGCTTTCATGAGGCTGCTCTGTTGAAGTTGAGAACCACAGTGAATTGAAGCCTAGCATTCCAAGCATGGTATTGCAAGCACCTTGCTGCCCAAAATTCTGTTGTGCACCTTGGGCCGTGCACATCTGCATGAGGGGCAAAAGTAGAAGTTATAGGCAAGTGAGTTATTATTTCATAAATACTGTATAAGATACCTACTGCCTTGAATTTCTTAATGCGTTCTGCTGCTAAATTGTTTAAGTTGTGAAAGCGTAAAGCTATTGAATATCGGGCAATAAACACAGTGGAACCCCGCTGATACGTTCCCCGGACTTAGGATGACCCGCTTCTTACGACGGATCACCGCGGTCCCGGCAAACTCCCCATAGAAACAATGCTCTAAAACCCCCGATGATATGACGCTCGAGCACATGCGGTCCGCTTCATACGACGGACCCTGGCGCGGAAAAACCAGTGTTTTCCCTTATTTTACACCGCTTCGCCGCCTCGTCTCGACCTTCTTTATTGTTAGCCCCCGTTTGATGCTGCTGGATGTGCAAAGGCCTGCAGGCAGGCCAAACGACTTTCTGAAGAGACGCAAGCAAGCAGGCGGGTACTCGTGATCGGGAGTTAACTTTAGACAGCCCCACGCGGCAGCAGTACGCCGACGCGCCAATCGCGAGGAGTCGAAGTTCAGTTGGCTGGCGGTCCGTGAATTTGAAGCTGCCGCTGAGCCACCGACAAGCACGAAAACACATATGATGCAACCCCACAGCGACGACCGATACCTTTGCTCTCTGCTTATCAGTGTCTTTCAAACCTGCAATGTCACTCCGCTGTGCCTATAGTTACACGCGTCCGCCGCAAGGGTGTAGACACGTACCCGTTGGCACCGCCATTTTGGTCCACTCACTGGCCGCCGCAGCAAGTCACTGTAGCAAGACCGTGCTATAATTTTCGCTGCAACACGTTTTACTTGCAAAGGAAACTAAAATAGCTATGTGTTGAGCACTTTGACCCAATTGTGACGGCACGGGACCGTTCAAAGGGTGGCCTACTAGGCCGGCTACTATGCCGGCATTTACCCGCACCCCGGTCGTACGACACCCCGGTAATACGGCGCTTTCTCGCAGTCCCTTGAGACTCGTATTATCGGGGTTTTACTGTACTTGATAACAGCCACAGTGGTTCCACTCGTATCATATGATGCATTCCTACAGCTCAGGTTGAAGCTGCACGCCTGAGACCAGCTTGTACAATCTAGTAGATCGCCGCCAAGGCAGTGCCCTGAGCTAATTTCGTAGATGCCATGTTGGTAGCCATATGCTGTGGTTCATTTCTGATGCATGTGTTGTGGAGCGTGTCACAGCCAATGGGAATTGAACACGCAACAATTGTTGCTGCCGGTGTTGGCGCCAATGCATGCGCTTTGTCCTCATGGCACCATTTTGTTCATATTTGAAGTACCTAAAACACCGTGTTCTGCACAGTGCCATCGTAGAGTAGTGGTTAGGTCACTTGGCTGTCACTGCGTGTCCCCAGGTTTGACCCCTGTCCTTGTCAGAGTTACCCAGTATGCACCAGTTGAAAAACTCCCCACGTATTGAAAACCAGTTTGTGGTTGGCCCCTGCGCTGGGAGCAAACAGGGGCAAGCATGGGATGAGTGGATTGTCCTGCTGTCCGTTGACACAAAGTTGAAGTAGCACTCAAGCTTTTGCAGCTGCTGCTGTAAGTCATAATGGATTGGATTAGATTGGAAGAGACTTTGCTAAGACATAATGGAAAAACTATGGAAATGTAAGTGAACATTACCAAATGTATTGTTTTATTATTTGGAAAGCAAGCTTTATGAAGTTCTGTTATGCAGTAAATATGTAGCAAATCTCAGTTTTTGTCTCTTAGGTGGAGGGCGAATAGGATTGACCCTAAGTTACAATGATGCACGGAATGCTCGCATAGCCCAAGTTCTTAAGTGGAGTTTCACAACTGGTGTATGCTGACGAACTCTCTCTCCCTATCACGCTATTTTTTTTAATATGTTATACGAAGCTATTTGTATGTGGTAACGCATTAAAATTTGGCTCATTCGCGTTAAAACTGGGTTCAAAACTGCATACGGAGGACTGCCTCTTATATATCGAATAAGGGATGGGAGTGGAATTATGTCAATAAAAAGGTGCCAGGACCGATCCACTCAAACCTCGTGCGGTCACCACTGTGACATCGGGGCAGTCGCTCAGGGCACAAAGCTGCATAAATTGTACTGTGTTAAGGGCTGCTGCAACTTTCTTTCCGTCTCCTTTTTTTTAACACTTGAAACACTTTTGAAACACTTGAAACCCACTCAGTTAATCGGAGCATCCATTTCTTAGATTCGGCAGCCATGAAATATGCAAAACAAATATTGCTGCGTCAAAAAATCAATACGCCTGTGCGCCAAGATTTCTACGCATGTTAAAGATTTTATAGTGGAGGGGGGGGATGTATTTAAGAATGGTTTTCTTGACTTTGCAGCTCCAGGAAGAAAACTGCTCCAGCTGTGTCACATTCTTGATATCTGTTTTGATGACACACGGCCTCAAAAGGTACGCTACTGCAACATTGGTCACGGTCTCGTTTTCTTAAATGGCATTCAGTGTTTGTGTGTCAACTATTTTGGGACAAAAATGCCTGCTTCTTTTGGTTGACAGGATTCGCGAGGAAATGGACGACGAGAACAGCTCACTGATTGGGAAGCACAGCCACTGTAACCAGGTAAACAATCCTCCCCCTTCCATGGAAAGGAAGCATAGAAAAAGAATCATGGAAAGGAAGCATAAGCATGCTGTAGGAATTATGTCTCCTGTGTTTGCTTTTGGAGACCTGTCAAAGTTTCACTATAAAATTTAATGGCAGCAAAGTCACTGCATCTGCTTGAACATCGGGCTTATCGAGGATTTTAAATAAAAAGAAAGAGGAAAGAAGTAATCTTAAAAGCGTTACTCGGACGCTTATCGAAGACGTGATTTGCAAATTTGCATGAGCATTGCTGCTCTGGCTGATTCAATGTTTCTTTCGTGATTGCAGCATCGTAGGGTGACGCTCGTACATACCATAAACCCTCGTTACAACAACTGTTGCTTTATGCACTCTCGACTGGGTTAGTCAAAGCATATCGATATAGTTTGCTATAGATTGCTGCGCTTAAAGTTAACTTTGAAGTTGCGAATGCGTGCTCACAGTATCGCTCATGGTGCTTACGAGTTGGCGAGTAATTGTCCCCGTCGCCGGTGAATTTTCTGCACCCTTCATGTTGCTGCACCTTTTTCTCCAAGTGACCCTTTCGATGCTGAGCAAGTGACCGTCCTTATCACCAGCAGGGTAGCTTTGGCCCCTCTTGACCAGGCTCTGTGAAGCTGGGCACATAATTGTTTGTGAACAGGTGGAAGGCAACTTTGAATCCTTCGCTATGGCTGATGCAGTTACTACCGTCATTGCCCCAGCTAGGAACACTGAAATAGCAGGCTTGGTTCTTGGTGGCCTCGGTGAGGAAGTCGCCAAGGGCTGATAGGTGAACAGGCTCATGCAATACAAGCTGTGGCACAGATGCAGGTTAGCAGTTGGAGTGCACGGGGGGTGACCGTGACCTCCAGCTGTGCCTAAACAAGCTAAAGTGGGCACTCCGCGTACCCGTCAAAAATTACCCAACAGAGTCATCTTACCGCCTTTTTTATACCTACTCAATAAAGGTGTGGTTGGCTGAATATGTGGCACTTTCCACTTCTGTAGAGTTGCCATGACTAACTTGACTGCACTAATAGGGAGCAGCCATGTATGTCAGATTACCACTTATATTGAATTTTTTCACCGTCCCATTTACTTCATTATAACGAGGGTGTGCAGTACTTATTTACGCGTGTGTGTATGTGTGAATTGTGGGCAAATCCCCGTGATACATGTTGTTTAGCAGTTTAGAATTCAAGACCTTTCAAAAACACCGGCACTTAGCGTTGGTTTGTGTCATGTTGACGGCGTGTTTCCAACCAGCACAAAGCATGTTACAACTTGCTAGTTCATGTAAGGCATTTTGTGTTCTAAAAACACTGTGCTCGTCACATCCTGGAACTTGAACCTTGGAAAGGAAAAATTTTCTTTCAACATGTGTAACGCATGTGTTTGTGCATGGGCACACGAGCTAAAGCTTTGGCTTAAATGAACCATGGGGACAAAATGCAAGTATGGGTCATTCAAAAGACTGCTTCGTCTTCATAACAATGACGCCGATTTCATCGCAAACTTCATAATGAGTGAAAGCTCGTTAATTTGAATTCCAATAATTTGAACTTATGTATAATTCAAATTAATAAATTAATTGTACGATTTGGTCTGGCCGAGTGCCCATAGAGGTCTGTGTATGATAAAGCCCATTAATTCAAACACAAGTTGGTTCCACCACGAATAATCCAAACTACGCGCCACCGCGCCAGCGGCTTGGGGCCTGGCCATCGGCTAAAGAAACGCACCCGCTGCCTGCACATGAAGCTGCGTCGCCTCCGGAAAGGAGAGAAAAATGTAGAGAGAAGTTAAATTTGGTAAAAGCAATCTAAAACACCTGTGGCAAACCTTTTACGAAGAAGTTTCTTTCGGGGACCATGTCGAGATCAACATGAATTCAGGGTGTGGGGTGTGCTGACTGGTGGCATCATTTCTGAGGTTAGATGTGCAGTTGGTTAACCAAGGACCACACTAAAGACAACGGGGATGGGGCAGACAAAGTGCCAGTGTGGCCACCTCTCAGAAGTAATGACCAGATAGAATGCGGCCTGTCGCTTTTCAGTTTGGAAGTACAGTTTGGAAGACGACTTCAAAGAGACCGTAAAAATTTGTTCGTATTATCAGAAATTCATCTTAAGCGGAGGTTTTTGCATTGTGAACGTTACAAGAGAGCTAAAATTTTTGTTCGTCTTAACCATAGTGTTTATCTTAACCAAGTTCTTCTTAACGGGAGTCCACTGTATATGCAAAAAGAAAGCCTTCCAACACACTCGTCGGTGAGAGAAAAAAAGGTGCTGGCTTTCCATTCAAGGCAGACTTTAATGGCAGGCTTTCTCGAGCAATTAATTGCTGACATGCTCTACTGCTCCCCATTCGCGTTATTTGGCTCTTGTTCTTCAGTTTCGTTAATTCGAGTGTTTATTAATTTGAACTGATGTGGCACCCATTAGCAATTTGAATTAACGAGCTTTTACTATGGTAAAGAAAACTTGTGAAGCAGGGGCGACTTTTCTATGACGTCACGGAATCTTGTTTTTCACGCTCCACTGTGCCCCACCCCATGTGGGGCTGCCCTGAAGGCCCTTTCCCTCTAATTTCCTCCAACGAGCAGTGGGAGGGGGCACTGGGTAGCTCTGACCTAGGGGCACAACTCTCCCTCGTGGACAGGGCTACGCTAGTTTCTGCCATTCTGGAGCCTGCGGCCACCCCGACCCCTTAAACCTACTGCAAATAAAAAAATTCTCTCTCTCTATCTCTCGCGCGATTGCCGGCCACCAACCTAAGCCACCATCAAGAAATATGACTGTAGTGGGGCCTGTAGTTTCATCTGATCATATCACTTGATTGTGAACATGCCGTTAAAACACTGATAAAAATGCTTTTGGTGCTGGCCCATATGACGTGACGCATTCCCGTAATACGTCACTGTTGTACGAAATTTAACATTTTTCAATCTTCCTCACTTTTTTTTCTGTTAAAAAAAATGTCTTTCATGGCTGGCATGGAGCGGACTGAATTACCAAAGGCTAGTTCTTTAAAACTGAGCAAAGTTGTATTCTCTCTCCATGGCCCCTTTGAATTCCCCTAATGTCAGCTTTTAGGGGTCAAGCACCTTCGTGGCTGGGGCTGTTGGCATCTCCTGTTGTCGTCGTCGTAACTGTCATCTCATGTAGTCAAGGTAGTAAAACACCGGGAAGCTTGTTTATGCCTAGAGCTAGAACGTAACGCGTACTAAAAACACACCGGCACACTTGTTTACGCCTCACACTGAAGCGCTTCGTAACACGTACTAAAAATACACCGGGACACTTGTTTACGCCTCGCGCTAGGGAGCTTCGTGCTTCAAAGGCAAGAGACTTTTACAGCAAAGCTGTATACCTCTACCCCCAATGGTTTCATCTCCTTTGGCAAAAATGCCATGGCGCCAAGAATACACTTATACACTGCATGCTTCACCCCTCCCCAGGTTTCACATTAGTGGAGATGGCCCGGGATTTTTTTTTTGTTTCCAACATTGTTTAGCCTAGTTGGCCTAGAAGATGGGAAAGCCTGGAAATTTCTAAAATTCTTTTTGTTTCTTTCATTTAAAGTGCTTGGCAGTGCTTTTAGTCTCACTGTCCCTACATCCAATGGTCTGCTCATTAGTGGGGCAAGGGGGTTGAAAATTGGGGAAATGGCAAAAAGAGTGGTATCGCCATCATCATTCACAGATATTAGTATCAGAAGGATTGAATGCTTGTGATTGTAGATGGGACGAGCCACCACGCTATAGTGTGCTGCATTTGAACAATGGAATGGTAACCAACTGAAGACTCAAAGCGTTGCACCTTACGTACTCTGGGCAAACTGTGTAAGAAGAAAAAAAAAGAGGTCTCCCCTTGGAGTGCAAAATGCATGTGTGTTCATATGCTCTTCAGAGTAGTTAGTGCTACTCCTAAAAGCATATGATGATGTTCTTGCAAAGTTGTGCTCGAGACCTATTGTTTCTGTTAGTTGGAACTAACATCTGATGAAGGGGCCCACGTTCTTCACACTCGCTGCTAGTGCTGTCGTCGATACAGTTCTGCAAAAGTTCTCTGGAATTACTGAATGGGGCAAGGGCATATGTTTGGTATCTGTGGTTGCAGTTCAGAGCACAGGTAGGTTAAAAATATGCTCAATAAAGGTTCAAATTCAAAACTGAAAGAACAAAAGGTGCAGTTCATCAGTTGTTCCAGTGAATTACTCCAAGTGCTTAGACGTGCGAGTCTCTCTCTCTCTGTGGCCCAGGAAGTGGTGAACCTGCTGCTTGTGGGCAAGGCAGTGACCAACATCTTCAACAACGAGGTCAGCTTTGGCAGGGAGGAGACCACTGTGCTCAGGGGCATCACCTCCAGGTCCAACATTGGCCTGCTGTCGCTCTACGAGCACTACAAGTCCTGTCAGGTGGGAATGCGGCCGGCATTTGTCCACAAGTGTGGGACCATTTGTGACCATCTATGTGTCAAAATAAGCACATCTCTTTAGTACTTTAGTCATTTGGTAAATAAAAGTAGTTCCAGGGTAGTCTGCCATATTTACCGTATTTACTCGCGTAATGAACCCGCTTTTTTCCATAAAATTCGGCATGAATTTGGGGGGAGAGTTCATTATGTGGGAAAAAATTTCAACAGATTTTTAAAAGTTGAAGTTTCATGCAGTAAAGATGCTAAGAGAAGCGCTGTTCATAGCCTTACCATTTTCATAAAAACCCAGAGGTAATTATGCAATCAAATTTCTTTTTTATTCCCATCATGCTAGTGGCCCCCCACTCGCCATGGAGCTGTCCTCTTCACTGAAGTTGCTTGTTGCTTCACATTCATTGTTGGCCCACAGCGCACCGTCTTCCGTGCCATCAAGGCACTCCAAAACTTCTTTTCCAACACCGGGAAACTTCCCTTCTGTGGGCCCACGAAACGCACAGCGATCCCTGTTCACCGCCCAAAAACCTCTCGTTTTCGCGCGTAGCGTACAGGCACTCGGTCAACACTGAAGTGCCACCCAGCCACGTGGTTTCCATACGCATCAACGCATGCCCCACCACCTTCAGTTTAAAACCGGCTGCGTAGCTCATGCACTGGCTTATCGTACGGTCTGCACCAGGAGCTCAAAAAAAAGGTCGGAACACACCTGAACAACAAAACTATGGAGCACAATGGGCGAAGTTGCGAAACAGCAAGAGCAGAGGAGTGCGGAGTACGTTTAGTGCTTTGTTCGCACACCACAATGTTTTCATGACACAAGGTTCGCTTTTTGTTCAGCAGGTGGTGCACCGCAAGCGTGCAATTGTTACATTGTGAGCCACGGCATTCGCACTCACGTCTCCGGCTACTGTTGAGATTCCTTTTTGTTGGAATTCGTTCTTAGCGTTTCTGCTCGTACTGTAGTGCAATATCAAGCTAATGTGATAGTCTACGGCATGAACAACCATGGTGAAATAAAAACATGTTCCCACTGCATTTTTTATTCAAAGTGACAAAAAAAGTAAATTCTTAAGAAGAAAAGTTGGGGGAGGGTTCATTACGCGAGTGAGTCCATTACGCGAGTAAATACGGTAGTTTCTGGTCATTTCTTCAAGAGCGGTTCCTGGGTAGCTAAACAAGTGAGCTTTGCTCAGCTTGCAGCTAAAACAAGAGTGCTGGTTGGAGGACGGAGACCCAGAAACTAAGATAGGAGCCAGATTCCAGAAAAATATGGCGTGGTCTATTCATGTGGCTCCTTTTCCTTCAATCTGCAGTGGGGGTTTTGAATGCTTTCAGGCACTTAGCAGAAGCGAGACACAGGTGCATCAGCTTTCGCAGACGTTAATTTTACTTCACCTTCCGAAACCAGAAGCAGTCTGAAGCCACTCAAGCTCAGGCTTGGGCCCACTCCTCACTCCTAAATCAAGTGTCATGCCAGCCTGGTGTGGTTATTCTGGCCACAGCAATGCCTGCCTGTCTTAAGGCCCAACCACATGCAGCATACTTTCGGCGTTTTCATGTGCCGATGTTGTCCCGCATCGACACGCATCAGCGCGCGTCGCCAAAAATGCATGGCGACATGAGCTGATGCGCCAGATATCGGCGTCAACGCAGCGCAAGACAGCATCGGAAAGCGGGCGGCAGCATCCTGGGTTTCCTGTCCTTCTCGTGGTTTGGGGTCATTCCTTTCAGCAGAAAACAATCAATTTCTTTTTAACCTGGGTAATCGGTTGCCTTGAGACAAATTGCAAGCTATTTCTGTTCTAAACTGCTCATTCCTTCATGGCTTGTTTGGCTTTCATCGGGGAGATCGGTGATATGCGATAGCTTTGTGTGAGTTAAATAAGGGAGCTCTGGCTACATCGCATGCAGTATTAGCATAATGTGGCTTGTCTGCAAAATTGGTGCGTGACGAGCAAGCATTATCAACGCCAGAATTCTAGCGGCGCATTCCATTCCATTCGTAGCTACCGTGGCTTGCACAGGGGAGACCGGGGATCTGCGATAGCTTTTCTTGACTCAAATAAGGGAGCTGTGGTTACATCGCTTGTAGCACTAGCATTATTGTCCTCAGCTCCAAGATTGGTGCGCAAGAAACAAGCGTTACCACTGCTCAAACCTCTCAAATACGACCAAAACAAAGCACCCCCGACAATATTCGTGGGCAGCCTCGATAAGTATACTGAATTCTTCGAGGCCGCATCGTGTCCTGGCGTGGTCGAGCGGTTGAGTGCCGGACGTCTGTTTTGAAAGTCCGCGGTTCAAATCCTGGCAAAGCCTTCTTTTTTTTTTTTTTTTTTTTTTTTTTTTTTTTTTTAAGCAGGGTTTAGAAAGGGTTCCAGAGTACCTTGCCTTTTAACCTACAAATGGCGTTCGACGGTAACCTCAGTATCAAGGCAGCGCTGAAATTTGTTTTGCTTACACTTAGAATTCATGAACGTGCAGTCGGTACATAAGATGAAGGTTAAATCAAGTAGCAAGTAAAGCAGTTGTGTGAAGTGCATCTTCATTTATCATCCTATCTTATTTTGTTCAGATTTGACCGTTCTGACTTGAGATACATTTCGTAGCATTACAATATTTGCCCGCCAACATTTAAAAATGAATAAAGAAACCAAGTTTTTTTTTTTTTTTTTTTTTTTTTTTAATCCTAAAGCTAGGGTCTTGATAATTGCTGTTCAAGAATCGACAATAACTGCTCATAAACAACTCCAACAGGATGGCATACGTGTACAGAAATGCCCGTCGACGTAGCGACTGGCGCGCGACTTTGCCGGTCTCATACGGTTGCTCGCCCTCTCCTGCGGGTCGGCGCGTTGCCGCTGAACGACGCTGACGCTCGCGTGACGCGTGATTTCGTGCCCATGTGGTTAGGGCTTTATACGCAGAGAATGACTATTTGATCTTGTTTGGGCACAAATAAATTAGCAGTACCGTATTTATTCGAATCTATGTCACTCTCGATTGCAGGCTGACCCCCGAAATTTGATAAGGCCGAAAAAAAAAAAAAGATAAAATCTTACCTCGAATGCAGACCGAATGAAAAAAAACGCTGTTTCATTGGCAGAAAACTCTGCATTTTTATTGTGTAAGCGCACACTTTGTAGGCACGTACATATAGAGTTTATTCGTCTGTCATCGTCACCATCGTCCGCAACATCGCTGTCCTCTGTTGCTGAGTTCACCCCAGAGGGCATCATCCTTTCTTTCGTCCATCGCGTTTAAAATACAACACTTTTTGAAAGCTCTAATGACTTTTTCATCTGGAATTTCATTTCACGCCGTGGCGATCCAGTTCAACAGCTGGCCGAGCAAAGCATGCTTGATGCGCGCCGGTTGGGGTGAGCTGATGTTCTTCCGACATAAGCCAGTCGGTATAATGCTTGAGGAGCCAATCTTTAAAGGCCTTATTAATGACGACGTCAAGCAGTTGGAGTTGCCTAGTCATGCCAGCAGGGATTGTGGCGATGTCTGTGCCAGCACGAGAAAGCACGGTCTTCATGCTGCCAGTCAGATGGCTGCAGTAGGAATCGAGGGCTAGAAGTGACTGTTGGCACAACGCGGCCCCTGAACGGCGTTCCCAAACCGTTTTCACCCAGTCCTCTATCAAGCCGCTGGGCATCCAACCTTTGTCGTGAATGCGCACAACATTTCTGGGGAACTTTTCACCGCTGGTAGAGTCTTGCACTTGAATAGTGTGTATGGAGGTAGTTTTCATCCATCGGCGGTGCAGCACAACATTGCTGCCGTTCGCTGCTTTTCGTAACCCGCTGCCCTTAGGTTTACTTCCTTCGCACCCCTTTTTGTTCATGGTGTATTCCATTGGCATGTCGAAGAACGCTGGGGTTTGGTCGGCATTTGCAGTGTGCCCCAGTTGGTAGCTCTGTACCCGCTGTTTGTCCATCACGTAGCACTGAAACTTGACGAGCTTCTCCTTGAAGCCAGCGGGCAGCTTCTGACACACAAAGGTCCGTCGTTTTGGGCTGAAACTGAATCATTTCGTGAAGCGCGTTGCCTAGCCCCTGCCTGCTTTAAAATTGGCTCGTGCAACACCCTTCATGTTGGCAGCTTCCCTGGCTTTCATCTGGATAACCTTTGTTGTCATGGGCATTCCCACTTCCCTTTATTCCCTGATAAAATCTGCAACAACTTCTTCCACATCATGGTGTCGGGCTGTTTTTGATCTAGTGAACGCCGTGAGCGTTGCTGCACAGCTGAGCAGCTCGGTTCGTTGTTTGCACCATCGTCAAACATTCTCTTCAAGCTCGCTGAACTCATGCTGTACTTGCAGGTTTGAAGTTTTCTGTGCATGCAAAATGACCTTTCGCTTAAAGGATGCACTGTAGTGGCACCGCTTGGTTGCTGCCATCGCTTCTCAAGCACAGGTGGTGCAGGCGTTTTGCAAGGACGTTGTTAAAGCGCGACACTTCCAAAACTCTACCAATACGACTGCAATGAGCGATCGCTTCCAGAAAACTGTCAACTCCGCGCCTGCACCACTGCGCCATGCGAGAGGAAGAGAGGAAGGGGTGTCAAAGTGCGTGGCAATCACCGGGGCTGTAATCACGTGACACAATCCACTCTAGCTGGCGTGAAAGCTCGCCGGCTCGACGACCCTTGCTGCATGAACATGGCGAGAGGCGCGACCTGCTCAGAGTTATTTAGAGCTCAGTGTAAATAACTCTGAGCAGGTCGCGCCTCTCGCCTCTGTGGCGAGAGAGCAGCTGACGAGCGACCGCAAGCAGGTGCTTGCATCGAGCCCCTGCGAATAGGCGGCCCGGCATGCACCCATGAGGCCGGGTTGTAAGTGCCGAGCGCGGGGACTCGCATCGAGACCCTGCAAACAGGCGCCTCGGCGTGCGCTCATGAGGCCGCAGCGCCAAGGTGGCAGAATTTTTAAAAAAGCGCTTCAGCCGCGGGCGTGTCGTTGGGCCACTTGTCGCTACTCCTCAATACTGGCTTGCTGAAATATTTGCGTCACAGTGAGGGCAAAGTTAGGCGACTTCTGGGAAATCGGTACTCGCACGTTAGGCCATGGGTGCTTGGAAGAGGCTCGAGGAGAACTAGATATATCCGCTTCTTGGATCATCATCAGCATTCCTGAGGATAAAGAAGAACCTGCCATAGCGTTGCTGGAGCGGGTGTTGTTCCCCAGGTTATTCTTTTTATTTTTGGGAGGGGGGGAACATGGAAAAAGAATTGGAAGAATTGGTACTGAGAGATTTCGGAACAATGGACAGTATGAAGCACACAATAATACGGTTCGCCTGTGTAGACGGGAGGCCGCTCCTCTACCGCTGAGACTGCGCGACCACATCACTATGCAGCTACTGTAGAATGTCGTGAAAATGAGCCTCGGGCGCGCATGCAGAATAGCCTGCACATGGCAGCCTGAGATCGGCGCATGCCAAGCCGTCATGCCGCTAGTGTGTCCGGGTCCTCAACGGTCAAACCGTGGTACTCAAATCTAAGCCAATCCCCCCCACTTTCATACAGTGTTTTTTCTGAAAGAAAAAATCAACCTAGATTCGAGTAAGTACGGTATCTGTTGTGCCATACATGCAACTCTGTGGATGTGGAGTGTCACTTGCTAAAGCTCTCATCATTACTTCATAGTTCATTGGCCCTTGCAGTGCTATGTTACTTAAAGAAAATAAGCTTCCAAAAATTTAAATTATTTCCTTAGTATTCGTTTTTCCCATCCACAGCAATATTTGTCACATGTCCACATTGACTGACGAAGTGTTAGAAAACGGCGATTTGACGTTCCTAACCATTAAGTGTATTTCCACACGAATAATTATTAGGAATGGGCTGCATATTCATAAGCTCATACAAACTGAATCCAGCATCTCCTGCCTCCCTGAACTGGCTGCAGGCGCAAGAAATGAGACAGACGCAGTGCCTAGTCTTCTTGATTCTCAGTGGTGTTTCCTGCTCTTCCTCTTCAGGTGGGCTCGTACTACAAGGACCCCAAGTACCCCATCTGGATTGTGCTGAGCGAGAACCACTTCTCGGTGCTCTTCGCCAAGTCATTCGTAGCGCTCGAGCCCGGCGAAGAGAGGTTCGACCTCTTCTACTACGACGGAATGAACAAGCAGGAAGAGGAAGTGCGCCTGACGCTGGGTACGAACACTGCACTGCGCGGCGATGCCTCTTCAAATTTGCCAATTTTGGGAGTTTAAGGGTCGGAGCAAACTTTCTTATTTCTTGGCGTATTGTAATGAAATTCGGTAGGCACCTTGGAAAGCACTCAAAATTGTGATATTAAACGTTTCATAATGATACCTTCAGTAGTTTTTGTGTTACGGAGATTTACAGGTTGTCCACTCGTGGAAAGCCTAGAGAAGTGACAAAACATGGTAGGAAGTTCTAAATACTTTTACATTGTAGCCAAAAGAACACTACAGGGTATGACATTCCTAGAATTTTTTTTAAACCCTGTGTTTTTTTTTATGTATAGCATCATTTTCACCTGTAACCATTTGTACACAACTAGTATTGGCATAAATACTAAATAAAAAAAAACTGCCCGAAATTGAAAATCAGAAAATGTCGTACCCTGCGGAACACTTCAAGAATTAAAAAGAAAAACAGGAACAAAATCTGTCCAGTGGTTGCAGTGGTATCCTCTCCACGGGCAACAGGGAATGCCTGAAACGCACTTTTGAGAAAACGGCTCTCAAAGTTTACAGAACACTTGATGTCCCTCAAAAGGCACCGGATGCATTGTCCTTGCTGTCCTTGCTAGAGAATGATCTCTTGAGCTTTTGCCTCTTGATCTGATGTGGTGTCGCCAAAATGGGTGTTTTTCAATCATCGTAATCAATTTTGCTTCCGCCTCCCCCCACAAAATCATTTTTTTAGTGCTTTTAGAGGCCGTTTTCTGGCACAATATTTTTATACAGCATAGAATAAGAGTTCTGGAAGCCAACGCAGGCAGTTCCAAAAATGATTTCTTTCGGCGATTTCCGCAACCCGATCCTTGCGTCCCCCCTTAACATGCCTAAGCTACACCAGGGCTATGAGGTGCGCCATTGTGGAAGGCTCCGAATCAATTTAGACCACCTGGGGATCTTTGACGTGCCCCGAAACATCGACACATGAGTGTTATCGCTTCTCGCCTCCATTTGAAAAGCGGCCGCAGCCGAGATCAAACCTGCATCCTTGGGCTCAACAGCAGCAGTGCTTTTGTTGCAGGAACTGCGAGGTAGAAGGTTGCATTATTACCATGTGTGCTTTCTGTAAGTTGTAGCATGGGAGAGCTTGTACGAAGGTGGGAACATAAACTTGATGTTTTGATTTAAGCATTTTTTTTAGCTCTTTTGCTGCTGTGCATATTCAAAATCGATCCCTTTGATCGACGATTTCAATGGTTAATTTGATGGAGTTTTAGGCATTTCTAGGACAAGTAAATCCATCTGATGCTTAGCTTAGAATCAGTATCAGTTCTGTTATCATTTGTTCTGGAAATACATCATTTGGGATGCAAATCTGTAACTCTGGAGTATAAAAATTGGGCGTGGCAGTCATGCTCTGCTGCTTGGGAAAAAAAGCTCGTACCATTTGTAATTACAGTGAATCGGCACTTAGTGTTTGTGATTAGTGCACCAATAGTAAATCAGAAGCCGATTTTCCGTCATTGGACTTGCGCTGTCAAGGGAAAACACCGGTCCTGTGGTGATACTCAGTCAATTCAGCTGAAAATATTACCAGGTGTTTATAGTTATTGATTTTAACTGGTTTTATAACAATTTGCATGGGAGGTCCAGTGATAGTGCCAGATGCCATTATGACCACATTCAAATGTTTTCAACAGTTTGTTTTATTTTCTGGACTGAAAAATTCTTATTTTTAGCAGCTCACAGTTATCCAACTGTGATCTGCTTTGCCATGGTGCTTTCGTGGTACACTACTGCTCCCCCAAAAAAGCATGCCACTCGTGATTCTAACTTATCCACACCTGATTTGTGTCATAAGATCTCCAACTGCAAGGCCCAAGTTGACGAGAGTCCACTTGTCATCGGCTCCATTCTAATGGTTATTTCAGTAAAACTGACAAAGTCTGCAAGAGTTGCCATTTTTGTGGGGAAATGCATGTGGCACTGCAGTACGAGAAGTGTTAGTTATTAGACCACCTATGTTAAGTGACAGTTCCTCGGTGAAGCGGTGGTGAGCTCAGTTCTATTGTTGTGTACTATCTGCAATAAGGGCTGTGATAGCAAGTCAGCTGAAGCATAATAAACAGGCACTCAATGTCAGCAAGTGTTCACCGCCACCTTTTATTTTCAACTCTGAGTGGATTGCTTAAAGCAGCCTTGCAAAAATCTCATGCTGGTCATAAATTCAAAATTCACCAATGAGAAGGCTTTTACGTAATGTGGGAAAGATTTGTTGCCAGCAGTAGGAAAATGATTGGTTTCTTTGAGAGGGCCGTCCAAAAATGCACCACTTAAAATTGAGAAGCTGCTTCACTGCATTATGCGGCACCACAAATGCTAACATTTATTCAAACACCAAACATCGACTTTATTGTGGTAAGAGCAACATCATCTGCAGATCCTTCATAATAATGGACAATTGATTGTTATACGCCAACATTTCCAGTTGCTTGATTTTCTGTAGGTTGCTGCACTTTTTCGGGATGAAGCCCCTTAGAGGCTCAGGCTGTCGGCATCTCATGTTGCCATCGATGTAGTCACGGTACTAAAACACTGGGACACCCGTTTACGCCTCGTGCTAGAACGTCGTCATTGTCTCATGTCATCGTGGATGTAGTGACGGTACTAAAACACCGAGACAATCGTTTACACCTCGCGCTGGAACGTCGTCGCCGTGTCATGTCATCGTCGATGTAGTGACAGTACTAGAGCATTGGGACAATCGTTTACGCCTCGCACTAAAATGTCGTCGTTGTCTCGTGTCATCGTTGATGTAGTGAAGGTACTAAAACACTGGAACAATTCATTTACGCCTCGCACTAGAACGTCATCGTCGTCTCATGTCATCGTCGATGTAGTGAAAGTACTATAACACCGGGACAGTCGTTTACACCTCGCTCTAGAATGTTACGCATACTAGAAGAGCACACCAGGGCACTTGTTTTCCAACGCATCACACTACTATAATGCTTCGTGCTTTAAAGACATGAGACTCTTACAGCCAAGCTGTATACCTCTACCCCCCCAGCGGTTTCATCTCCGTGGGCAAAAACGTTAACGCGCCAAGAATGCTTACACGTTGCATGCTTCGTCCCTCCCCAGGTTTCCCGTTAGTTGAGATGGCCCGGCGTTTTTTTCCATGAAGACAGTGCCCTGAAAACTTTTCCTTCTGGCTGTTTAAACAGCCTAAATTATGACGACAGCACTAGTGCTCGTTACCATTATGTGTTCTGCATAGACTGTTCGCTAGTCAGTTCTGATCCTACTTATGCCATGAGTTATGTTCACTGTGGTGACCAGTGCCCTTCCTTGCAGATCCTACAGTTGGCATAACAAATGAAGACGTCGTGATGACACCCCCGCTTGAGCTGTGCATTCGGACGAGGTATGCCCTCTCCCCACGTTCACTCTTCTTCCACTTCTAGGCACTGTACTTTTTTCCCCTTTTCTCATTTCAGAATTGCTTCGCAGTCTACTTTTTCACTGCTATGAGCTCACAACATGGCTGAGTTGATATCGCTAGCTATCACTTGCATAAAATTGATAATGAAGTCCGAAATGTAGCATTATCAAAGAGGAGTTTTTCAGTTTTCTTTTGGCTTGTGGCTGGTGCGTTATGGAATTGAAATCGAAGGTTGCAGTATGCGGGACTGCAGATGCTCGCCACATAAGCTAAAATAGCAAAAAACTGTTCTGAAGCATATTGTAAATGGGCGAACGTATTTTTCGGAAGATAAGGCTATTGACCGTTTCAGCGTTGCTGAACGGAGGGGTACATTCTCCATTTTTGTCCAGTCTTAGGACTGACATACCCGTGCATTTTCCGCCCACATACCTACCTCCCAATGCACCTAGGAAAGAAACCGGCACTAAGCATGTATCACCCCCCTTACAAGACAAGCACTAAAAGAACCAACTCCTTTGAATGCATGGCATTCTTTGCCGAGTACACCCACAGCCAGGTTCGTGTAACGCCCTGCATTTCCACAATAATGCAGATATCACGAAAGTTTCACCTGTAATCGCTATAATAGCATAAATGGAGATAATTGGTCGAACGAAATTTTGACAAACTAAAAAGATAAGTACAATATTGTGGATAATGGCAGACCATGTTTGCCCTGCATTTCCACAATAATGCTGATTTTGGGGAAGATCCACCTGTAATTGTTATAATAGCATAAATAGAGATAATTGGTCGAACGAAGTTTTGAAAAACTGAAAAAATAAGAAAAATTACAGAAAATGGCAAACCATGTACCACCCTGCATTTCCGCAATAATTTTTCATTTCAAAAGCTCACTAGCAAGATGTAGCTGGTGAGCTGCTTATGTGCTCGTCAGTCGGTTGTCATTTGGCAGTAGAAAGTGAACTGCTTTGCATTTCTGGCCGTTGCACTTTTTGCTATTGCTCTTTCTACCACCTTGAATTTCCATGCTGTGAAAAATGTCTTGAAAAAATAAAATCCTAGTTGTAAGTTTGGCGCTCCCAAGTAGAATTCTAATTGTAGTTTTCCAGCTTGATTTTGAGTTAGCTGTCGAATTCTGGCCTCTTTGTGCCAGAGCTTTGAATTCGATTTCATTTTTACTCCCATCCTACTTAAAGTAAATGTCGCTTCGTTGTTGCTTTCAGGTGGAAAGGTGCGCTGGTCTCGTGGAACAACGCCGAACCACTGCTGTGATCTTCTCTGCTTGTTGGCAATCCCGTTCTAGTCGTTGCGGAGCGAATTTTAGTCGTCGTTTGCTCTTCTTTCGAGTTTATTTGAGCTGAAGATCAAAAACGTGCTGCTTTTATAGTGAATATACACACATTTTACAGTAGTCTATGGCTGCACCTTGTACATAGGTTCAGCAGGTGTCATTGTAAGCGAGGCGCAGTGCTTTTTCCTATTGCAGATATTGCGTGCTCATTTGCCCTTGCGGCCTGCTGGAGTGTGCTACATACACTCTGTACGCTCAACAGCTTGTGTGCATTACAGAATAGTTGTGTTCACTCGTGGCGTGATCATAGATTGCAGTCAAGCACACACAGTTGCTACAAGTGCAGCAAGAGGGAAGCCCAGAACTGTATTTGAAAAGCAGGGTGTCAAGTACGGACTCAGCAATCACGCGTAGTCATATTTTACCTTTGGGTGCTTTTACCACTTTTGCCCGTTTTGTTAGGCTTTTGACGTTCATTTACACCGAACAGTATTTTACATTGTGTTTTATGTGATTTGTGTTTTAAACAGGCATCTTCCTTTGTTCATCACCCCAATTGTAACAGGCTAAATGAAAATTGAAATTTGTGCCTAGTTGGTTGGTGTCTATCCCTTGGAAACAAGCCCTCAATTACTCATTCTGCTTCTATAAATCTTGAATATTGGCTCTGTTGTTTCGTTCTTTCTGAAGACCATTGTCAGTGTGGTTCGAATTGGAGTGATGGTGAATTGCTGGTGTGTCAGCCAGCCCTCTTGCAACAGGTGAAGATGACCTATTCGAGCAATTTCTAGCCTGTCGTGCTGGGACCATGTGACTGCAATGCGTGGTGACATCAAGTACTCCCCTTTTGTCATTATTTCTTTTTTGTCTGGTTGCTGAGACCAGATTTCATTTCCACAGGGGTCAGAACAAATATTGATTACCTAGGCAAATTGCTGATGTTATACGCATTCTATTCCGGCTACTGAATGTGACATTGCCATTACTTTGAGCTCCACCCTCGCCAGTTGCTTGGTGACGCCACAAGCTTTGCTTTCCTTACTGCAAATCAAGCGAGAGAAGTTCAACAAACAAGTTTGCCAATCTGATGACCGGCTTGGCTATATAACTTAGCATCAATCCTACATTATGTGCCGCAGATGTGTCAGGACTATTTGCGGGCACAAAAAATGTGATAAGGCTGTACCAAAGAAAGCAGGTCAATGATGTGAAATGTTGGCAATGGCAATTTCTTTTTTTTTTTTCTATTCTTTTGTGCCTGTTCGGGTTTTAGAAACATGTGCCGGGATTGCGGCAAAGTCAATTTCGTGATTTCTATTGTCATCATTGGTGTGGTGTGTAACGAGGTTTCTGCCACAAGGTTTAACAACAGAAAGAAAATAGATGTGGGAGCAAATGTTGTACAGAAATTCACGAGCTTCACAGTCCTGAGAAATCGCATAAATTCTGACAAGTTGGCACACGTATGAGAATTGCTGAAGGTGTATGCTCCAGCCTTTTCTTTTTTTGACAGTGAATTTGTTTTCGTTAACTTTGTAAAAGTACAGCAACAAGTACTTTTATAACTTGGCATCTTTTTTTTCTGCATACTGAATCACACATGACAATATGGTGACTCCACATTTCAAGCTGCATGGAACTTACAATTGTCACAAAATCCGATATTGTAGCGTTGAGAATAAACATAATTAAAATCTAAGCAACTGTGGAGGGAATTATACAAATCTTCAGAACTACCACTAGTGGCCAGTGCTACAGGGTACAACCTCTGGAATGCTGGGTGATGACATCAGTGGTCTCTCCATGGCATCACCCAAGAAGCTCACAGGAGGAAAAGTATTCTAGAAACCCACTGAACTGCTTTCGTTAAGCACAAAGGCGATTGAGACATTGTATGTCAAGCCGCTAAGCCTGTTATAAAAAGAGTAGGCAACTTGTTGCAATTCTTCCTGGGGACCAGCAAGCTGAAGTGATGCAACCAACAAGTTTCTAGTTTTTGAGCTTTTGTTGGTTTAATGTTACGTGTATTTTACAAAAGCCTCTAAATTATGAAACAAAGTAGACTATCATTATGCAGAGTTCACATAAGCAAATTTTGACAGACGTGCTGAAAGGGAGTATTGTTTAGTAGGATTCTTGTAGTTGCAATGGAAAAGAATGAGCTTAGGTTTATCACCGTAATTCACATGAATTTCTCGAGCGTCAGTGCAGACAAGTGCGCAATGAAGAACCAAAGACTGTAACATGGCAGGCTGCTAAAACTAGCCACCAACGAATAAACGCAGTATGGACTAGTTATAAACATTGTTTCTTCTCAGAATGTGAGAATGTTGTAGTAGTAGTGTCTGCAGAGCTGTTCACTAAGACGAAAAAAGCTTCCCTCAAAAAACCACCCTAAGCCTAATTGGCCTAATGGGGAAAGCTTGTTTTTACATCATTGTTTTGTCGTCATGATGTTGTGTTTCCTAATTACTGCCACGCAGCAGTCAAGACTAGCCTTTCATTTTATTCTGTGCGGTTTATCGGCCGACTTGCAGATTAAGCCAAATTTCTCCTGTACGCTTTGTTTATGGGTTAACGGGTGGCATCGACAAAGTACGCTCTTAGCCGCAATCCCGTATTTCAGTAGAAGATGCTAGTCAGGAGTGGGTTGGCTGTGTGCGCAGTAAGTCCTGCCGCACAGACCTGAGTGGTTGATTTCGCCTCGTGTAAGGGGCAGAATTCTGAGTTGTGTGCATTTTAAGGCGCGACGTCGTTGCGGTTGCAAGGCCTGTGACCACCAACCACCATCACTGCGCAGAAACCAACAAAAGAAAACTAACGCCCGCCTCGCGTTGCTTGTTTGTGTCACATCTGTGTCATCTACGCTCAGCCAATCAGGGCTCACTCAAATTGGACACTCAGCCGGACATGAAGCAGACAACTCAGAATTCAGCCTCCGGTCTTCGTGCTTTTACTGTTTGTTTCGGCTCATTTTTTTGTTGCTAATAAAATGCTGTGATAATTTTGATGTGTTGTCCAAACTTTTTATATCCCACATGTAGCAGATAGCGTAGGATGTTCGCAACGTCTTAAACTGTTAACAGCAAAAAGTTGTGGTTGTGCCTGCTATAGGGAACAGCAAGGGACTCACCTGATCACATTCCTATTGGACTTACTAATTCATGACCCAAAAAGTTTACAGATACATGAAAATGTTTCTAACGGCCTAGTTTGCTCTTTTTATAAATATATCATTCCTTCACTAAAGACATATTTTTAAAATAAGCAAACTAGGCTGTCTGGAGCATTTTCACAGATCTGCAAAACTTTTCGTATTGGTGCACGATGGTTTTTAAGCTCGTGGGTAATGAAGTAGCAACTCCCATAGGAATTTAAAAGGTGAATAGCACTGAAAGCTAACATTTTTTTATTCAGTGCAAACATTGTTCCTGTAGTTGCTGAACTAGAATTATTCAGTAGTGAAAGTTGCATTAACATAGAATGTAATGTCCGGCAATGCTGTATTCGCAGTGTGTTTCACAAACTGTGATGCGTGGCCCAGTTGGCTCAATTCTACAACTGGCACACATTCCAACAAAAGGGGTTGGCCAAGGCGTAATAAAATGGCTAATCAGATAGTAATAGTCAGCCCCTTGTGATCACCCGACTGTTTCAATCGATTAGTTCCAAACAAACAGTAGTTCGTAACATGTTCACCTGATACTGAAAGTAGCAACAAAATGGATAGTTGGGCAAAATAATGGGTATTCTTTTTGAAGTGCAACAGAACAAAGAACAAGGGGTGCAGAAGAATGCACGAGGTGTTTGCCATCTTGGCGCCTGTCTTGTGCATCCTCCCCGGGAGCCCGCACCAGTCCAACCAAGACTTGATAAAACTACTAATGATGTACATAATTTGTCAGACTCGCCACGGTGGTTCAGTGGCAAGGCGGTGCGCTACTGAGCACGAGGTCGTGGGCTCGATTCCAAGCCGCCGCCGCCGCTTTTCTGATGGAGGCGAAAAGCAAAAACGCCCGTGTGTACAAGATTTCGGCGCACGCTAAAGATCCCCAGGTGGTCAAAATTAATCTGGAGCCCTCCACTACGGTGCGCCTCATCGCCTGCGTTGCGTCGGCACGTTAAACCCTACAATCAATCAACCATAATTTGTCAGTAAGAACTCTAGCCAACACTAAAATTCGCAACCGATCCCTCACTTAATGATGCTTTAATAGGTTTGGAGGTCACCTGAATGCATCGGCAAGACAGCTTTGTAGCTGTGTGCTGCCTACCTGATGCATATGGTGGCGGTTGTGTCTGACCGAGCCAGTAGTAAGCAAACAACTCTATGTTGTCTGAAGGAAAAATGTACTGGGGCAGAGGCCATTGTCCCCCCATAGGTTAGAAAAAGTGCAAATTAGCACAATATGCCTTTTTTTTAATTCATTCTAGTCCACTACTGCATGCGGTGACGTGCCAGGTTGTGGTGCAGAACAGTTTTCTTCCCCAGCAGATGACCCTCCAAATTTGCCCAGCAACTGCTTGGCCTTGTCCAAGTCTGTAGTTGATCCCCGCATTGGGAGACCTTTTCTAAACCAGACGTGCAGTATCTCCAGATTTATCCAGGAACAGCCTACATTTCTGGTTTCAGTTTTGAAGTAGCATGAACCATGATGAATTATTACTTCACCTCCTAGTCTTGAATGCGTATGAAACACCAAAACTTCAGCAAAGAGTTGTGGCCAAATAGTTAGAATCCCCGCTTCTTCAGGCGACCCCCGGTCGACCCGTGGTGTTGACAAAGTTTTCAATTTTCGGATCTGTGCAAAAAGTGTCGCGCTAGCATGGGGTTGGGTACTGATAAACACATTTTATGCTTTTGAGCCCAATATCATCCATCCATCAGGAATCCATCATGTGTCCTTCATGCATTCTAATGCTGCTGATGCATAACAGAGCCTAAACAGCATTACCATAAAAATGTAGAGAAGGTTGGATGTGATGAAAACAAGTCTTTGCACAATCTTTTCCATCCACAGCAATCTGCAAGTATGTTGAATGAAGGTCCATAGATGAAAAATGGTCCATATATGAAAAGTTTCATGGTAATGGTCCAATTCATCATCAGTACTGTATGGGAGGATATTAGATGAACCCTTGAGTAATCGCATTCAGGCCGTAATAATCAACACAAGGTCACCAGGTAACATTGTCCTTCTTGAAGAGCATGAGCAGTGATGACCAGGGAGTGGGAGCCTCGCACTGCACTACTTGCCATTCAGGATGGGATGTGCAGTAAGGTCATGAATAAATTGATTTGATTGATTGTAGGGTTTGACACACCGATGCAACGCACACACGAGGTGCGCCATAGTGGAGGGCTCCGGATTAATTTTGACGACCTGGGAATCTTTAACGTGCACTGAAATCTTGTACACACGGGCGTTTTTGCTTTTCGCCTCCATCAGAAAAGCGGCGGCGGCGGCCGGGCATCAAACCCACATCCTTGTGACCGTGAATAAACTGGGTTCATGCCACTGGTATCAACACAATGTGTCACTGCTGGGGCCTGGTTGAAAGGGGGATAATGAAAGTAGGAAATGTCCACATGCTGAAACAGGAGACTTAGTTGTTCAGGACGCTTGGGAGATAGATTCAAAGCTATCATTTTAGCTCAGTTCAGCAGAAGAGGGCTCAGGTGTTTTCTACGAGTAAGCACCAACTGCTAGTATTTTGTAGGGGTGTGCGAATATCAATTTTTTAATTTCGAATCGAATTCGAATAATAAAAACAAAGTTCGAATCGAATCGAATATTTTTCGAATATTTTTCGAATACGAATACTTATGGTTATTTGTAAAATTAATGTTTTCACCATCTAGAGACACAAAAACTGCAACTTTATTGCACAACAAATCGCACAAAGTAAAATTAGGAATTACACAATACCATTGCACTCAACAGATTAAGGTCTGCACTCACTTAAATGTTAACATGGAGAAAGGTTAACTGCTCGACATGTTCGGGGAGCAGTGACAACCTCCTGCTCGTCACCACTTTACCAGATATCGAAAACAGCCGCTCACTTGAGACACTAGTAGCTGGCATGCCCGAGCCCGTGCACATCGCCGCGCGCTGATACAGTAAAATCTTGATTATACTAATCTCGCGGGACTGCGAAAAATATTCGTATCATCCAAAATTCGTATGAACCAACACAGACCAAAAAATTTAGCGCTGAAAAAAGTTTTCGTTTATTTCTTTTCCTACTTTTGCGTGAAGAAATTCGTGATTTTTCTGCTTTTTTTAACCCCCGTGTCGCAAAGCAGTCCTTTCTGGAGCACGTAAAGCTTCGCGCTCGTCTCCTCACTCGGTGTGCCCAAGCTCGCTACACGCCGAAACAGCCAAGCGTGAACCGCATGGTGCGGTTTTGCACGCGGTTCGCTCGCCTCGGCTCTGCGAGCGCTGTATTTTCACGCCCACATCGACGATTTCGCGGCCGCGGTAGCGCCTACCTCGGTCAGAAAATGACGCAGTACGCGCGCGGCAGAATGGAGGAGCCTGACTACTTGCGATGAGATCGAGACAGCCGGCTTGGCTCCGCCAGAGACGGTTAGGCTTAGCACCCCGGCAAATATTTTATGGGCGCTTTCACTAGCGGCGCGGATGATGTTTTATAGTATCGTTATCGCATGAATTATCAGCTCCTTTACCGCACAAGCAACTTCGTGTCTCCCGTGAGCCGCATTTTAAAGAGCGGTTAGAAGCGGTCGCTCGAGCGCCCGCGCCAAATCGCGGCTGGAGCCGACGCCATGTTGACGTCGCCGGCCGCGCCGCGCGCAGCGTGGGGGTGGTTTCGCGGCGGTGTCAGCGCGTTGGGCGTGCGCAGAGCGTTTTCGCGAGCAGAAAACAACAGCCCGGCCGTTTCTGGAGAAAGAGTGACAAACAGGGGAGCGAGAGCCGTCACTTGCTCGTTCAGCAGTCGGGTGCCTCGCCGGCTCGTTCGTACCTTCCGCCGGGCCGCGCAGGTCCGTTCGTAACAGCCGAAATTTTTCCCATTGCAAACGATGCAATTTCTCCGGGACTTTTCGGAAATTCGTATCATCCCGAAATTCGCACCCCCAGAATCGTATCAACGAGAGTCCACTGTAAATAAACACCGATACAGAGACGCTTTGAATATTTTTTTTTTTTTAGTTTTGGGTGGTTCGAATATTTCGAACAACAAAAGTGTCGTTCGAATCGAATCGAATACCAAAAAATTCGAATCGAATATTCGAAGTTTCGAATATTCGCACACCCCTAGTATTTTGTACTCGTCTAGACAAAGAAAAAATTTCGAAATTGGCAGTGGAGCTCAGTCTCAGCGGAATGTTCGTCACTGCATGTGGAATGGTTATGCTATGGTTTAGCAGAATGTCAGTTACAGCGGAGGCAGCACAGTCATCATCACTAAAAGGGAGACAAGCAGCGAAAGCAGAAGCTCCAGGAGGCAACATAACTTGCACTATGTAACAGAAGCACAGAAGAAATTTGTTGTTGGTACAGGGCAAAAAGTCAAGGTGGACAACATCTACTGGGTGGCCGTAAGCATGCAAGCATAATCAATAACAAACAGAAAACCAAGGATGATGTCGCAAGGTCGTTGACAGTAAACAGAACAGTCTGATTGCGTCCAACAACTGACACACTTGTGTTGCACATATCAGCAACTACTGCTGTTCCTCTGTCAGCAAGTTGCGAACGTGAAATTTCAGGCGTCAAAATCTTGTGGAGCCTATGACAAAGCTTTGCACTCACGACCGACGCTTGGACCCCTGCATCAATCAATGCAGTAACGCTCATACCGTCGGCTTCGGCGTCCAGCAAATTCTGCTTTTGTAGGGCAGGTCAGTGGAGGATTTTCGGGCCAAGTCGTTCACATGCAGTCATCTCCACGAGTGCACATTCCTAGTTCTCTTGCGAGGTCAATCGCTAATTTATCGGTGGGAAAACAGCTGCAATGTGAATGAAACCTACAACGCTGCGATGGTGAGTGCCCTCTGGATCTGTAGATGGGAATGCTGGCATCAAGATGTTTCAGCTAGCCCAGGGTGAAAAGGAGTAGGCCGGGAGCCGTACTTGGAAAATTGGATATTGTTGTTTCGTGCTTGCGTAAATTTCTCAAAGGGGCCATGAAGACAAAATGTAAGTTTGGTTCATTGGAAAGATTGCCTCTTCAGAATAACACTGACACCACTTTTGATGCAACCTCCACTAAAATAAGCTATATACAGTATTAGGAAAAAAGGGAGCCGCCAAGCCTCGTCCTCTTATAGGTGGGGCTTGATGGTCACGGGGAAGCTTTCCAAGGAGCTGCTACCTTGCATCACTAAATGAAGGCTTTTAAGCGTAGCTTATTTAGTGACGCTAGTGCTAACCCTTGCATGTGCCACAGCAGGTGCCGCAAATTCACGCCCAGTTTCTAGAAGCAGTTGTGGGCCATCGCCTTCAAAGCAGACTGCTGTGATCTCTAAATTTGCCACTGGTTGTTCATATGTGTGCGCTAGTGGTAAGCAGTACGATGGGCTCTTGCGTTCATTCGCATGCGTACATCCTTTGATTGCACTTGTACGCAATACGAAACATTTCAATGAAATTAAAACTGAAACGAAACATTTCAATGATATCAAAACTGAAACAAAGCTTTCCGCCTGAGCTGAGGCACCCTACTTCATGTTTGCTAGTTGGGCTTGTGTCTTATAAAGTTGCCGCATGCATTTATTTTACAGATTTGTGATGTCCCAAAATGTTGTGAAGGGAAGTGTATGGGGCAGCACAACGTTCCTACGATTTCGGCATTTTCTGGCTGATGAGCAGCTGCACATTTGTACTTGCGGCATTTTAATCAACTGATATAGGTCGACTTGCGTTTACATTTTAGAGTATCCTTGATGGTGGCCGGAGACCAAGTTTACGATTTCCTCGCAGACAAAAATGGTCCGTAGTCACAGTACCAGTACTATAATTTTTTGTCATTTCTCTGCTCGCTAAGGAGTTGTTGCTGTTGACTTTAGAGTGTTTGTGGCACATTTATGATTGGTGAATCCAACTTGTTTGCGACCTTCAGGCAGCGGCCAAGCATTTAAAGTTCCCTTTACACAGATTAAGAGGCTTGGATAATTGATTTAATGTTGAAAAAAAAAGGGCCATTTCCATAGTTGTGCAGCGCAGCTGGTGCCATTACTCCAAGTTAGCGGTTCACAATCTGGTCAAGTCATCCGGTACAGCACTTTTACGCGGCTGATGTTTGAGTAAGTAGGTCTTTGCAAAACGAAGTGGCTGCTGTGTTCTGGAGCCTGGTCATCATCATCATCATCTGCCTATCTACGCCCACTGCAGGGCAAAGGCCTCTCCCATAGATCTCCAATTATCCCGGTCCTGCGCTAACTGCGACCAATTTATCCCCGCAAACTTCTTGATCTAATCTGCCCATCTAACTTTCTGCCGCCCCCTGCCACGCTTGCTTTCTCTAGGGATACACTTTGTTACCCGTAATAACCAACAGTTGTCTTGCCTTCGCATTACATACCTTGCCCACACCCATTTCTTCATAATTTTCACTAATATGTCCTTCACACGCTTTTGTTCCCTGACCCACTCCGCTCTCTTCTTGTCCCTTAATGTTGCACCTATCATCTTCCGTTCCATTGCTTGCTCAGTCGTTCTCAATTTAAGTTGAACCCTCTTAGTGAGCCTCCAAGCTTCTGCCCCATAGGTAAACTGCTGTAACATTGCGTCAGAGCTCGTTCACACTGCCTGCATTCAGTGGTAATGGCATCGGCTTAATCGGCAGCTTTTACGGGTGCACTAAAGGCCGAATAACTGTTTTAACTGATAGATAACACCTCTGAAGCTCTTTTGGCTTTTGTCCAACGAAAACCAATGCTCATTTTGTTTAAGCACACATAATTAAAGCTGGCATGCATGTCCTGTTTCTCGTATTCTTTCCATGATGTAAGGTTGCATTTTAAAATGTAGCCAGAAAACTGCCACAGAGACAACCAGTGTGGTGCTGCCAGACAGGAGATAATATTCGTGCAACTGGCTAGTATAACAATCAGCAGGGCTGGCAGCAGGAATGGTCTCACGTCCTTTGCCACTAGTTGTCGCATATAGACTATACTGGCATTGAATAGGATAGAGCTCACGTCCACCACCCCACATTTCATTTCGCTTGTGCAAGCCAAAACTCATCAAAAGTTTAAATTGAAGCAATGCTTATGGCTTTTGGTTTTAAAACAAACTGTTTCATAATTATTGGCTTAAGTTTACGTCAATTTAAAAATGTGCTTAGCTGAAGTTTCAACATACAACACAGTTTGCACCCGCATGCCCCTGCCTTCCTGTTTTATGTATTCACAAAATGTTTAGACAAGCTTCGTTAATCCTGCTTCATCATTCACGCTTGCGATGTCACATATCGTAGTGTGGCAAAGTGAAGCAATGCCAGTTTTCACATTTAGTACATTTTCAGCATTGATAATGAACTACGAGTAGTACAGTTGGATTTACAGCACTGTAATCTACCAATATAGGTTGATTTCTTTTTGCACTGGAGTGTCTCCAGGAGCATGGCCAACGCAGCTGCTCTCCGCATAACGCAATTAAACTTGCAGGACAAAGGCAACACATCCTCGATCCACAAGGCATTCAATTCCATAAGGCTCACACCAGGAGCTTTTTTTTAACGGTCAGCTGTCGACCGGTGGATTTGCTGAACAGTCTGGGAGGTTCTTCTTGCGTATGCCACAGCTCATGTCATCTTCACGAGTGTTGTACAAACCTGGGCCATACCAAGCAAAATGTTGCAACGACCAAGTGGTGGCAGACACTTGCACACAGCTCAGCCCTTTTGGCCTTTAATGAGACAAAAAGGGCTCTTGCCTTTACCCGCGAACTGAAGAAGATAAAGTGGGCATTGGTGCATTGTCCTTGCATAGTGCAAAACCATAACAGTCACCTCTTAGCAGCCAAGGTTTTCCTTGTCTGTCTTGCGACTACGTACCACTCAAAGTCACCAGATATAACAGGCCTACAACACACCCCAAGGACATTTCCCAAAACTTGCAGTCCGATACTTGCCGCTAAACAATATCGCAGTCAAGTTTTGTTTCGGCTCAACAGAGCATAAAATTGGTTGTCTCCACCACTGGTTGTAGTAACATGATATATCTGGTATGCAATGTGCACTGCTAAAAAGGGGTGACCAAATGCAGATACATGCTAGTGCTTGCCAAAATAGCAATCCACAAAGAAAAGTTGCGGAATTTTCTCGGTTCTAAACACCTTTTTTCACTTTATTAGGAAAATGTTCAGGAAAAGTGGACATTTTAAGGCGAGTGAGCTTTGAATCTACACTCTCCTCCTTACATTAGCATCTTGGATTCTAAATAATAGGGGTGCTTAGAACCGAGAAAATATAGTAGTTCTCACTGCAGTGGCCAAGCCCACACGGCATGCAAAAGCACAGCCACCTGACCATACCAGGGCACAACTTCCGCAGCATTTCCAAAATCCCCCTTGCAGGAAGTCGAGTGACACACTCATACACACTTTGTGTCTCTAAAAATTTATTCGAGTGTCATAGAAATAAACATATGTACACTAAAAATAATACACTCACAACTGAAAACAGTCTGTGTGGCTGCCCCCCTTGTTTGGGCACGGCAACATCGTGCTGCAGCGTGTACACCGTACAACAGAGAGAGCAACGCAGTTTTTCCTCGGCATCCCCCCCGCCTATGCCCAACGTCAATTAGACAACGCCCCACTGACCTGAACCACTTGAAATACACGTCGCACAAACACTGCAACATCACACCCTGGAAGCGACTACAGAATTACGTACAACAGTACGACACCAAAACATACATTGACCATTGGTGGTGGTGTTACGTGTCTAGTAGTTCCACATCTAGCACACAGTGTGTCAGCACTACCACAGTGGACACTGGACATGAGCCATCGTATATAACGTTATCACTTGAATTTGAGCCCCGATGCATAGCGAAACAAAATCAGACTTGCCTTTCAAAAGCATCATCACAACCTCTTGGTAAAAATTTGGGCCTTTTCCCCCCCCGCGCCACAAGCGCCGACCACTGCAATTCCCGAACGCCTTTTTTGCAACCACCTCCCGTCACGTCAAGGTGCAGACGCCCCAACAAGCTCGTATGTACACACCACCACGATAACAACCGTAACCAAGTGACGCAGACACCTCCTTTGTTCGACAAAAGCAAACGCTTTTTCATGCCTACACAATAAAAAGCATGGCAGCCAACTCTCGACTTTCTGGGGGGGGAGGTCACGGGAATAGAGAAAGTTGAACTACTGCATACACATTAGTACCTACAGAAACACAGCCAAAAAATCAGCTTACCCATGAACAGCAATACCTGACCCTCGTAGGGGGTGAGAGAGGAGTGATGTAGTGGAGAGGAGGTGTAACACTGGTAGGATAACATATAGCACTGAGTATTATTGTTCTTTGCCTACTTGTTTTTTTTTTCCACCCTAGCCCTTCTACTCTGTGCAAGGGGAAGAAACCAAACTGTCTGGTGCGTCAATTACTTTCCAACTGACGCAGGAACGGGCATAATGCCACACTGACACACTACAGCTGCGACTTTACTGGGGACACTCGAAGTCCCAGGCCGCACCTTCCAACAAGCTGCACCGGCGTGTAAAACGGTGCGGTGCACACTCGACATGCAACACCCGAGAAGTGGCTTTCGAATCACCAATGTACATTTGATGAGAGCGCAAATGTGATTGGTCTGGAGTTGGGACTAGTTGTATAGGGGGACACAAAGGGACTAAAACCACAAAACGTGCGGGCATCACACACACACACGCATGCGCGCTGGGGCACTCGTACACGATACTTAGGCGGAAACTGTATTGTTCGCTCGCTATTTTCCCGCTAAAAGTACGACAGAAAGGCTAGTTGAGAGACAGAGAGAAGGGAAAAATGTACAGTTAGCGTCAAGAGGGCTCTTGGCATACAAGCCTGGTGCACACACTGAAAGAATACTGAACGTGTGCCTACACGCATTTCTCCATTTTCCTTCGTGGACAAACGCATTAAGCCAAAGCTTGAAATGGCAGTCGTAGCACTGTTCCCTGGCAGCTAGACTAGTGCCAAATGAAATGAAGAGTAACGCTAGGTTTATAGGTAGCAAACAAAATCTCAAGGCAGGGCATTGCAGGTTGCAACCAATCCCAGCACTAACTTGGCCTTCCCCACATTCGGAACAAAGCGTGAACTACGCTCAACGTGCCAAGCACAGCAGCGAAAACAAACCCAGAGGGTGCTACCTGCCAGCTGTGCACATTGTACGCAACATACATCTTACGAATTAAAAAGGTACGGTCATAAAGGAAAGAAGCATTGTAAAAAGTGAGCACACTAACTTCCTAAGCAATACATAAGGCTGGAGACGCGAGAAAAACTGTTTCCTTCTACTTGCACCACCCTCGGCCAAAACTTGCGCGAGCCCCGACGTTCCGAGGACACCACATGGGGTCGGGAAATGAGACTGCTTAAGCCCGACAGCAGCACTAGCCTGCCTACTACCGTATATATCGCTTCTCACACACCCAGGTCCTCATATATGGGGCAAAGCCGAGCGGCCAAGGCCAATCCAAACAACACAGGCAGATTTTGCACCACCACCTTCGCCACAACAGCTCTCTAGCACACTCGGAAAACACACCCACAGCCCCAACAATACGGCCCGGGGAGAGGGTGCCCTGTACAAGCACATACTTATATTATCACACGCCACTGGCGCAAAACTCTCACCAGAACTGCCAGCAAAGGAATGGGGGAGGAAGAGGCTGTCTGAACCTTTTGGTAGCACAAACAGCACCTCTCGGCAGAGTCAACCAGACCTGGGGACTTTTTCCGCCCAGCGTAGTTTTGCACCAGCAGCAGGCACACGCACACGCACACAAACACACACGCACCGCCAACAAGAACAGGTAAAAACTAAGTGCGTGCCAGCAAACAGCCAGGGACGAGTAAGCAAGCAAGCAAGCATTTGTGGTGGGGGCAAGAAGACGGGCAGGAGGAAAAAGCAGCAAAAATCACAGCGCAGCCAAAACGACGACAGAGTCACGGGGTTGGCTTCCATAAGCTCGCACTCTTCTCTGGCACTACGGGGCCCTTACGCCGCGGCAAGGAGAAAAGCACACGCGCTTGCAATGTACACACATGGCCGTCAAAGCAGGTCTCCAGGGGTCGGAAGGAGCGGGGACCATGCCACAAAATGCCCAGGAGCTTCACAGTCAAATCGACGACGAGCAGGAGGTGCAGGAGGGAGAAGACGGAAGAGGAAAAATACAACAGAGGGGGACTGTCTCAGGGCCGGGTGAAAACAAAAGTTCACAGCGGTTACATGGCTGTCGGCTCCTCCTCGCCACAGCAACAAAGTTAATGCGCTTTCTCGCCCCCCTTTTTCACAGACGCACGGCACACACACGCGCACACACACGCACACACTCCACTGGCAAGGAGCTCAAGGAGAGAGGAGGGGTGTTTCTCCCCCCCTCGTTGCCTTTTAGTCCATCGCCTTGGAGATGAAGTCGAGAAAGCGCTTGGCATACTGCTCGGGGTGCACCGTTGAGATCTCGGCGCCGGCGCCGTGCTTCATTGTCTTGGCGGCCTGCGCGGTGCGTTTCTTCACGCCGTAGTGCGTCAGAACATCCACCAGAGCCATGAAGTAGACTTCTTTCTTCGCAGAGTCTGGGCGAAATAAGAGAGAGATAAGAAAAAAAGGCTCTCCCCAAAAGACTCCACAAAGATCCGCATGCTCCTCAAGCCAAACTTAGGTGACATGAGTTTGTTCTGAGGCCTCAAATCACTCGGACACGCACCAAAAAGAAGGCTTCCTGAAAAGCATAGCGTGACTGATCAACAGCTTCAAATTCTTCTACTAAATTGCAGCTAAAAAGAGAAAAAAAAAGCAAATGTGTAATTATAGTTCATTTCACAAGCTGCATACAGCAGGGCAAAAGCTACGAGGTAGTTCCACCTGCCCAGCAAGGGCACGAAAATGCCTTCCAAGGCCGCTACTTCATTATTGCGTGAACATGTGGTGCACGTCGACGAAATTTTCGTATCGCTCCATCAACAGAGCGAGCAATAGAAAAGCACAGAACAGCAAAGTGGAGAGAGTGAGTGGAGCGAGCTGCCTTCACAACAGCGCCGACGTCGCCATTGTGACATCCTAGTCAAAGCACGTCATGCCACCTGCCTCTGCACCGCCTCAAGATATGCAGGCATCTGGCTGATCCTCAAGTGTACAAGGAAGAGGGATGAGATGCCCACACTTTCTCAAAGATCCATCCACACATTTTCAACTAATATTCGTTGCTTCTTTACAGCCAGCCCTCATAGAATGTCACAGTGAGTTAAGCACACTCACTCGGAGGATTAACTCTGAGCTGTGTAGCATCCGGATGCTGCATACAGCTTGTGAAATGAACAGCAGGAAAATGGTGCTGTTGTGCAGAGCAAACTCAGCCCTCACATGAAACATTTTTCAATGCAATAACAACCACTAGCCCTCTGAATACTTTGCAGTTGTGACAGCAGACGAGGATCACACGGATAGTTTGCTAATACGGAAAGGGGATGACGTAGCTCCCGTTCCTGATACAACACAGCAAGAGCTCATAAACTCAACTGACCACCCCAGTCCACTCATGCCACCATAGTGGTCCATTTGTTACCTAGCACAAACAATTGTTTATCTACATATTGATAATCCCAACTGCACATACCATGCACGGGTGTACCCACATGGTTAAAGCCATGAGAGGTTGCGATCCCCTTTTACAAGGGAAATTACAAATCCCAGTTCACTCACAACTCTCCCTACTCTTATAGGCGAGAGGCTGACCTCCTTATCTCCTACCAACGTGTTGCGCTTGGTCTCATGCACTTTTATGCACTTTGACTGCCTGCACACACGTAAACTTCCTACTAGCACACAGCACCGCGGGAAAGAGACATGCAATGAAGGCGAAAAGCGAAGAACACCCGACACCCGTGTGTCAAGATTTCAACGCATGTTAAAAGATCCTGCAAGTGGTCAAAAAGAATCCAGAGCCCTCCACTACAGCACGCCTCTTGACACAGGTGTAGATTCGATGCGTTTTAAACCCCAATAGTTAAAATTTTTTCGAAAGAGACCCGCACGTACTGTCTGTGCTGCTGATGGCGTAGATGTCCCTGCCTGGGTTGAACAGGCCGTTGGAGATTCCCAGCTCATTGCGGAAGCGTCCACCTCCGCCGGGGGAGTCCGGTGGCGTGGGCACCGCGTCGGCCAGGCCCGAACCAGCCGAGTCCTCGTCCTCCTCGGACTGGGGCAGGGCATCGCTGCCCCCCGTGCCGTTGTCTACCTCCTCCATGAGTGCCTCGGCCCGCTCCCGTTCGAGGGCTTCCTGCTCTGCCCGCTCCACGTCATGGATGCCCAGGCAGAGCGAGTAGTCCATCACGTTCATCTGGGCCAGGAACTGTGCACAGCGGGTAGGGGAGGGTAAGAACAAGACAGGAGGGGAGACGTCGCTTCCTAGTGCGGCCAGATAACATCACAAGCACTTGGCCTAGTTTAAGGCTAGCAGTAATTGCCACGAAAGAAGAAACTGTGCGGCTGCCGCAATCAGCATTTCACTGCGCAGCCCCTGAACGAATTGTGGCCACTACCGTTTTGTTCATCAGGTGTCGCTACCCTCTCCTTTGCCGTCGCAGCTACGAAGCTTTGTAGTCCCTGTTCATTTTTATCGTGATATTATCTGGTCGCTTGCCATTTTTTGCTCCGTGGCCGCTGCTCGCCACAAGACCAGGGCTATGAAACTGCCAATTCATTACCCCGGAAAGTTCTCAGCCCGTCCTTTTCAGGCAGTTTTTCTGCCTCCTTCTATCCCATGACACCAACTATAAAGTTACGAAAGAACGCCCACCCAAATGACAGAGATATCAAGTAAAAATACAGGACGGGCGAACTTTCGCTTCAGGCGTGGAAATATACACAAAAGTGGCCGTACCGCCAGCCGGACAGGTTGTGCCTCTTTTGTTCAAAATCGAGACATTGGCGGTGTTCGCGGCCACAGGACGTTTTCACGGAGGGAGCTCCCCGGGGTTTTCAGGGTGTCGAAGCTAGGGGGAGCTTAGGGGCGGACGATCTTTGGGGTCTTCTAGTAAATTGAATATTTCGCCCCTAAAGGGGGGTGGGCAATGTTTCGGGAAAGGGCGTCCTCTCGGAACTTTACAGTACTTGTGCCACCAACGTCATCCCCTTGTTGTTTTGCATTGCACGGTTCTCGTATCTTGACATTTCATGCCCAGACCTGCACTGGTTGTTTTGAGCAGCTGATTTTTTTTCACTGTGGCCAAAATCAGCATTGCAAAAACTGGGCACGTCCCTCCCACGAAGGATTTTGATTTGACTTGATTGATTAGCGAAGGGGGAGCGCAAGACAGCTTGCTCTACAGACGCCCAGTTCGCAAAGCCGCCGCCGGTTCTAGCACATGCTGACGCATTCCACTTTGGGAAAAATGCGAAAGCCTGCGAACAAAACGATCCACAACCGCCAGTCGTCCATGAGGAATACGACGATACAGATGGATATGACGATAACTACTACTACCAGAGTGAGAAGCGACAAACAACGGAAATAAATAACAATTTCAAACCTAATCGAATGCGTGGTGGTGTGTCCTTCAGTGCTTACATAGAAAGAAATCCTCCAGCTTCGCTATGGTTCAAACCTTGCGACAATTTAGTGCAAGCTTCGCCATTTTTTTTTTTTTTATGGTACACTGCTAGTGCCAGGTAGCCAAAGTGCCATTGCACAATTTAACTTTACTCTGCAAAATAAATAGGAACTTTGCTAAAGAACAGTGCTTGAGGCTTACGGAGGAGCTAGAACAAGGGTTCCAGCCCCAAGCTGGTAAGATCAGCGTCTTTAGATCAAAGATTCTTAGAATGCTTTTTTTGGTGTACACTATTTGTACAAGACCACGATGCCACACTTTGCATAAATGCCACAAATAGCAGAATCAATGCAACCTGACAAACGCGTGACCATCACAAGAAAATTAATGATTCCAAAAATGGCTGCTTGCCTCAAAGTCAGCATGTGTCAATGCCGTATTTACACGATTTTAAGTCGCCTCGAATGTAGGTCGACCCCCCAAAATTGCATCTCGGGGGAAAAAAAAAAAAGAAGAAGAAGAAGAAGAAAAAAGAAGGAAAGAAAAAACATAGGAAGCAGCTTGTTTGAACGCTGCTGCGAATGAGCGCCGAGAGAGTTCCTAAGGCCCAGGCGTCACCCCCGGAAAATCTTTTCGAAAGATTTACCGGGGATGACGGTCATGACAGACGGGACGATTCAGCACAACACAGAAGTGACACAAGAACACGCGGCAATGCGCCCGCCTAGAAAGTCGTATCACAAGAAGAAGCTCTTCCGTCAACTACCAATACCCCCCATACAGCAGCTCTTCCATCAATGATCGATGCTCCCTCAAAAGCCATACGCTCGTGGTGCGCACAGTAGATGTTAAAAAAGAACAGCTTTTGTACAAGCACGCAGAATAACCATGCACTGTGAAGTGAGCGGGAAACTTTATTCCCAATCATGAGAACACATTCACTGCGAGATGACACCCATCGAAGCTAACGGCAGCAGCACTGCAGCGCGATATCAAAACAAACAACATGGCGGCTGACACTAGCGGCCGCTCGCGATTTCCTTTGATTCGCGAGCATGCTACACGCATTCAAGAAGCGTTTTGTTCGTCTCTAATAAACAAAATTAGTATTACCGAATCCCTTGAATCAATGCACGGCGCTGTAGGCACGATCATATCACGTTCATCCGAACGCGCTGGTGGAAGGTTAGCCGCTCTAGGTACAGTGGACAAAGTGCACAGATCGGGAATGCCAACTTTCATAGTCGGCATCAGCTTTATTGACGCTAGAATGTATGGAATGGTAAACGCTACACTTCGACCGTAACCATAGAAACGAGGGTGTTATGCTTTCCCCAGCTCATAGCACCCCTGATTTCTCATTTCTCTTGCCGTTACATGCGGCACAAAGTTCGATTTCGATTCTAAGTCGACCCCCCAACATTGGATTGTCAAACTTGAAAAAAGGGGCCGACCTACAGTCGTGAAAATACGGCATTGTTTTTTTTTTTTAATATTCAATTGACTAATACATAAAAAGATGAAAAGTTAAGTAGCATTTTCCAGTGTGCAAGGCAAATGCAACCAATATCAGGGACGCAGTTATGTTTTCACAGAACTCGCATTCCAAGCATATGCTATAAGAGGCAACGACGAGGTTCATTACTTCTTTTTTTTCTGTATGCGAAGACTGAACCACTCACATGGGAAAAAAAGAAAGGAAGGAAAAGAACAGGGTGGAGATGATAGAAGAAGTCCAGACGCCATAGTTTCAGTTTTGGTGCGCGAGACATGAAGCTGTCTCCTGCGACACCTACAAGAGCCTAACAAAAATAATCTTAATGCCATTGGCTCACTGAAACACTAAGCTCAAGAAACTCCACACCAGCAGTTTGTCTTCGTGCTTGACGCATCTCCATGGGGTCCTCTTTCAGTGACTGTGGATGAAGCCTTGGATGGTGCGGTGCATTTGAACCCAGTTTCGACCTACTGCGAAAAACATCCCACTGGGGATTACTGTTTAGCGCATCGAATGCAAAGCCGAGCTAAAGGGGCAATGCAGACTGCTCCTCAGCCATAGGTGCTATTTTTCTAGCAAAATGACTTAGAAGGGCGGCTGCTTCCGAATCACCTGCATCAGCACACGTTGCTGGCACCACCTTTAAGTTGGCTTTGCTGCAGGACACGCTCTCACAGCACTACATATCCATCCCTGAGCCTCTTACAGCATAGCCGCAGCTATGCTGTCAGAGGCTAAATGAACATCACTTAGTTGCAACCCCCAGAAGAGGAGGCTATGTTGATATGTCTACCACCACTACTACTACTACTTGGCAAGCTTTGGCTCCAGCCAGTCTTCTCGAAAATGGTCCGCGCTAGCGCCTAAATAGCCGAGGCAATGAGCAGAAGTACAGCAGCACTCACATTGACGTCAGCAGTCAGTATCTCCAGGAATCGCTCCTTGGCATCCGTGCCAATGTGGACCTTTGTGCCGTCCTTCACTAGGTCATTGTCCTTCAAGGTGGGAATGTCTTTTTCCTAGAGGGTGACGTAGACACACAATGGAGGTCAAAACTCGGTGGCTAGTTCGAAAGCGCCATCTACAAAGCATTCATGCTTGGCAAACAACAGTGTACCCTATGTAGTAAGTGCATGCAGGCAACAACATTGTGTCACCATCTCTTGCCTCTACAAGAGCCACAAAATGCTGCTTATGCTAGAACCTGCACAATGCTGTTTTCAGTTGGCTGGTTCCCATAGACAAATACAGTTTTTTCTCCGTATCATTAGCCCATGTAAAAAGCTATTTTTGCTTATGAAGCAAATAAGATGCAACTAACGCTCCTTTTTCAAATGCACTCTATGCTCGTTACAGCAGATCTAGCAACAAAGTACTTCTGGTTACAACAGACCATTCCTGTTTATTTGGTCTCCATGCACTTTAAGTGGTGTCCACTCCGCCCAGAACAGGCCCGGCTATAGCAGACTATCGGCTACAACAGACTACATTTTAGGCAAAAATTGTTTTGACTGAATGTTAATATTATCGGCCTTCCGCAGTGCCGGCACCCCACATGCTTTTTCTTTATTTATTTTGGCAAGGACACTACAATGTCTGGCAACATTGTCAGCGTAAAACAGGTCATTGGCGCAGCCAAGCCAAGCCAGTGCCAGTGGCCTTTTTTTTTTTTTTCCCTCCCCTTGACAAGTAGCATGAGCGGCAGGGGAGCTGATTTCACTAAGCAGAATTCCGCTGTCGTGCATGGCAAAAAAAACAGGCCAATATCGCTAGAAGTACGGGCCTGTCTAAGCAGACAGTCCGCTCAACCATCGAGAACAAGGCCGCTGCCGAAAAACACGACTGCGGTGAGGTTGAAGAACAGCGCTTTCGAATACGCGAAGTGGCGCAACCAAAGCTCGACTCTCCCCTCGTAACAATTTTTTATGCAATTAAGAATTCAGGTTCAGTGAAGTTCGGCCTTTATTATTCCCATGCATGCATCATTCCCATTCCGTTCGATGAAAAAGGTAAGAAATTAATGGCTCCCATCCATTGTGCGCAACCTGCTCTGGCCGTGGCAAGTCCAACTGGTCTAACTTTCGATTCCACAGCTGTACATCACATTATTTCAGATCAGCGGCTTTACTGACTGACCAGACTATGATAATTAAAAATGCGGCAGCTGCCTCAGAGGAACATCAGGCAGCGATCCAATTTGTTTGACGAACGGTTTCGGGTAAACATGCCTCGTCATGAAGGGTTTAACAAGAGCCTGGTTAATTCTGCCAGCCTTAGACTGATTTTCATAGCTGGTTAGTAATTGTTCCTAGTCATTCTTGCTTTACATGCTCAGCTCAGCATGTGTCTCTATGCATTCGACCGCATGTGCGAGGCCTTTTCCAAGTGCCAGTGCTAAGCTTCGAAAACAGCATTAGGCGATCCTTTTTCCACCGCAGGAATGATGTGCAGAGATGCTGCAGGCGTGTAGAAAAAACAAAGTGTCTGTAGCATGTATATGCAATACCGGTCAAAGTACCCACTTTATGCTCATATACCCTCCCCCCTCTCCCCTCCTCGTTCGGATACTGTACTTCGGATACAGCGAATATTTTTTTCCGGATTAAGAGGGTTTGTGGTAACGGGCGTAGACTGTAGTTACAGGACGATGGGAACATTTTGTGACTGCTGATACGAAAACTTGAGTAACCAATTTTACAAATAGAATTTTACAAATAGTGTCTGTGTCTTCTTCTTCGCTGTCCTCGTTTAAAGCGCTGTTTCCCAGTTTAAATTTACAAATAGACTTTAGTAAGTGGCACAAAAAAAATATATATATGCAGAAATTCAAAGAACTGTCTACTAATGTGAAGCATTCTTACGCCACTTGTCTTCATCGTGATTATTTTATTGCCTGACTTTGTCACGTGTCGTCAAATACGTTGTGTTGTGTATTTGTTCTAAAGCTTACCTGTTCCTTTTTGCGCATTGTGTACGTTTACACCATTATAGTGAATAACTGCCTTGACCTCGCTAATAGTGTATTTTGCAGATGCAGGGCATAGTGCATGCTTGGCCTGTTTTCACTATATTTTTCTTTGTGTGTGCAACCTTCATTGCAGGGCTTTCTTTTTATTTGAATATTTTTTTGAGGAGATGTAGGAGAGATATTTTTGATTTTGTTATTCATTATTGTAAAATTTTTCTTTACCATATTTTTTTGTATTATTTCATTTGACCAATCATCTAGATACGCTTTACATTATTATAACGATTAAGTGTGTTACTTCCCCCAATTATGTATTCTTGAGAAAATGCAGGGCGCTACATGGTCCTGGCTGTGGGAGTACTCACCGAAGAATGCTACGTATTAAAATGAAGGCTCATTTGAAGTGCGCTTGCCATACCGTCCATGCTGTTTTTTTAGTGCTTCCAAGCTGTCCAATATTTAAAAATTATGTCAACTCTATGACATTTTAGTCTTTACAACAAATACTCCAAAACATAGACAGCTGATCAATGAGGTGTTCGCCCTCACTACATTTAGGAGTGAGGGCGAAAAAAAAATATACGGCAACAAAAGCAATTCACTTGTCGCGGTTGCTAGTTCACAAGGGCCACTGCTACCTACTGCATCACATGACAACACTGCCAACTTAAAACTTGCACCAAGATGTGCGGATACTATACAGAAGTATGAAATCAACAAGGGCTGAAAGGTGCTTTGACACCTCGTGTAGGGCAAATTTCCCCAAACTATACACACGTCATCTTTGGAATACTGCAAGCACACACCAGGGGTGTAAATTTCCTTTGCAGCGGTGAGGAATATCATCAGAAAAAAATGTGTAATGCAATACATGAGGTTGAACAAGCAGAACTCACCCTCTCTTTTTCGCTGGCTTCCCTGTCCACTGTGGACCCCTGTGAACATTCGCAAAAAAGAAGTCAGCACGCAGATTGTTTAAACACCACGTGCGTTTGTCATCTGCTGCTTGTTCGGAGAGATAAAGCGCTGGGCAAAGAAAAGGATTATAGCCAATCTATTGCCAGAGTTATTTCTACACGTTGTACACACCATGAACTAAAAATTCTGGGTATAATTTCGGTTTCAGTTTCAGTTTATTATTCGTAATAAAATATACAATGTTAAATGACCAGATTTACGGGAAATCCCCAAGGTGGAGTAACTTTCTGCAAAGGAAAATTTGACATCCACCTCAATGCTGCCATACGGTTACAAAGGAAAGCTGTACAGCTTCCTCAGAAACTTTGCAGTTCAAGAAAAATCCTGGACCAGGACGAATTTTTTTTCAACTGTGAAGTTTCTGAGAAAGCTGTACAGCTTTCCTTTGTAGCCATTATGGCTGCATTGAGGTGGACGTCAAATTCTCCTTCGCAAAATATACAATGTGCCAAAAATATTTTACAGTGCGAACGTAGCTTGCACAGGGTGGCAGTTTCTGTTTATAACAACGTTAAACAGGGTTAAATAGGGCAGACAGAACAGCACTAGCAAGAATGTAACATGGACGCAGAAGTGATTTGCACCTGATTAAAAATCTAGAATGCCCACCTAACTTGTATACAAACTGTGCATTAACAAATAAAATGTAGATCTTTACCCTGAAATGAGCGGAAGTCAAAATTCTGAAAACTGGAATAGCGCCAGAAGGCATTGCAAATCAGTGTGACAGATGTAAATCGGCAGATGCAAAGGGTGTGTGGTGTTTTCCTTTTCTTCCTCACATTAGACATAAGCTAGGGCTGTAAGCTGCCGTTAAGCCCTCAAAAGATTACGCGAGTTAAGCGATGCAGCACAGCCACAAATTTTGCTAAATTTATTTCAGTGTCCTTTTAAGCTGTGCGCCGGTGGAATAACAGGAGCAGACACTAAATGCCTATCACACTCTCAACACTGCAGACGTTTCACAGTTACAAATCAGCATTAACAGGTACAATGATGCTCACTATCCCTTGCTAGTGCATCCAAAAAATGAATTATCTATTTTATTAGATGCTGCCTTAGAACTTAGTTTACTTCAAGCAAAAGAAATTGCCACTTTTCATTTTGTCACGGACTCGTCCAAAACTAAAATAAAGAATAAAGTGTTGCGAACATTTATTCCATTGTTAACTTTCTTGTTCTTCATCTTTTAAATTCACCATAGGTACCTGCTGGCATAATGCTTGTTTGCATGCCTTTGATTGCATTTTAATTTTCTTATTAAGCAGTACCATTAAGAACAACAGTATAATAATGCACAAAGTTAGAATAAAGCAAATTTTGGCACAATGTGTAATAAAAGTTACCTTAGTTAAGGTCAAATTACCATTAACAAAATTGACAAACCGAAGTTTCGGGCCAATGGCTCGCAACACAATAAAATCATGCAGTAATGCAAGTACCATGATGAAAGAAGTATAGGTGATGGTGCATTTTGCTTTGTGGGGTAGCTTAAAACATCAAGGTATGCTACCGGTTGGGGTGTACGCATGCTTTATTGCCATTCACAGTCATGGGAGATAACCCAGCTGTCAAGTTTTTTATTTTGCTAAGGTGGCATGTAGCGGTACTCAGATGTTGAACGTATATAATGCAACTGAAGAGCATGGCTAACAACAGTGCACAAGACGTGTGGCCACTGAAGAAAACTTGAAATGTCTGTGGACAGTAAAACAACCGTGTATCGACAGTTCTGGGCTCTCCTGACGACATGTACTAACGTGCAAGCAATCGAGAGCGCTGCCAGAAATACCTTTTTTATAAATAACACTGACCTGGCCTAACGATTTACTGATGCTTAAATATTGAGCACCAAATAAGGGAGCAGTGTTACTTGTGCTCAGTTGTAGATTTTCTGGTAATTGAATTTATCAGCTGAAAAATTCTGTGGAACCCGCTGCTAAGGCGTTGAGCTGCTGAGCCCAAGGATGAGGGTTCGATTCCCGGCCGCCGCGGCCGCTTTTCTGATGCAGTCAAAACGCCTGTGTGTTCGAGATTGCGGTGCACGTAAAAGATCCCCAGGTAGTCAAAATTAATCCGGAGCCCTCCACTATGGCATGCCTCATAACCTGTGCAGTTTTGGAGCGTTAAAATCCATAATAAAAACAAAAAAAAAAAGATTCTATGAAGAAAAATGCATTCAGGGATACATTTCTAAAAAGACGCAGTTACTGATAATGCATTGCCCCATACTGATCGCATGTTTAGAGCAAACGCTATGGATAATAAGCCAAGTGTTATAGACATTGAAATGAAAACAAGTAGCACGCCAATGTGTCGAGGAAACGAACCGACAGCAAAAATGTGTGATCATCAGCCATCCTTATTGGGAAGACCTTTGCTCAATGCTCAACCAATTTCCATTTGGATGAGTGCGGTGTCATCGCCTAAACACTTCTTACACCGTGGCACGTACATTGCTTCCAATACTTTGTTTAAATGCATTAACAGCTAGAGCTTGCTCCTCCGCACAAGAAAATTTAAATGCAGCACAATGACAACGCACTAAGCACTTCAATCCTGCGGTGTAACAGGACCACACAGTCATTAGTATTTCCACTTTTACATCCCCCGTTGCGGCAGCAATTTCACCTTGAAATGCTATAACAGCCACATATCCCCACACAATGCAAACATCTACGTGGCTAAATGTGCTCAACAGCGAACAGTGCTGGCAGTGACAAGTGCAGCTGACGGCAGTGGCGGCACGACGAACAACAGGGGGGGAAAAAGCAGCCAAAAATGAGGCCTGAACGAAGCATTTCACACTGGCAGGCGCCCAACACCGTTTTTTTAACTGCAGGCCACAACCAGCCCAGTTGGCCCTGCATAAGCCTGTGCTAAAATGAAAAGCAACATCAAATGCACTACTTTATCCCATAATAAAACGACATCACATTGCAAGTGATTTTTCTCATGGTCAAGGCAGTGTAAAAAAAAAAAAAAATAAAAGACTTGTTGTTCATGAATTCACAAGATAAGCTAGCTTTTAATCAGAGCCATTTTCGATACCCTGAATGCTTCAAAACTCTTGTCGAGCTCCTAAACAAGGACTGAACTAGATCTGCACATGAACGTGACATGGTGACAGCTTGTGCTGTAAAGTGTGGCCTTGCCAGCCCATTCATGTTAGTGTCAAGCTTTTAGTAAACTAGCAGTGTGCGCGGATAAAGGGAAACTCGGTGAATACAGTATCGGGTGCAGGGTGGGGTGCTTTTACCGACAAAAGCTGGTTAGGCAAAGCCTCTAAGGTGCACACCAAGCGTAAAACAAAAAGGCCTCCAGTGCCCTTACCTGGATAAGGCCAGATGACGACCTGTGCTTTAACAATGGGCGAGGCTTAGCACTCAGGTACCCCTTCACATTGAAAACGTTTCCTCATCAAAAACCTACCACGAAAGCATCATGGCGGGTACTGGTGCCCACGAAAAAAAAAAAAATCTAATGCACAGGGTCGCAGCAGGCCAAATTTGAAGGAATCGCATGTATGCAATAAGCCAGGAGAGTGTCACCTCCAACTTTGGGACACAGATTAGTTATTTGAGCAAATTCGGCTAGAAAGAATATGTATAAATGACTGTCCATTGTCCGCCGCTAACAGGTCTTTGCAATCAGGGTGAGATATGACTGATTAATGTTACAAAGGTTGGAATATTTTTAGTAGGAGTATGCAAACTGACCAGAATTCATTCAAATTTGGATCCCTGCTGCGCGATTTTTCAGAAAGCAGCAGCAACACAAAAACTGGCAAAATTAAATGTAACGCCACACAGGGTTGCTGTTTCTGGGCAACGCATTAGTCTCAAAAAAGTCTCTACAGCATTTCAAAAACTCTGCAGCTCAGAATGGAAGCATTCCTACAAACTACCTACTTACACTTCACACCACACCAGTACTGGTTATGGGGTGTCTATTCACTACACAAATACTATTGAGCACAAACACAGCAACATGGCATGGTGGCCGTGAGGGGTCAAAACTAGACGTCAGGCCTTGAAGTGAAGAAAATGTTGTACATTACGAATTCTTTTAACTTTAAAATCTTAAAAAAAAAAAAAAAAGCAGCCAAGGAACCAGTACTCAAGAACTTGAGGTCAAGCATGGACTAACACACTAGTAACACTTAAAAAACAGCACAATTTCAAACCAGTAATTAAGCTACTTAGGCATTTGCAAGAACAAAAAGCATTTGAGTATTTTGACAGCTTCAGTAAGTATATCTCTTCTTATAGGCATCTTAGAGAGTACTACCGATTTACTTTTACTGAGTTGTTATAAACTGGCAATCAACCCAGGTAGGCTGTATGTACATTTTAACTACTAAGCTATGCACACGCTAAAAAAGAAACAAGAAGAACCCTATGATGTCCAAGTTAGAAACAAATGGCCCGGAAACCACAAACAAAATCGCTACAATTCTATTTTACACACGTCGCAATTAACAAGTGCAACCCGCCACCACTACAGTCACAGCCAAACGCAGCCTTCACGAATAACAGCCACGCAAAAGAGAGCAACATCGAGTTGGGAACACCGCATCTACCTAGACGCCAACAATCGCCGAAGTCTACTAGCCAGGAGGAAACAAGCACCCACCGACACCAAGCAGCTGTGCAACTGACCAATATGTACAAAGCAGTCGCACCCACGCAAACGTGCGAGAGGTAGGAGGAGGAGGAAGAGGAGGGGCCCACCTTGAGGTCGTACTTGACGTGCACGTTGAGGTGGCTGCTGAAGATGTTGCGGATGACGACGAGGTAGGTCTCGGCCCCTTCCACGGTGAGCCGGTACATGGCCAGGTACTGGGGCAGCAGCGTCTTGCCGTGCCTCTCCACCACGTACTGCGAGCGGGTGGCAGGTGGGGCACATCAGCCATCCCATGGGGCTGCTTTTCTACACTGAATTCTTTTTCTTACAGAGAAGCTGTTAAGGCCATCTCTGCCGGAATCTTTCGTGACCACCATTGATGTAGATGCGCAAGGAATTTACTCCTCCACGATCCACACATTCCATGTGCATGCATGCGTGTGTGTGGATATAAGTTACTTTGTTGCTGGAGATTTTCTTTTTTAGCTCAAACACGTCAAATACCCTGCATGTACAAGTATGCATGCACGCACACGCAGCCTCCAGCCAACTTTTATTTTTGGGGCTGAGAAATAATACGAAAGTTTTTAATAAACTGTTCCACTGGCATATCCTGTGAGGCCTGCATTACCCCCCTCTCTCCAAAGGCCCGCACAGAAGGGGTGTGAGGAAAAGGTTAGAATGGACGATCTACAACTTTTCCTACCATCAAATAATGACTACCAATGTATTTATTTTCGTGCCACATCCGTCGGCCAAGCTTACACCATGCTTTCACTGTGACAACAGTCCTTTGTTATTGCTCTGAACAAAAACAAAAGGAAAAAAAAAAACTAAAAGATCATGTGAAATAGGCCCACTGCACCGAAGCTGTTTTCAGTTTTAAACCGATTTTGTGGTTGGTCTTGTTTGGTTGGTCTTGTTTTCCTTAGGGAAAGCATTTTTTTTTAAATCAGTGCTTCTTTGGACAAATTTTTGACCAGCCTGATTATCTACCTTTTTGTAATCCTCACCAAGTAAAAACAAGAAACAGTGACTTGTGCACTCATAAACGATTGTCTAAATATGCACATAAGTGTGTGGCAAAAGTGTGCTTGCAAGTGTTTTTCAGGCATGTGTGGACAAATTCCAGGATTGCGACCATTTGGCAAAAAGGGCACACTTGTTTTATATATAACGCCCATTAAATGAGATCTAACAAGGGTAGTTTTGGCAACTGTCTCAAAACTATGATTGCGAGTCCAGAAAAAACCCAGCGCCACTACATAGCTAGCTCAGCCATAATATAAGTTCAGATTCTTAATTGCCTTGGTGGCTCACTCATGTGCTCTGGCCTAATCGGCACCCAACGTAACTTGCTACTACTGACACAATGCAACACAGAATAAGCAAGAACACAGATGAATACTAGCTTTTTGTATTCCATAAAATTTCCGTGCCTTGCTTTCAATTAGAATTCCGGGCATCAAGGCGAGGCAAGTCCCATTCCTGCTATATATCTGGACAAGCTTATCCCTCAAATGCAACGATATGGCATGAGCTAGGCAAATTCGAGTCACAATCAAGCAGAGTTCAGATATTGGCAAAGAAAACAGCGATCGAGCGAACTTACCATCTCCAACTTGGGAAAAATGTGTAAGAAAAAGGACGAAGGAGACCACACACAAGTATGGACCTTCAACTCGCCCAGCTGTCTTTTTTTACTCATCATTCAGGCGTAACCTCGAAAACGGCATTAGTCGTGGACTGAGCCTTCATTATATATAACACAACAACTTAGAAAACAGGATCAACAAGCTTCAGCTTTAAATTCAAGAATAGCTCATAGACGCCAACAGCCTAGAAAAAGAATTCCGAGACTTAGGCTCACACCCGCCGACAGACACGCAGAGTGGGGGCAAATAATCACCGGGTGGTACTCCTTGAGCAGAACGTGCATCTGCTCCACCTCCTCACTCAGCAGGGTCTTGATGATGAACAGCCGGTCGTACGACTGGTAGAACTTGGAGCCGCTCCGGCCCGGGGAGTCCACCGCTATCGCCTGCGACTTGGTCAGCGAGTGCTAAGGGAAAGACAGAGAGGGGACAAAGCAGAGAGCTTAGCAGGGATAATAACTAGAACATAGTTATTCGAACCGATAGTAAGAAAACGCAGCTATGTTGATGCTGCAATGACACTGTGATGATGCTATGACACTGTAGTAAATTATGCAATTACGATGCGATGATGTAGTGCAATCACAATAGGATCGTTATTCCTTGTCCAAACGCAGGCTCCATCACAACCATATCACCTCATGGCCGTGAGCTGCTTTTAACAGGCCATTGCAACTAATGCACCCCAAGCTGCCCCCTTCGTGCACCTTTGCATGGGAGACTTATAATACTATTGTTCGTCCCCCTCTAGTGACATAGGCTCGTTAAAAATAACAGTAAAAGAAGAAGAGACTGCCAGCCCTGTTCCAGCTAACGCCATCTGTTTGCCTGTTCACTAAAGCCCACCTTTCCTGTTGGCCCGTTGCCCCTCCTCCTCCAATTTCTGTGAGTACGGTTAAATAAACCCCCTATTAATTGCATTGACGAGGCAAAGCAAGGTGCAGTAGACGCATCGACGAAACTACTACGTTAAAAAAGAAAACCTGCAACTCATATTCAACAAATAAACCATGCACCATCTACCAGTGTCGGAGCAATAAAAAGGTTATTGCCCACACCTCCTGTGAAGCTACGAGCTGAAAAGCGACAGATAAGTTGAGGGGACATGCACGCTGCATTCCTCCACTACATTTCAGGGCCACTAAATGGAGGCGGACAAAGAAGCCGGAAACACACCATGTAGACGCAGTCGTCGATGCCAAACCTTTCCCTCAGGTTTCGGAAGACCAGAGGGCAGTACTCCTTGACCTTGAAGTGGCTCGGCATGTTCTCCCTGCAGCACAAGGAACACAGCGAGAATGCCATCACACAAATGGACGACAAGGCTCATCAAGTGCGATCAAGCACTGCACGGGCCAGGGCTCAATGCCACGGGCTTGGTCCAGGCTCGGGCTTGAACCCGAGGGCCGGAGCTGGACTCGGCGGGACCACTCATTAAAGGGCCTAAGGCAGGCCTTTGAGTCCACACGTACGTGAGGGATTGCACGAATTGAGGCCTTCTGTGCCAAGCTGAGGTGCACAGGCTCTTTGGATGTCTCACCAAAGAAAATAGTAAAACATTATGCTTTAATGTTCTGCTTTTCACAGAAATAAGCATTGTTTTCACCTGATTAAAAGTAAACTACACAGAAAACTTCCCTTCAATCCATTTCTTGGTTACCGCTCTTGCGAATGCACTATTACCAACCCGACACAATTTTACTGCAGTAGTAACGCAAGGGTGTCTTTCCCTACTTGTGGTTTTCTTTTATTTTGTACACTTTTGAGTTCACCTGTTTGTATGCATACATATATTTATGTACAATCAAGGCAAGTCCATTCGCAACAGCGCAAACATAAAAGCGTAGACTCTGGGCCAGATCGGTAACATCTCCGTGGGAGAAATGAATAGTTATACCAGGCCCAACCCCGGTATAAGTAGGGTCAGGCTGGACTCACTTGTTCAGCCGGGACCGGGCTGGACTCGCTTATGAACTGCAGCAGGATGGAAAGTTGGGCGAGTTGGTGTTGCGACATGGTGACTAAACAGCGCAGAAGACGAAACACAGAGAAGAGCAAAAACAGGACGAGCGCTCGTCCTGTTTTTGCTCTTCTCTGTGTTTCGTCTTCTGCGCTGTTTAGTCACCATGTCGCTTATGAACGCCCGGGCCCAGGCTAGGTGTTATGGGCGATCAGCCCTGATCACACTCAGCTTCACAATGCAGGCTCGGGCCGGGCCCGGGCCTTAAAATCAGACCCATGCAGTGCTTTATCGCCATCCACTACCACTAGACAGTGGGGTGATCAAGCGGCAGCACTCACTTGTTGAAATGGTGGTTGTCCACCTTGATTTTGGTGAAAGCCTTGAAGTCGTCTGGCATCAGCATCACCGGGACGTTGACGTGCGTGAGGCCATTGATCTGTGATGGGAAACAAGAACAAAGAAAGCATGTTTAGAGGAAGGCCGAGACTACAGTTGGATGGCATAGCAATGAAGCTGGTTCCTCCTCGGCCAAAAAAATCAATGCACCTCAATTCGCAGGTGCAATAGCCTTTTTTGTTATATACACAGGACCGACAATCAAGTTTGTGTGTCCTTTCACGTGAGGCAATTCAATTTTTTTTTTTTTTCCCATGTTCCTCTCTATCTTGCTCTCTATGCTTACAGGCACCAGTCACTGCCCAGATAGTGATACGGAGCCGGCGACGTCCAGCGCCACCTTCGGCAGGTACGTGCAACACTAGGTCGTTCACCGCGTGCCAGCACGTTCATGACTGGGGCACGCTCCTTTTTCGTCGCACCCAGTGAATCATATCAGTATCCCCTTTTGAGTTTAAAATAAATTGTATTGTTCTACATTAATTCTGCGACACAGTGCACACGAGTGAAGACGGAGTTTCTCGGTTAAGCTCGCGTATGGGATGGAAGGTTGAAACAAGTTGGCGTGACGCCCGGCCAACTACATTGTCCCGAGCCTGTACGTATATATTAACGCGCGCGCGCGCACGCACGCGCGCACACGTTTTTTTCGCTGATACGTTTCCGCTAGGTGAAATCTACCAGGAATGGGGAGATATATACAAATAAAATCCCGCCAAGAATGCCAGTGTGGGCATAGAGGAAAATGTTCGCCTAATTTTTGCGTGAAAATATTAATTCATAAATGGCAGCAAATAAATCAAATTAAAAATTAACGCCCCGGGCGGGATCCAACCACAGAACCTTCGGATAACGCGACCGACTCGGACTTCCGTTAAACAGGATCCTTCACAGACGCCTTGTCCCTGATTGTATAATTGCTCTGGAGAAGACGGCGGAGCCAGTGTACGCACAGCCCGCACCGCCTGTTCACTGCAGACACTTCGCTACTCGAGCAGCCGTCGCTTGAGGCTCGGATGAACCCGGCGTACTGGCCGAGCGAGTGCGTACATAAAATACACACAAGTACAACGACCAGCGCATCTCCATTTCACGGACCGCAGCGATTCGACGCAAGCGTGACGTGCGGGCTCTTCTAGGAGACCGCGCATATGCTTGTGAGAAAACGCGCCGACGAACACGAGCGGACTCCAGCATGACGTCAAGAGCGCGACTCGAAGAACCGACGGAGATAGGCAGCTTTCGTCGTGTTTTCAAGCCTTCCGTTTCAATGAGTAGGTTGAACGCAACGCTGTCATGAACGATAGAGATCTCGCCCCCCTCCCCCGGGTATCCAATAACGGCGAAACAAGGCGGCGGCGCGGTCTTCGGACAGAGGGCAAGAACTTTCTTCGGGCAAATGCGGCATTTGTGATGCCATACGGCGCGCAACCAGAGACACGACCGTAAACAGAAATGGCGCAGCTACATTGCGAAAATCACCATTCAGGCACGCTCAAGTCACGAAACAGGAAACGCAAAATCACACCGGGAAGCGGGAACCCTAGAGTATGTATCGCAGGCCAAAGGCCGTCGGAACCGTCTCCAAAAGCGGAATATGCGGCCACCGGCACTCAAACCAAAGCCGGTTATACTGAAATATTGGACATATTACGGCGTCGCGTATAATTTATTTCTTTTTCACCAAGAAAAAGAAGTTGCACTTGCTCAATGTGGCCGATTTCACGAGCACCATCTCACCAGCATGCGGCGAAGCTGCAGCTGATACTTTCAGTTTGTCTCCATGAACCCGCAACAAGTCAATCCAGCGCATCCATAGGTTGTTTGAATAAATGCTCAATCTAATAAATAATCTCAACCTTCGATTTACTGCGCAAATAAAAAGGAAGAATAGCCTGAACGTCAAAGGCGTTGCACCTGTCCTTCTCGTCCAAAGAAGAAACATCAGTACACCATCAGGTATACAAACACGCGTACTCATACAGTCACAGCCAAATGAAACGAGATCACGCAAATAAGGACCGAATGCGTATTTTATTTTCATGAAAATTTCAAATTTTGTAGGTTTTACGCGTCGAAAATGCACCTAGAGCCCTATTCTCGACTGCATTAATTCACCGCGAATTTGTCATGCTTTTTGCGTATAACGTAAGCACTCGGTGACGTGATGCATGCATAGCTATGACGACACGCAGTGTACACTTCGCTTATAAAAATCCCAACCAAGCTATCAAATATTGCGCACAAAAGATGTATTATAAAAACCAGGTCAGCATTAGGTTGGCAAGCGGACCACATTTCTCCAGGTTAAAATTCGCGTACACCATAAGGCGTTGATCCGAAAGCGAGAGAAAGGCGGGCGTTGAGCTAAAGAACATCACACAACGTTTTTTACCGTATCCATTTATTTCACCCGCCGCAATGGCTCAGTGGCTAAGGCGTTGCGCTGCTGAGCTCGAGGTCACGGGTTCGATTGCGGCCGCGGCGGCCGCTTATCTGATGGAGGTGAAAAGCAAAAACGCCCGTGTGTACGAGATTTCGGCGCACGTTAAAGATCCCCAGGTGGTCAAAATTAATCGGAGCCCTCCGCTACGGCGCGCCTCATCGCCTGCGTTGCGTCGGCGCGTTAAACCCTACAATCAATCAATCAATCAATCAATCAATCAATCAATCAATCAATCAATCAATCAATCAATCAATCAATCAATCAATCAATCAATCAATCAATCAATCAATCAATCATTTATTTCAATCGCTTTTAGTGACAGTTGAGCTCTCTGCTTCAATGCAAGCGTTGTTGCGTTATCACCTTCCCGGCCGTCACCACCGCCACGCTTTCGTCTGCTGCTATGTTACAAGTTTATGGCGTGATTACAATAAAAGACGGCCGTGACCATCGGTTGTATGACGCGATAAGGGCAGCGAAACGCTACGACAGGCCTACGTTGTCATGCTCGCTCCATTTCGTATATAGTTTTTTTTCATTCCCGGCCAAGAATTATGCGCTTTCAGTAGAGAGCAATAAGGCAAACGTCAGAACAGGTGCCAGTAAACGCCACGAAACGTAAAAAGGAGGACAGCACACACAACAGTTACACTGTACTACAACAGCTTTGTCAACAGGAAGCACGTGACCAAAAGTGAAAGCCACTCAGACAAAGCCTCCGGTGAATTTACAGTTCACGGTGAATTTACGGCGTCGAGAATATAGGGTCCCTGTACAATGAGGCGCGCCGTAATACAGCGCTACGATTAATTAAACGTGCGCCCTAATCCCCACGCGCGTGGGCGTTTTCGTTTTCCGCCTCCACCAAAACATGTCGATAAAATTGCTGCGTGGATAAGTTGCGACGACGACGACGTAAGATAGCAGCGTTTCCCATGCAAGTCCAAGGACGTACGCCATTATTTATAAGCGAAATCTCGGATATAGCGTGGATCTTCGTGTTCCATTTATCCGTGAACGCCTACACGACTGACTGCTTTCGAACTCCAAACGTCAACAACTTCGCTGCCATCAATGCGAATACGCGAGACGTCGTGTAAACAAAATTCGGAAACCAATCGCGCGAAGCGTGAGGCAATGGGGTAGTAAACATTATTCCACGGCCGCCGCAGGGGACGACCTTTCGACGGGCGTTCTTTTTATGGAAGCGGCGGAGCGTCAGCAACCTGTTCTCTGCGTCAAAGAGACGACGCAGGCGCGCGTATACTACGCACGGGCGGGGAATTAAAAAGGGAGAACGCGGAGAGAAAAAGAAAAAGTGCGGAAAAGAAGAAGAAGGTACGAAGCAAAAGAGAGGAGGTGGGCGTCGAGATGAGCGAGGAAAAAGGGCGCGCGCTCGAGATGACTTTTCCGTGTAACGGCCGCGAGTGCTGCTTGTATTCGCACGCGCCGGCGCGAAGAAACGCGAACTCTGCACTACGCTCCCACGCCTCTGTCGTCTCTAGATTCCTCTTTTCCGTACTCCAACTGTTTCGTTCACTGGTTTTCGCGAAGGCAATAAAAAGGAAAAGAAAAGAGGAAGCAGCAAACATTCTCCTCTCCTGCTGATGTACCACGGATGAACGCAAACAACTGCCCGGCGCACGTGGGTGGTGGGCCCGACTCCGTCACCGAGAACCGTAGTTATGCAAGCGAAACTGGCTGAGCTGTGATATCAACGCCCAGGCCAAAAAGCTGGACCCAGAGACTCAAAATTTCAGGGGTTGATTGATTGATTGATGGATTGATTGATTGATTGATTGATTGATTGATTGATTGATTGATTGATTGATTGATTGATTGATTGATTGATTGATTGATTGTGGGGTTTAACACGCCGACGCTTCACAGGCGATGAGGCGCGCCGTAGTGGAAGGCTCCGGATTAATTTCGACCGCCTGGGGATCCTTTTCGTGCGCCGAAATCTCGAACACACGGGCGTTTTCGCTTTTCACCTCCATCAGAAAAGCGGCCGGGAACCGAACCCGCGTCCTTGGGCTCAGCAGCACAACGCCTTAGCCACTGGGCTACCGCGGCAGGTAGAATTCCAGGGGTACACTACTACAATGCGTTCCTATAATAAAGCTGCATTCATTAGCAAACAGCATTTTTCATGTGCTCGAGAAACCTTGCGGCAAAGCCAGCCTTACCGCGAATGCTGTAAACGCTCTCGTCTTAAAGAAACTTTCCCAACAAAAATCATACTAAAATTGGCCGCTAAGAAAACTGTTATTACGCCGAGTTTCGCTTACTTGCCACAATTAGTTAGCACGGAATAAACAACTTCGTACCTTTGATTAAAATTCTGTATCGTTTCTTCTATGTCATGTGCTAAACAATCTCGCATGGGTCGTCCACCTTCAGAGTGGAATGATTCATGATTTTCTGATTTATTCGCCGTTCTTCGTGTTCTTCGGCGACCAATATCTATGGGGCATCACCTCCGAGAATCCCACTGCACCGATAGCGGAAAAACGAGAAAGCTGCGCTGTTTTCACTCACAATGCAAGCTCCGCTAATTTTCAGTAATCAGAACTCTAACTGCACCCCATTAAGCCAGACTACCACTAATCAGCTCGAGCGGTGCTTAATCGTAAAGAATTTCACAGCTCAGGTCTGCCCTGGAAACTCAGAAATGGCTGCAGCGTGTTGTTGTAACAAAAATAATCTTATGTAGCATCTAGGCAAGTAGCATTCTAGGCAAGTAGCATTCTTATGCCGCTTGCCTAGTGTGCGAAAGACGTTGGAGTATTTCATTCTTTTTAAGTTTTATTTTATTTCTTTTATAGCTATGAGGTGACTAATTCGCTAATGACGTTTTTTTTCTTTTTTCGAAGATGCAAGACGTACTGCAGAGTTGGTCCATTTACGTTATTTTTATACTTATTTACAATGTCATTTCGCGAACTTATTATTGTTTTTCGGTTTTAAGGGGAGATGTATAAAATGCATGTTATAATTTTGTCAGATCATAATTGTAAAAATCTTTTTATCGTTTTTTTTATTTCTTGGTTTTTCAATATTCTATTTGGCCAATTATCTCCATTTACGCCATTATAACGATTAAAGGTGTTACTTCCGCCAAATCTGCATTTTTGCGGAAACGCGGGGCGTTACACGGTCCTGGCTGCGGGGGTGCTCGGCAAAGGATGCTGCGCATTAATAATAATAAATTCCGTGCACCTGCGTGACATGGAGTGCACATGTACACGCTCGCGACGAGCGACGCGGAATCATCCGCACCGCCGGGATTCTTTCCTCTGACGCACGGGAGGACCTCGGTGGCGCGCGCGCGGCGGTCGCCGCTGACGCGAACAGTTGTCACGACGGCGCGACGTCGTCTAGCGCAGTCACGGCGCGCCATGTCCCGCCACCACCTTGGACGACGACGCATGGCGGCGCAGTCGACTGAAACGACCGCCGATGCCGAAGACCCGGAGAGCTCCTCGTCGTGCACACAAATTGAGCGCGTCCTGGCACGGCACCTCGGTCTTTCTCGATTTAACTGCCCCAGACGGTCCTCGGGCAGTCCGGGGGCTGTCCGAGAACCGCCGCATTGGCGTCCCTGGCATTCGACGGGCAGCACGGGGCTGACACTCCAGGGGTAGAATGCTGAGTGTTGTCTATTCCACGTCAGTCTCGAAGTAACCTTCGTGAGCGAGCCCTGATTGGCTGAAAGCAGGAGACCCGGATTTTCGAGCGTGTCAGGGCACGCCACGTTGTTATGGACGCCAGACAGACATTTTCAAGATGGACGCAACTCTGAATTTTGCCGCTATGACCCGAGACCTTCAGCGTCTTGAAATGCATCACGGAGACGAAGTAAATTACGCAACCAATGCTCGCTCCGCGAGGGCTCCCTAAATTGGCGTTTCATCAGAGTGTGAGCGCACGTAGGTCGCCACACGGCGTTTTCGGGGGCTCCGCCAACGGTTGGCGACACAACTTCTCGGCCCGGCGCAGAGCACGTTCGATTTGACCCGAAAAAGCGGGGCAAGGCGTTCGGGTGGCGAGACCTTTGGGCGACGACAGTGATGGACGACACGCGCCGGTGGGCAGATCTAGGCTCTCGCTCGACCCCCCTTTCAGCGAGGCTCCGAGAGACACAGGAGGCTCTCGAAGAGATGGCACACGCAGAAGACAATAGGACAAAATAAGGTTTCGGGAAAAAGATACAACGCGTGGGAATGGCAGCGCGGCACTTTGTTCCGCATTAGCAACGGCCGTTCGCCCAGGAGTGCGCCTAAGTGTGGACGCCATGGGAAGACGGCCCTATATATATCGAAATGAGCCAAATCCATTTGCCCAATGGGAGTTTGCTTTTGGCTTGACTGTTCTGACTGTTTCGTGGGTGTTTTCAGAATGGCTTTTTTTTTTCAGAGCTGGGTTACCGTGAATTCAGACGAGAGAGTTACGATATCCACGAAATATATGTCCCCAGACGTCGACGTCGTCGCCCCCCCCCCCATCCCACACCACTTCCGTCGACCCCCTCACCCCCCCCCCTCCCCCCCCCCCTCCTGAGGATACGAACCACTCCATTAAGGTGAAGAAGAAATCAGCAGCCTTCTTGTGAAGCGTTTTCGAAATTCATTGCAACGTAATGAAGAGCTCGTGAGTGTCGTCAGGCGCCTCAAGAAAATTATCCTACCGAAGAATTCGAAAAGAGCTGCTAATGCTGCCAAGTAATGCTGCCAAGAAGACTCACCTGTTCTTCACGTATAGCTCTGCGGTTCTTGAAGCCCTGTTGCATACCTGTAATGCCTTTCCCGACAAAACTCAATCGCACGTACCCTTCTTGAAAGCAAATTTATAGTTTTCATAAGAATGCCGCATCAACTTGACTGTTTCAATTCTATACGACTAAAATCAAAACTTATCATCCCAATATTGCTCTATTTCACCGCATAATTTTTATTGTGGCTGTAAACTTCCCCTAGCTGACATGTAAAGCATATCATATAATAGCCTTGACTACGTTGCATCTAGGCCCAGTAACAAACTTCCCCTTGTTTCTCAAATTCGCTTTAGGTGGATTTACTCGCACGCGCGCGCGCTCTCACTCACTCACTCCTTCACTCACACACCACGTGCACGCACACGCAGGCACACAGCTTCGCTCCGTATGGTGCCTTCTTCCATTTATCAGCGTCACAGCTGTCCAACTAAGCAATATTTGAGTACTCCAAAGTGGACAGACCTACATGTACTAAATGATGAAAAAAGGCGTGCCGGGAATGACACAGTGTGGAGAAGCGGAAGCCGAAAAAGAACAATAAAAGAGAGAGATAAGGCGCTCGCCTGCGGGCCACAGCCGTGTGCACGCATAGACAAATACGAAAACGGGCGGTGCAACGGTACACGGCAGTGCGGCACACAACAAACTCGCGACTAGGAAATAACAGGGAATAAGAAAATACAAAAGGGAAAGATACGCGATACTGGGAAACGGCGAAGCAGGTAGAGCAGACACCCGCGACGTGCGGGATTTCGCTCGGTCAAGGTTTCATCTCAGAAGTTCGGAAATGACAGGCCCGTGTCACGACAGATGACGGATGTACTTCCACAGGCGCGGAGGAGACTCGGCGCAGCGCCACGGTGCCGATGGCGTTGGGCGTTGGCCGTGGGTGGATTCAAGGCCCTTTCCGCCGATCTCGATCGCACGCCACCGATTCCGCCGAAACGGTCTTTAAATGCGGGCAAAGCGGCTTATATACATATATGTGGGCGGCAAGGCGTAGACGTACACCTGGACATGTCACGACACAAAGCTTTCGACACAGCGGGGGGGGGGGGGGGGGGGGGAATATAGACCATAGACGGCTGCGCCCGATTTAGACGCGTTCTGTGGCCAAGTACATCGGGAAATGACGCTTTAATCCAAGTTGGCAGCATTTACGACAGTCCGAGTGTGCACCGACAATTAAAGTTAATACGCGCACGGAATAATCCGTGTCCTCGTTCTCTCTATATACGTAATACGGAAGTTCGCCTGACGGCATGGAGGTGTAAGATGTGGCAGCGCAGGTAACCAAGCTTAGGCGATGTATGCCAAGGACCGGTGTCGAAGGCGACATTCTAAATTTGCATCGAACGCACAGTCACCTGTCGAGGGCACCGCAGGTAGACGGGGTCCCCGATATATTTCTCGCACCGCGGAGAGCGCTCTAAATCAGTCGTCGCAGTTCTCCGTACGAAGAGCCTATGGACGGCGCGCGTGCGACATTCGCCCCAAAGTGATTTCAAAAAGTGAGACAGTTCATGTTGGCGGCGGGTGGAGGGAGTTCGATCGGTAAGCTAAATACTCTTGTCCGCCATGAACACTATTTAGTCAAAAAAATTGGCGCAGCTTGCAAGTACTACTGGTGCAAGGCTGGAGAAACAGCAGAGCTGGCGGCCCCTCTCCCTTCGTCGAAGATGCGGATGTTACACCTCGAGTGGATTTCCAAACTTGCCGCTGAAAATTCTCCATGACTGGCAGGCCCGGATCGTTTTGTCCGCAGCCTTGCAAAATCTCTCCCGCGCTAGAACCCGCGGCAACTGTCTTCGCGAACTCGGCGTCTGTGCTCTCCACTTAAGGCGTGAACGCACGTTAACTGGCGAGCAAAGAGCATGCGAGAGATTGCGCCACGAACGCTGGGCAGACTGTTCTCGCAGGTCGAGCTGGCCGACGCCGGGCGCTCCACACGAGGCGCACGCTCACGTGCGTTCGGTATTATTTCTCGATTTTTTTGCGAGCTCCTCACGTGGCGCGAGCCCACGCGCAAGCCCGGACGACGCCGGGCGCTCCTCACGACACGCACGCTCACGTCCGCTCGGCTGGGCTGAGTTTCAAAGTAAAGCTGCACGGCAGCCGTAAAGACATAAACAGCTACGCTGTTAAAATAAAAGGAGGCAGCCCATATCTGAATAAACACGGTATCGGTCTCGATTCCCAGCCGTAAAGCCTTTTCTGCGTCACACAACGCGGCCGCACCCTCTTGCCGCACCCGCGCGCTTGCGCGTCACGCGAGTGCAGGAAGAGCGAGATCTTCCGCGCGCTCCCATTCGAATCACGAGGCCCGCGGGCGGCCGCTGACGGGAAGCAGCCATGTCGCCCGCCACGCACCGAGTCACCATTGCGTGCACCGTTTTGGCGTCGCGGCCTTGTAAGCGGCAACCACGTGTCCAAAGAGTGGCACTCGGCCAGCCCCGTGCACGACGAACGCTCCGAGGAGCCTCCGCGATTATTTAACACGTCCAGCCACGGAGAGAAACTGAATCACGCAGCCACTCTCCGTTTCGTCAACCGTACGGAAGCCGCCCTTCTCCCTGCACGACGCAAAGCGTTAACTAACATGGTGAGTGGCTGCACAGTGCGCCTAAAGCAATCTACTAGAACATACTGGATCACTGTCATTTAAACGGGTACATGCATTTATTTAGAACACTTTTACACAAAAATCACACGGACTAAATAAAGGACTCCAAGGGTTCGAACCCAGGCCGTTGCAAACGGAACCAAAGACTACCTTGAAGCCACAAAGTTCGAATGCCGGGTCGTCTTTAGCAGTCCAAAAGAATGTCGCAGTGCTGAAAGCGAATTCCGTGTAGATGGCGATAAGTACTTTCACTTCTGTACCGTATACGAAACGAAATGGCGCCAGCGCTGGGGCGAGACAACGGCCCGCGGTGCAGCCCTGCCACGACGAAACAGACGGTGTCCATCGCTGTGACGACAATGCCAATCGATGGAGTGATCGCCCATCGTGCTACCGAGGCAAGTTGTCCCGAAGTTGTCACCTCCGAAGTCTTCACAATGCTGTTCCGGGCGTCCGGCGATGTTTTAAATAATACGGCGCCTCTTGTTTTTCGGCGTATTCAAACGCACTGCGGTGACCTTTCTATTGCTGGTGCGTTCGTTGCAGGGTATTACCCCTCACAAAGAGCGAGATTACCATTCCGCCCCCTTGTGACGAGGTGCAGATAAGCGTTGAAGACACCTTGAAAAACAGCGCAAAAACACGGACGTAGAGAGGTTACACAGACACGAGCGCTGACGAACAACTGGTGAAATTTTATTAAAGTTGGCAATAAATAGAGAAAAGAAAGCAATCATACGCCAGTACAAACGAGATAAATATACAGCTTAAAAGCGGAGTCGGGAGTAAAAGTTGATAAAACACACACAAAGTTCCTTTTATCCGGCCAGATAAGCAATCTCGCGCTCAAACAGTGCCACGGATGGCGAACTCACGCAATCCTTCCCCTTAGTGGCTATGACTGAAGCCTCAAAGATTTCGCGGGATCGGGCATCACGATACCGTTTTAAGACCCCCAGCAGGTGGATCTTCTGTTTTTGCTTCTTTCCGCGTTCCTTTCTTGGAAGCTTGGCCAGCATCCCTTTCCATACAACCTCGGTTACTGTTGACGCTACCCGCAGATCCGAACGCACCCGTCCTGGAACTTGGCTGACGACATTCACATTAACGAGCGAGAGGCCAGAAGACAAGAAGCTGCGTTTCCTTGACATGGAATTGACCTTCGGCAGTCATGTGTGCTGGCAATATTCCCCGCGTTCACAAAAAGGACTCCTACCGTTCAGTTCGGCACACTCGAAGATTGTAAAACGTGGGATAGCCGTGGCAGCCATCCAAAACGCAGTGACTAGGTCCTGCCGTCACATGATGACGCGGAGCTTGGACCATCAGGTCAGCAGACTCAATTTGGCAGGGTATCCTACGCCATTGCTGCGCAGCTCGGCGGAAACCGTTTTGAAACGGGTGAACACCAGCGGGGCTACGATAAGGTCGCAAGAGAATGCCAGGGGCCGCCTTAACGTCATCCCATACGTCCACGCCGTGTCGCACCCCCTGAAGAAGATAGGAGACAAGGCAGGAGTGCGGACAGTCTTTTCAGCGCCCAACAAACTAGCCACATTGTGTGCCATGGTGAATGACAAAAAGGCTCCCAGGGCTGCTTGTGGGAAGAAACATGATAAACAGTATGTCAAATGCGTGGAATGCATAGTATACGAGATCCCACTGAAGTGCGGGCGAGTATACGTGGGCCAGAGTGGAAGGTGCGTAAACGACCGTCTTCGTGAGCATGCAAATAACATGCGCACAGGAACTGGTAGCAATCTGGCCTTACACTGCAAGAATTGCAAAGATTGCTACCCCAAGCTCAACGAAACCCGCATCTTAAAACGGTATCGTGATGCCCGATCCCGCGAAATCTTTGAGGCTTCAGTCATAGCCACTAAGGGGAAGGATTGCGTGAGTTCGCCATCCGTGGCACTGTTTGAGCGCGAGATTGCTTATCTGGCCGGATAAAAGGAAATTTGTGTGTGTTTTATCAACTTTTACTCCCGACTCCGCTTTTAAGCTGTATATTTATCTCGTTTGTACTGGCGTATGATTGCTTTCTTTTCTCTATTTATTGCCAACTTTAATAAAATTTCACCAGTTGTTCGTCAGCGCTCGTGTCTGTGTAACCTCTCTACGTCCGTGTTTTTGCGCTGTTTTTCAAGGTGTCATGCATATCCAACTAGCCCAAAGTCAAGCCTTAAAGCGTTGAAGCTCCGGGAAAAGTACAAACCATTGTACTTTGCCCGATGCATTGTTTTAACGCGCTCACGTCCAGCGCTATACGCCTCGAGCGCGGCCTGTAGGGGCGCCACTGAAATCCCCCTAGCGGCCCGTTTCGAAAGCAGGCGCGGGAGTCCCCGGCCCGCTCCCCCCTGTCGCCGTTGCTTTTGGGGCTCGTTCAAGACAGCGATTTACCGTTTGTCCGCGTTCGAAATACCGAATAACGTGGAGCAGGCACTCTGTTTGCAAGCGTGGTATGTTCACGAGAGTATAAACGTTTATGACGCGATATTAGTGAGATCTATATGAGCGCCAGGCGTGTGTCACAGGCCGGCGTCCCGAAGCCAGCATTTGCATGCAGCTGATTGCAATTCCGCTGCCCTGAAATTTAGTGACTGTGTCTCCGTAAGCAGTCTTTCCTCCGATGGTCATGTTGCGGCCATACACACTATGATGTAAATCGACTTTGTGCACTTACATAATCTATCGGAGCACTCATACCTGACAGCACGCAAGTTACGCCTGCCAATATCACATATCAGATATTGATCAGTACCATGAACAAGCTAATGCGGCATAAATTTCACAAACATTGTACCAAAGAAGTACGGTGGATAATGCAAAATTACACTTCGGAGTCAGCACACGACGACAAATTTATTGCTGGGTCGTCTTGTCCCGAGCGAGGTGAGCGCTCGCAAAGATTCATCTGTTACATTTATCCTCCACGAGAAGCGCGAAGATGGGTTTAAAGAGTAATCCGCGTCCGTGACCAAACTCTTCTTCGAAACACCGTCATATGAGTCATGACACAGGGAGACTGCAGAATCTAGCATAAACCGAAATCAGAGACCCTTATCAGATACGACACTCTTCCAACGAGCCCGTGTGTACGAGATTTTGGCGCGCGTTAAGGCTCTAGGTGGTCAAAATTAATCCGGAGCCCTCCACTACGGCGTGCCTCATCGTCTCCGTTGCGTCGGCGCGTTAAACCCTGCAATCAATCAATCAACTCTTCCAACGACACCTCGTATCGCTTGTGAACTGCCTACCCAGTATTCTTCAAAAAATGAGTCCGCCGAGTGATCAGCCGTTTTTCAAGGCGAAAAACAAACGAAAAGTGAACACGCAGCTTGTGTGTGTGATTACTAAAACGTTCATTCGTTGATTTCGCTCCGCATTTGTAAACAACGATAGTTGAGCGTCCTCCTCCTCATCCCCCCCCCCCCCCCCCCCACCCGCCTATGTCTAGCGAAATATCAGTGCATTTCGCATCTAGTTGGTCTGGTGAATACTACCTTGCTCAAACAAACGTCTTTAGCATTTCAGAAGCTGCACTCGTTTTTTTTTTTTTTATTCCCGTACTATTCTATTTATTCCTTACTTGCAGACCATTCATTTTCCCGTGGTTTCATTAACATATACCTTGGTTCTTACTATAAGGCATGAGTGGGCACATATCTGACTTAACATTTTCTTTTCCGTACTTAATATTTTCGCGTGGCTTATATTCCCATAAAAGGCACAAGTTTTTGTCAGCTATTGGGTAACGAACCAACCTTTTACAGTGCCAATATCAGGTCTAAACGAGACGACAATAAATAGAATTCACTTGTGCTGACGTGTTCGAAGGTGACAGCGGTGATATGCTGCTGCCATCGCCGACGCCCGCAAGAGCGGCCAAGAAGCGCGCAGAACCGCCTCCCCGGGTAGCTCTTGTTGGCGTTAGAGCGCTCTACCAAGACGCAGCTGTTTTTTTTAAGTGCCCTAAACGTGCAGTTAGCTTACAGACGTCACCATAACAAGTTGTTTAGAGCGCGAAAAGGCAAAGAGAAGCGAAAGAAAACCAAAACACTGCATGACCACCTATCAGCCACGCAGCGCTAATCCCGCAAACGCCGCGGAGAAGCGGCGGCAGGCGGCGCAGCGATCGCGAATCTCGAGGCGTATAGCACAACGAACAGGCGGCGCTAAAGCGTATACCTCGGTCTCGGCACCCTGCGAAGCGGGGTTTGGTCCGCAATAGCGCGAAAGCTATAAAATAGCGGCGAGGGAAACAAAACAAAACGTCAAAGGGTGAGGACGAGTAAAAAAAAAAGCAATACGCACACGACGCATCGAAACCAGAGGAGTCTTTGTTACGCAAGCGAAGCGCACGCAGCGCGCACGAAGTTTCCGCGACAGGAATAATACATGGCTTCGCGGCGAAACTCCCGTTTCTTTCCGAGGCGACAAATCGGATTGAGATGCCGCCTCCTCCCCCGCCACGCGCTGTGTGTACACACACAGACGCCGAGCCCGGCCCGGAGAAAGAAATCCGATCAGCGGCGCACTGATTCCAGAGCAGGTACACAAACACGCCCAGCAGGACTTGAGTCTCGACCCCTGGCCTATACGGAAACGCGCGGGCGGCCGAACAGAGGGAGCCACGGCGCATCCATCTTTCGCGGCGGAACAAGTACACGGCTCACGTCGCGACCTAACGGTATTCGGCTGATGGGAAAGCGCGGACTCGAGCATTCTTCTATGCGGGACACGGCGGCGGCGTCACGACTGCGCTGTCTGCGCAGGGCGATACCACTGTGCTTGCGCAGGGCCGCTACGCAAACGCGAGCTGCACTCAACGCACGCACGATACGCGGCAAGGTTCCTCCGATGCTACCGCACGCGATGGGAGACTTCTCGCCCGTATTCCCGCATCGCTGGGGTCACAACTTCTCACCTAAAATACGGGATCAAATGCGAAAATGCAATCGCAGGGAAAAAAGTGCGCACGATTGCCGAGCCCAAATCTCGCGAAAGCCATCTGTAAATGCCCACGCCTCAACCGACGTGCAGTTTTCCTGTAGTTGATCTCTAACACAAACCCGCCGCGATGGCTCAGTGGCTAAAGCCCGTACTACATGGAGCGATTTCGCCTGCGAATTCTCTGATGCGGCGCCGCTCGTGCGGCAAAACCACCTTTTTTCGTTGCTGCGGCAAAGTGCCAAACATTTGAAGCGGTCGAGCAAACGCCGCTCGTGCGGCGTGTGCGGCGTAGAGGGGCCGGACCTGCGGCCAATAGGAGCACAGCTCGGCACCACTTGCACGCTTGGAAACCAGATGGCGTTGCTTGTATGAGCGCGACAAAAGCGCGGGCACACCAAAACGTGTCTTCTCTGCTGTGTGTGCGTATATTGATAAAAAAATTGGCGATTCTTATATAAAACCGCTAATAAACTTATATTTACCGCAAACCAGTCAAAAACAACTTGCCAAGAAAGTAAAATAAAACCACCGTTGTTAAAATCACAACAACCTTTGCTGGTGGCAAACTTAATTCAGTCTGCAAACAAGGCGCATCTGAAATGCGAAAATCGCGGCGTTCGCAGGCCCCATGAGACGATAATTCCAGGCATTGCGAACTTCGCAAGTGCGAATGTTCGTTCCAGCGGATTCGCAGGCGAAATTCGCTCCATGTAGAACGGGCTTAAGGCGCTGTGCTGCTGAGCACGAGGACGCAGATTCCCGGCCGCGGCAGCCGGTTTTCTGATGGAGGCGAAAAGCAAAAACGCCCGTGTGTACGAAATTTCGGCGCACGTTAAATATCCCCAGGTGGTCAAAATTAATCCGGAGCCCTCCACTACGGCGCGCCTCATCGCCTGCGTTGCGTCGGCACATTAAACCCTACAATCAACCAGATCTCTAACACAAGGCTCGAAGTCGGAGGCCACAAGCCATTCATTGGGTTTAGTTTATAGTCAGCCAGAACCGTAGGTCTGTAGTGGTTCAAGGGTTTTCCCCGCGTTCATCTGGAATTCCGCAGCGCCCCCGTTCGAATTCCATTCAGCGGAAAATTTGCCCAATTGTGTTTTCAACTCATTTAGTTACTTCTTTGTCGGAGCTTCCCTAAGAAACGAGGCCTAATTCCAAGCAGTTTTAACTTTTTTTTTTTAATCGATTGAGCAGTCCGTTAATCCGCGAGCCGACGCTCATTTGCAGAGCGCCATATAGTATCCGCTTACACGCACCCAGCGGTGCGTCTGTAATCGCAAGTGCCATCATTCTCGTCCTTGCTTGTCTGCGAACATCGTGGTCAATAACGTCAAGATCGATACTACAGTCCCGGCGTATAACAGTGAACCGGCACTTAAAATTTTGCCCCCACCCCCCTCCCCTCTTTTTTTTCTTCTAACGCCTCTGTCGCGGATACGCGATATATTATAGAGCGCTGGGCTTTTCTCTTCTTTTGTATAGCTGAGCCATACAAAATTACCGACCTAAAACTGCGCGACGGCCCAGCAAAGGACCATCGAATAATCACCCCTACGGCGCTCCTATTCAGGCATTCCCCCATAGCAACAAAATGGGGGCTGCTAGGGAAGAAACGAAAAAAAAAAAAAAGAGGGGGAGGTCTATGAGAAGTGCCGGGGATCACAGGCTAGGCGAAGCTTACCTCGACCGCCGCAAAATGCCGCACGAACGGAAGATTAATGAACGGAGTGGAAAGTATACGACAACAGAAAGTGGCAAAGAATAATACAAAGAAGCGCCGATATGACGACACATACTGCAGAAGAACGATTAATGATGAAAACAAAGGAACGAAAAGCGCGGGAAAGGCTCGCTTTTTTTTTTAAACGAGCGCAGCGGCGAAATGTGTACGCTTGGGAGGTCTGACCAGCAGGCCGGACCGTCGGTTGGAGCGACTTTATACGAAGACAAATGGGTCAGCTTCCGACCGCACGCGCAGGTACGGCGGCTGCTCACCAGCTCTCGCTCACCGCCGCAGGGTATACGGCCAAGCGGATCGGCAGTGCGGCCATAAGTGTGCATCGCGGTGAAATGAACTTCGTGGCGCTGTGACAAGTCGCGGCTTTTGTATATGGACGCATGGACGATGCAACGTGATACAGCATGGAAAAAGTGTTGACCGGCAAAGTTCGCTGCCAAATCATCGCGACAGGACACAACCCTGCCTGCTTTATTCGAAAGATTGGGTTTATATCTCGCTACACTCTTCTTTTTTCGAGCGTTTAGTTTGCCGCAGGACATAGATGACGGTGCATGAGTTGATGAGGAAACTTGCAGAGATGAACATGAAAATGACCCCATCACGGATAAAGTCTTACATCGCTTAGCGGATGAAAAGATGATGGGTTCCCTGTATCCATGCGGTGTAAGCCTGTTACTGCCGCACCACTTCATGGGCCTTTTGGCGGAGCAGCCCGACGCCGTAGGAAAAAAAAAAAAAAAAAAACATCAGTTTAAATGGGTATCAAACTTTACTAAAGCCTAGCAGGCCGTTTCACAGTGTAATAACCATACGTCTCGTCATGAGCTTCGTTACGGCTATGCCTGTACTCAACTGAACCTTGACTGCCTCTTGAGGAAACATCCGGCGCGACGAGTTCACATTATTTCGACTTAAAGCACTCGTGCTGTTGCGAGAGCCACTCGCCAGATGGCGCAATGTGCCCTTTCGTCGCCTACACATTTGGTTTTGCAACCTGTTTTTTGCTCTGCAACCATTCGCTGATCGGCTCATCCGCGTTAGGTCTCGCTTGAGGCGCAATGAGTCCACGGAGCAAGGCCACAAAACTATTTCAAGATGCGTTCTATCGTCACCAGCAAACGAGAGTCACAGGGTCACACGCCGTGTGCGGGCGAGTTATCTCACGAGTCGCACGCCGCCCTTCCTTCTGTTTTCGTTGTTACATAGCTAATGTGAGGAAAAGATTGGCAGGAATGTTTTTCCGACGATTACAATTACAACCAAGTGTGCAGGATACACTAGCGTTACATCTTCAGATTTCATGAAAGGCGCTCTCTCTCTCTCTCTCTCTCTCTCTCTCTCTCTCTCTCTCTCTCTCTAATAGCGCTACAGTTGACCCTTAAGGTTGCCTCAAAAGCGATGCAAAAGCCTTCAGTGATCACCGCTTTCCTGAAAGGGGCTTTGAACACAAAATACAACCTTGCTCATTTTGAAAGAACTAGCCTTTGGCAATTCACTCAGCTCTATTCCAGCCGCAAAAGACGTTTTTTACCCGGAAAAATGCAATATTGAAAAGCTTTCATACTTTATGGGCAGGAGTGATCTAATACGAGCCAAGATTAGAAACAGTTATCAGTGTTTAATTGCACGTTAGCACTGAAGTGACGCGTTCAAACAGAACCAGAGGCCCCGCTGCGATCACCCAGTCAGGCGTCTTGACAGTGATTTAATCGGCGGCCGACTACCGCAAAAACAAGGTTCTGTGACGTCATAGAAAAATCGCCGGAATTCGGCTGGGGAGTCGCCACTTGTTCATCTGTTAAGAGATGATATTAACCCTGTCATTTGCTTGAAGTTTGCGACAAAACTGGTACTGTTGTTATCGGGACAAGACAGTCGTTCTAACGAAACAAACGTATTTTTGATTGATTGATTGATTGATTGATTGATTGATTGATTGATTGTAGGGTTAAACACGCCGACGCAACGCAGGCGATGAGGCGCGCCGTAGTGGAGGACTCCGGATTAATTTTGACCCTCTGGGGATCTTTAACGCGCGCCAAAATCTCGTGCGCACGGGTGTTCTTGCTTTTCGCCTCCATCAGAAAAGCGGCCGCCGCAGCCGGGAGTCGAACCCGCCTCATCGCGCTCAGCAGCACAACGCCTTAGACACGGAGCCACCGCGGCGGATACCAACAAACTTGTACTTTGTCTTGATGGCCCCCTTCAATCCTCGACGATCGAGCTTATTTTGCGTACCCCCGCTTCGACGCGCCTCCCACCACATTTGCGCAGCACCGCGCGGATAACATCGATTGTCGAATTGCAATTCCCCGCTAAACCAAACGAGGCAACTTGAGACTGGACAGTTAAGTGGAAATCGATGGTAAGCGCTTCATTAAAATCCGGAATGAAGAAAGTTCGATTCTGTAGCCCCCAAAAGATTCGCTTGTACATTACAAGGCTGCAAGTTCTTGGTCACGATAGCAACGCGCTTTATTTAGCGAACAAAATCAATACAGAGTTATAGCAGAGCGTAGAACCGGTCCCGGTACGGTACCCGGTACACGTAGGCATGCGCACAACCAGTCTTGAAGCCCCTGCGCACGCGCAGTAGCGCCGACTACTTACCGGGTACCGTACCGGGACCGGTTTTCCGCTCTGCTAAAACTTTCTAGTATCTCCACGGTATAAGGAGCCCGACTAACCGCAAACGGTTTTTGCTAAGACGTGCGATGCGCAAAAAGAAATCTTACATCACTGTTCCGTTAATTTAGGAGGCGAGTTAGAGTAAGGAATTTGTGCCTGCTCACGAAGTTGCATTTCTAAAGAGAACACAAAAGAATAGGAGGAGGACACCATGACCCAAAGTTTAATAATCACGCTACGGCAACGGAAACACAGCGACGAGCCAGCCGTTGCGCCGCAATAAGAAACAGGGACACAATGTCGCGATACAATGCCTACTGTGCTCCGCGTGATATTCTGGACCAAATTATAAACTCATGCACAGTTGGATCTCGGTGACAGGGTTAAAACGAAGAGGTATGCTTCAGGGGTGGAACAGGGTACATAGGTTTGGTAGCAGGTAGCAGGCAAAATTGCCCTCTGTAGCAGGCGTGGAGCAGCCAGAAAACGCGTTTGAAAGGAGGCTGTCACCGGGAACTGGGTCAGCCCTCTATCTACTGTATCATATCAGGCGTTCTACCATGCACTACAACCTACTCCGAACCAGGAACGCCGTTCTCATACTATATCTGAAAATTTACAATATGCAGAGTTATCTTTTTTCGGCCCCAAAGAGTGCACCGCGTTATCACCGCTCAAAGGGTGGCGCAGAGTAACGGGATCAGATAAACGGCCTCGCTTTGTGTCTAGTAAACGGCAGCGTTAAGCGAACTCACGGCGGCATGACGTAAAATAAGAGTTTCGCTTGTGTTTTTTCTATCGAACTGCGGTTTCAGGGCATGCGAAGCAGAACATAGCCTTGCCTCCGCCCATCACGCCGTTGCGACAGTCGACGAACGCACGCCGTATAGACCACGTTACGAGCACGCGTACCATCCTCCACATAAGCAAAGCTCACCCCAAAGTTCACAGGCGAAAATTAGTAATTACCTCACAACTAAGGCGAACCGAATTAACCTACCAGGGCAAAGCGGCCATGACCCTGTTCGTTCAATACATGCAGCTACACTCATCAAAAATGTCCGACTGAATTGAAGCTCATCTCCAACAAACTACAGCCTTTCATGAGACTATTATTCTGTTTTCTATCTGTTTGGAATGTGACACAAATACATTTCACTTATTTTTGGTCATTTTCCAGTGCTTGTGGTGCAGCGGCAGGCACCGGCAAAAAAAAAAAAAGTACCAATTCGGCGCAAATAAAACCAAAGCGAGGGCGGGGAAGACGCCTAGTGACTGCAGCCGTTCATAGCATTGATAAAACCGAAACCATAACCACCTTGACACCTAAAACACGATATTTAGCCAAGCTTTCGGAAAAGGGCATCAAGGCGGTCATATCTCGCGGCTCAATTCGGGCGCTGTGACGCAGGGCGGCGCTGAAAAACGAGCTTGGCGCAATAGGAGTGGTTCGGCGCAGGATGGATGGCGCAGGTATGTTATAGGCGCTCAATGACGCAAATGGCGCAGCTGTTCCACCAATGATGCCTCCTTCCCAACGACAGGGATATTTCTCCCTTTTAAAGTCCCGAACAGTATACCATCTACTGAAATAAACTACCGGTATCGTGAAAAAATCGCCTGCGTCGCGTCGGCGCGTTAAACCCTACAATCAATCAATCAAGAAATGATTTTTCAAAGGACTACCTAATTTGCTGCAGTGGTTAGTTGCAGTGGGGTAAATTTGCAGAAGCCAAGCGCTCCATTCTAAGGGCGGTGCATTTGCTCATCCTTGACTCAGCATACACCCCTCGTTTACGAGATGCGACGAGGGGGATCACCACCCCACTTCAAATACACACATAGGCCTCGGTAAAGAAATAGCTCTGAATGTTTGTAAACAATGGGAAGAGACTGAACACCCGTCGGCGGAATGTATACAGCTTTGCAGCAGTCAATATTTTGACAGCAGTCGGCGCCATCAGCGGAATGCGCCTACAGTGTGTACGCGCGGCGCTATTTTGACGTCACGCTGTGACGTCGCATATCCCGACCACCCCGTTACCACCCCCCCGCATTCTACACTCGGTGCGCGGGTTGTTTCAAACCCCCCGCGATGCAAAGACAGAAGAAGCAGGCGCAGATGTATATCTTTCTGGCAAATGAAAAACAATTTAGCCGTCAAACGCAGCCGCGCGGCGGCGACAAAGGAAAATTATACAGCAACTGCCCTTAATCCTCGACACACAAGCCAAATATTTCCCGAGCACCCCAAGAACGCTTCCAGCTCCACGAAGAAGGCGCGGAAACAAAACAAAACAAAAACATTTCGACGAACAACTGCCGAGTAACGGCGCTTCCAGCATTTAGAGATATCGGCGGAGATCAGCTAAACGACGCCCCCGGCATTGGAAAAGAAGAGATTGGAAAGAGAAATTCGAGAGCGTGCCTCATTTTTACGGCCACGAACGGGGCGGAGAATCGCAAGAGCTGCCTCTCCACATCGGCCTCGGCGGCACTCATGATCGCTGGGCTCGCCTAATAAAAGCCCCGCGGCCGTAACAAAAAAAAAAAAAAAAAAGTTTCGGAACAAGCCCGGTGTTCCGACGGGGCGGCCAAGCGCGCAAGCACGGGGTCGGGAATCCTCATTCGAGTAGAGAGGGAAAGGGAAAAAAAGAGCACCCCCTCCCCCCACACACGAAAACAAAAAACTGGAACAGTGAACAACAACGCACAGTACGCCCGCTACGCACGTAGACTTCACCTCACCAATTGCGTGCAGCACGGGAGGAACAAGGCACCGCGCACACTCTGGTGTGGAGCTCGACTTGACGCAGAGTAAGCGAACAAAGTGATTCTCTCTCGCACGCAGCACAGATTTATTTGCCGCGGCCCAGGGTTACTCCATTTCTCGCCTGAGCTGATACGCTCCGGTACACGCGCAGATGTACCACTGAATATATATATATATATATTTTGCGTTCTCTTTCCAAGATGGAGTGCACCACTAACTGACACAATGACTATCCTTCCTTCACGCACTGTGCCACGCTTACAAGCACTGTACATGCATACCAACTGCGCATTTGCGTGAGCGCACTTCTGTCTGCGACATTCAAATCTGGGTTCGCGCCAGTTACGCCTGGCTCATGAGGTGCGCCGCAGTAGATTGAAGCCGCCTTGGATCTTTAGCGTTCGCTGAGATCTGGGCACAAGGGCATTTACCTGACTGCGTCTGTGCGCGTGAGATAGCGGGTTGCAAATGTGTTGCAAATGTGGTAGCTAAAAGCCAGACATCTCTACACAAATTGCCTGCTTTGCTCTAACGTCACAAAGCAGTCGCAGGGCCGTCAAGATTAGCAGTTCATGACGGCACAGAATTGTCGGAATTAGTTGTGGACAAAGTGAAATAAAAAAAAATGAATTTTCGCTAAGGTGAACGCGAGTCGTTCTGTAGCGCTAGACCACAGAGCGCCATTTGGTTATTCTTTGTTCTGCTGTTTTTATTTTTAGTTTAGTAACCACTTCGATTGATTGATTGATTGTGGGGTTTAACGCGCCGACGCAACGCAGGCGATGAGGCGCGCCGTAGTGGAGGGCTCCGGATTAATTTTGACCACCTGGGGATCTTTATCGTGCGCCGAAATCTCGTACACACGGGCGTTTTTGCTTTTCGCCTCCATCAGAAAAGCGGCCGCCGCGGCCGGGAATCGAACCCGCGACCTCGTGCTCAGCAGCGCAACGCCTTAGCCACTGAGCCACCGCGGCGGGTCGGATGCCTGTTGTTCGGGCTACCACTATCCATGCCACCCATCCTTAGGGGTGGGCGATTGAGCGATCAATCTACCGATGAATCGATTAAATGCATTGTTCGCGAATAAATTCTTTCATCAATTAATCGGTTCGACTCACTTGAGGCGAGTACACCAGATATCAAGTCCCCCAAAACTTTGCGTAAGCATGTTTGAGGGCATCGCCTATACATATCAACAACCCGTTCTTATAATAACATGGTTAGAATCGAAACCGCATGTAGTCGAAGACGAGAGGCGCCGACCTCGCTCCTTCGAAAAAAATAGCGACAGTTAAAGGTCTGTTCGCGCAACGTCTGTACCACCCGAGTGTCTGTTTAGCCAACACGGACACCCACACACAATATTGCTTTAAAATGCAGGAATGTGTACGAAATTCTATAGCAAGAAAAGAAACTTGGAACGCGAAATGTAGTATTATTTTTTTATTCTTTCTGTAACCCCCATGAACTGACAAACCAATTCGATAATTACCTGCCGATTAACTAGATTAAAAATTTTAATCGATGCTCAGCCCTACCATCCCTCCATCCACAAACCCATCCATTTATCCGTCTGTACATCCGTCCGTCCGTCCGTCCGTCCGTCCGTCCGTCCGTCCGTCCGTCCATCCATCCATCCATCCATCCATCCATCCATCCATCCATCCATCCATCCATCCATCCATCCATCCATCCATCCATCCATCCATCCATCCATCCATCCATCCATCCATCCATCCATCCATCCATCCATCCATCCATCCATCCATCCATCCATCCATCCATCCATCCATCCATCCATCCATCCATCCATCCATCCATCCATCCATCCATCCATCCATCCATCCATCCATCCATCCATCCATCCATCCATCCATCCATCCATCCATCCATCCATCCATCCATCCATCCATCCATCCATCCATCCATCCATCCATCCATCCATCCATCCATCCATCCATCCATCCATCCATCCATCCATCCATCCATCCATCCATCCATCCATCCATCCATCCATCCATCCATCCATCCATCCATCCATCCATCCATCCATCCATCCATCCATCCATCCATCCATCCATCCATCCATCCATCCATCCATCCATCCATCCATCCATCCATCCATCCATCCATCCATCCATCCATCCATCCATCCATCCATCCATCCATCCATCCATCCATCCATCCATCCATCCATCCATCCATCCATCCATCCATCCATCCATCCATCCATCCATCCATCCATCCATCCATCCATCCATCCATCCATCCATCCATCCATCCATCCATCCATCCATCCATCCATCCATCCATCCATCCATCCATCCATCCATCCATCCATCCATCCATCCATCCATCCATCCATCCATCCATCCATCCATCCATCCATCCATCCATCCATCCATCCATCCATCCATCCATCCATCCATCCATCCATCCATCCATCCATCCATCCATCCATCCATCCATCCATCCATCCATCCATCCATCCATCCATCCATCCATCCATCCATCCATCCATCCATCCATCCATCCATCCATCCATCCATCCATCCATCCATCCATCCATCCATCCATCCATCCATCCATCCATCCATCCATCCATCCATCCATCCATCCATCCATCCATCCATCCATCCATCCATCCATCCATCCATCCATCCATCCATCCATCCATCCATCCATCCATCCATCCATCCATCCATCCATCCATCCATCCATCCATCCATCCATCCATCTTTTTTTTTTTTTTTTTTTTTTTTTTTTTTTTTTATTGAGAGTACCCTTAAAGGCCCCGACAGGGGTATTACATAAGGGGGGGGGAATACAGATCACGAGAAATGAAGCGAACATGGGGAATATTTAGTGCAAAATGGTATGAATATTTACACATAGGTGAAGTTCACAAAGTGAAAAGTATACAGATATCCAGACAGCATAAACAAACAGTACTACTGATATACTGACTGCATTGAAAGAAAGTGTGTTTACAGCTGTGATAAGGCATTGCAAAACGCGTCGTAGTCACCCATTACAGCAGTGTTACAAGGCAGGTTATTCCACAGTTTTATTGCCAGTACAAGTGGTGAATATTTATACATGTTGGTACGTGCAAACGGTAGAAATACTTTCAAGGGGTGATCGGTACGGGGGGAGATGTGGTTTGCCGGTTTGATATGCAAATAACGAAAGGTTGATGCGCCATGGTATAACTTGAAAAAATGCTGCAACAGGAAATTTTCGCGACGCTGTTCTAAAGTGGGTAATTTCAAGTTGTTTCGGAGTAGTGTAATGCTTTGATGTGTGTAATTACGTAGAATGAAGCGGATAGCGCGATTTTGGACTGCATCGAGAGATTTTTTAAGGTACATCTGATGAGGGTTCCAGATGATAGCCGCATATTCGAGCTGTGGACGTACAAATGAATTGTATGCCATGAGTTTTGTCTCCCACGTTGCCATATAAAGGGATTTACGTAGAAGTCCCAAAGTCTTACTTGCTTTGTTTGTGATGTGGTCAATATGGGCGTTCCATGATAGATTAGATGTCAGAATTACCCCTAGGTATTTGTAATGGTCTGTACGTCCAATGTTGGAACCGGAAATATAATAATCGCAGGAGAGAGGAGAGCGGACACTAGTAAACGTCATCACCTTTGTTTTTTCAGTGTTTACACGCATCAGCCACTTGGAGCACCATGATGATACAGAGTTTAGGTCGTTTTGAAGCAGTATAGAATCGTTGCAGTCTTTAATTTCGCGGTACAACACACAGTCATCAGCATAGAATCGGATTTTGGATGAAATGAAATCTGGAATATCGTTCACGTACATCAGAAACAAAAGCGGACCCAAAACGGAGCCCTGCGGCACTCCAGACGTGACAGGAACAGATGAAGAGACGATATCATGAATTGTGACACACTGTGACCTATTCAATAAGAAATTTTGTATCCACAGGATCGTGCTGTTGTTAAGGTAAAAACTGTGTAGTTTTGATACTAGGCGCTGGTGAGGAACTAAATCAAAAGCCTTGGAAAAATCAACGAAGACTGCATCGGTTTGGTTACCCGAGTGTATACTGGTGTGTAGGTCGGTAATAAATTCAAACAATTGAGATTCGCAGGATTTCCCGCGTTGAAAACCGTGCTGATTCGGGAAAAGTAGATTATTGGAAGAGAGGTGTTGCATAATTTGCGTGTACAAGATGTGTTCCAAGATTTTGCAAGGTATAGAGGTCAGAGATATGGGCCTATAATTGGAAAAGTCAGTGTGGTCCCCTGCTTTAAAAATGGGAACAACGAAAGCGAGCTTCCAATCGCCAGGTAGTAAATTCTCGTCGATGGATTGCTGAAATAACTTACAAAGAAAAGAGGAAGATTGGGTTACCGTTAATTTTAGCAATTTAGATGATATTTGGTCAGGACCGGGACTACATCTGTTTGGGAGACGCTGTATGGCTCTCACCACACCTTCTAATGTTATCAAGATATCGGGCATTACGGCACACTCGGGGTGAGAGGTGACATGCGGAGGCGGCAGAGAGCTTTCTGTGGTGAAAACAGAGGAGAATGCTGTGTTATGCGATTCGGCTATTTCCAACAGCGAAGGTCGGTTTGTTGAAGCATGGTTTTTGCTGTCATTACGTTTATTAGGATTAATGGTGTTCCAGAATTGCTTGGGGTTGTCTTTTAGCAAGGTTGGAAGGGTTTTGTTGAAAAACCCCGCCTTTGCTTTTTTAATTTCGACTTTGCAGATTCGCGATGCTTGTTTGTATTTTTGCCACGCATCGGAGTGATTTGAACGTTGGGCAGCTTTGAAGGCGCGTTTCTTCTTCCCAATAATTCGTTTTACATTCCGTGTAAACCAGGGGCTCAGGATTGAGGGGTAGATACGTAGTTTTGGCACAAAGTGGTTCCTGACATACAACAAAGCTTCCTTGAATATAATCCAATTTTGTTCTACAGTTCTAGACCTGAAATTGTGTTCATCCCGTGCAAGCGACTCATTAAGGAACTCGTTAATTGCAGACATGTTTGCCTTGGAATAATCGAAAATAAATTTGTGTTGCCTAGAATTCTTACTAAAAGTAGATATAAAGTCAAAATTAAACTGTACGAGTTTGTGGTCGCTGATTTCGTCAAGGACGTTCACTGTAATGCTGTCGGGGTGAGTAGTACACACGATATCGAGGATAGCTTCGCCACGAGTGGGTTCCTTAACCATTTGTTGCAATGAGAATGTACCTAGTAAGTGCAGGAAGTTGTTGCATTCGTTTTTGATTGAGGACGAGCTGTCTACTTGATTGTTAAGCCAATCAATACCGGGAAAATTAAAGTCGCCGGCCATAATTGTAGGAACGCGTGGATATGAACAATGAATATATTCAAGTTCGGCTTGAAGAGTTGTTAAGAATTCTGTGTTTGAGTTAGGGGGCCGATAGCATGCACCAATCAGAACGCATGAAGATTGCGAAGCAGCAGAGCGAACAAGAGCCCAACATGTCTCGATTGAAGAGGGTGGAACAGGGACGTGAACAGAGTGGAACGACTTTCGGACAGCGATTAACACGCCACCGCCACGTGAAGTCTTTCTGTCCTTCCTGAAGATATTGTATTCCGGATGAAATGACAAATGGCTGTCCGGCGTGTCGTCGGAAAGCCATGTTTCAGTTCCTATTATTATGTCTGTACTGCACGTGATGAGGGCGGCAATGAGATCGTCCTGTTTCGGCAATATACTGCGGAAATTTCCCAACAGTAATGACACGGGCGCGGGTTTGTTAGAAATAGAATTTGGATAGCTATTGCACTGACGTCATTTAGGAGAGGACGCTTGCGCGGTATCAGAAGGGACGGCTTCATGCAATACTACGGTATCAGAAGCTGGATCATAGATGTAGGTCTGTTTATCAACTGAAAGTTTGTCATAGTTTAGACGAACTTTTTTACCTTGTTGATGGTGCACTTTGCCAAACTCCCACAAGCGCTTCCTGATACCGCGCATCCTCGTAGAGTAATCATCTTCGAACCACACTTTTGTTTCGCTATTTCGCTCCTTTAACTTCGACGCGTTTGAAAAGATTTGTTGTTTGCTTTTGAAATTCAGGAAGCGAACTATGATAGGCCTGTCAAAGCCTTCTCTCTGGCGCCCTAGACGATGGGTTCTTTCAATTTCGCCTACTTCTATACGGAGTTCACTTCGAAAAAAATCGCGAACGGTTTTTTCAGTGTCGTTCCAGGTCCTTTCGTTTCCCTCTGCAATTCCTTTGATAATTAAGTTATTTCTTCTGGATCTGTTTTCAAGCTCATCTAGGGAGCCAGAAAGAAGGGCCACCGCGTCTTGCAGGCTGTTAATTTTGGTGGAAGATTCCTGAACGCTTGACTTTATCTCATCATATCCTTTGGCAGCAGCCTCTAGGATTGCCACGCGTTCCGTTAGGCCATCTATTTTGTGCGCTATATCGCTCAGCTGCTCTCTGGTTTCACTCTGAAACTTCGTGTTCTGTGAACCCAAGGCGTCCAGTTTCCATCCATCCATCCATCCATCCATCCATCCATCCATCCATCCCATCCATCCATCCATCCATCCATCCATCCATCCATCCATCCATCCATCCATCCATCCATCCATCCATCCATCCATCCATCCATCCATCCATCCATCCATCCATCCATCCATCCATCCATCCATCCATCCATCCATCCATCCATCCATCCATCCATCCATCCATCCATCCATCCATCCATCCATCCATCCATCCATCCATCCATCCATCCATCCATCCATCCATCCATCCATCCATCCATCCATCCATCCATCCATCCATCCATCCATCCATCCATCCATCCATCCATCCATCCATCCATCCATCCATCCATCCATCCATCCATCCATCCATCCATCCATCCATCCATCCATCCCATCCATCCATCCATCCATCCATCCATCCATCCATCCATCCATCCATCCATCCATCCATCCATCCATCCATCCATCCATCCATCCATCCATCCATCCATCCATCCATCCATCCATCCATCCATCCATCCATCCATCCATCCATCCATCCATCCATCCATCCATCCATCCATCCATCCATCCATCCATCCATCCATCCATCCATCCATCCATCCATCCATCCATCCATCCATCCATCCATCCATCCATCCATCCATCCATCCATCCATCCATCCATCCATCCATCCATCCATCCATCCATCCATCCATCCATCCATCCATCCATCCATCCATCCATCCATCCATCCATCCATCCATCCATCCATCCATCCATCCATCCATCCATCCATCCATCCATCCATCCATCCATCCATCCATCCATCCATCCATCCATCCATCCATCCATCCATCCATCCATCCATCCATCCATCCATCCATCCATCCATCCATCCATCCATCCATCCATCCATCCATCCATCCATCCATCCATCCATCCATCCATCCATCCATCCATCCATCCATCCATCCATCCATCCATCCATCCGTCCATTCGTCTGTCTGTCTACCCAATTGGATTTGTTAGATTTTATCCTCAAGAAGCGTTCATTTCTCGCCCATATATGAATATTAAAGCATCCCATCATTTTTTCAACCCTTTACCTAAAACGCGAAGGGAGAAAATCAAAACCACAAAATAAGTTCAGTGCTCGTGCTCAGCAGCATAACGCCTTAGCCACTGAGTCACCGCGGCGGGCCACTCGTATCGAGGCACGAATCATCCAAGGCTGCGGTAGAGCTCTCGCGTCCAAGTGCGTGGAATACGAGCCACTGCAGTACTTGCTTTTATCACGGCTTCCGAATCTTGTTTAGTAACCACTTCGTGGTCAACGGACGCATCTTGCATCTTGGCGTTGCTTGCGCTGCACAAACACGTGGGGATAAGGCCAGAAAAAACGCAAAAAGAAACGGCTTCACGCATTTTTATGGGCATGTATCGAGCAGCGTCTACTTCCGTATTAGTCGCAGTGTTGGATAGACGGACAACGTCGGAACAAAGAACGGTAGCAGGTTGGCGTCTCCTAGCAACGCCCTGTCCTGTTACTCGCGCAACATTCTTTCGCTCTGCGACCTTAACTGACAGGCCTCGCACACCACCAGACACGATTTTACAAGAAATTTTACGAGACAATTTTTAGCCCTTTCGCGCTAAAAATTGGTACCAGCACGCCGCGGCCAAACCATAACGTCGAACTCTGCAGCGCGGAACGGTTGGTTCGTCGCTGTTACTAGCAGTGCGTGACAATCGACCGCAGAAATCAATTGTGTGGAACCCGCCTGCTGCGACACACACCGCAAATAGAACTCGGGAGCAAGAGTTAATCAGCCCCGTAGAGAAAACGGGCGCCGCTGCTACTGCAAACAAAAAGGCCCGTCGCCCTTCGCAGCTAAGCGCGTACAACGAAGGGGAATGTGCGAAGGGAATCGTATGGAGGTTAAAAAGGTGGCTGCTCTTACTCCGGAGACATATTTCAGCTACTACAACCGCTTGTAACTTTAATGAAGGGGGAGGATAGGAAAATGGCTGCATCTAGAGGAACTTCGTCCCTAATACTTACCAACCTTGCATACCTCTTAATTTTGGAAAGTGGGACAGCTCGGCTCTTTAGCGCAACATACGGAACCTCCTCGCTTTCGTTCGCGCAACACGGAAAGACGTGAATCGAAGTTGACTGAGCCCCTCACACCGAAAAACCCATTCTAATTGCGGGTTTCTATGCGTTGAACGCCTGCGCGGCGAGGCGCTCCATAGTCGAGCGCTAGTCGATTAATTTAGAACACCGAATGATTCTCAACGTACGCACGCCTCCCGCACATACGCGGCCGCTTACTTAATCCGGCACCACCGAGTAAAATACCGCGTTATTCCACCCTGTCAAGGTGGGTGACCACCGAAGCTGTTTGCGGGTTGGCCACAAACTCCCGCCCAAACCGCGCCGTCGCGCCGGGGAAGGGTTCATCGACACTGCGAGTAAGCTTCTCTGTGCAACACGCAATGTGGGAAAGCAAGCTTACACCGATCTCTCTAAAGCCGGCTTCACCCCTAACCACAAATGCTGTGGTGGGAAGACAGTCTTCCAGGAACAACCGACGCCATTTCCTCCGGAGGCGAACTAGGCGGCCGAAGGGAAAGGGTGTGCTGAAGTGAGGAGGCCGGGAGCAGCTTTTCTTGTCCCACGGACGCAGAAAAAAAGAAGGGGTGGATGAGGTGGCCTATAACAGCTCCGCTGTAAAAAAAAAAAAAACTACTTGCGCGACTGAGAATCGAACGCGCAACCTCGCGATCAACATCGTGATTGCACTGAGAAACGTGAGAGCGTGCACTTCTTCCAAGTCTACATCATCAATCCGGCGCCCCCTCTCCCCCCTTCGCCGTTTTTTTGATTGAATTGGTTACGGTTCCCGCGTGCCGCTGCACGCAATTCGAAACAAGCGTAACCCCGGGCCCGCCGTCTGCAGTGGTGTGAGCGGCGAGAATCGGGGTCCCTTTGCGGCAGGCACGTCCGGCCGAAAGCGTCTGGCCCCTCTTTCCCCTGCAACACCGGGGCGCTCTTCCAGGCGTGGTGAACGCGGAAGAATGAGATGCGCGTGCCCCGACAGCGCAATGAATCGACGGCGCGGCAGTAGTGCTCCACACGAGAGCCCGCACAGAAGCCGCTCTCGTCTAGCCTAACCTGAACGGGCATAACGCGTGGCGCATCAGCGGCCAGCTACGCCTGGAATGCACCCGGCGAGGCCCTGGCGAAAAGGGAACGTCTCCGGCAGACCAATTTCGGCCGCCGGAACCTCGGCAGCGCCTACGTGGCAGCAACACACTGCACAAAGGCACCCTTCAGCTCTGCGAGGAACGAAGCGGCGCGCCGAGCGGCCGAGATTCGCACGAAGCGCGCGATGCACACGTTGAACCGAACGCGGCCCCGCGCGAACAATGCATACCGCGGACCTCTTCACACACCAGGAGTTTGCCGTGCTTCGCCTTGAGCGAAAATCGATGCGCTACCTTCGGTGAAGTAAATAAACTAAGCAGTGACCCCACGTCTGGTCTAACATTCCGAGTAACATCGGATTAGCAAGACGCTTCCAAGGTGATTTCCCAGAAGCGAAGGTACAGCTACCTATTACTGAATGCAGAGAGCAGTCCTTGAATGCTGCGCAGTGACTGCAAATATTGGCGTGCCGGGCGACCGACTTCGGCAACTGGCGCACCTTTCACAATCCAATCGAATGTGCACTGCTCCCGCTCCGATCCCCCCCCCCCCCCTCCCCCCGTTCGAATTTTCGCTCTCGAAAATGAGGTTCGGAAGCACTAGCAATAGGGGAGAAATCACTGCAGAAGCCCCAGGAAACGGGCGGATGTATGAAAATGTATGCGGAAATTTGTATTAGGGCGGTACACACGCCAAAACAGAAGCGGAGGAGGAGGACGGGGAGGACTGCAGGGGGAGGGGGGGGGGGGGGGGGGCAACAAGCGCGGCATTGCGGTGTCAATCAGACGGGAAATTAAGAAAAAACCGCGGCACAGCGAGCGTTGGCCGGGGGAACGTCGCCCTTCCTTCAACCAATCGCGGCGCCGGCGGCGGCGTCGCTTCCTGGATCGTGCCGTTTCCGACGTGAAACGAACAAAGTGCCGCTCAAAATACGCCGCCTCATCCGGCCTATCGTTGCGGGAACATTTACGCCGCAGGCAAAACTCCTCTCGCATCCTCCCGCCCCGCGACGGTTCCGCGTATATGCCCCCTACAGTTTCCGTCCTCCAAAGCGTATCCGAGGACGTAGGAGGACGAGAGGAAGTAAAATAAGAAGACCGCGCTCCCATCCGGTCAGTTCCTGCGATCCCTGCTTCACGACGAAAGGAGCGTCGCCACACAACGTATAGAAAAGCTTCTTGGACGAGGTCTGAGCGCCGCGGGAGGGCGGGGGGAAGAAAAGAAGGGGTCGAAAAGTGTCCCTTTGGCACAATGCGGAACAATGGGCGCACCGACGAGAGAAAGATGAGCGGACGGCGCGACGCCGGGGCGGCTAGTTCGACGTAGCGGTTTAGCAGGTCGCTTCGCTGATGGCGCGGCTCTGGCTCGCCCAGCGGGCGTCAGTTCATTTCCGCGCGCAGAGGCGAAAAGAAAAAAAAAAAAAGGACGAAAACGCGGCTGCACGGTTATATATACGCGTATGTACAGAGTACGCTGCGGGGGGGGAATGGTGGGGGGCAGGGGGGGGGGGGGGGGGGTGTTGGCGAAGGTCATCCGCAGCAGGTGCACTGCATCCGTGCGTCGTACGTGCCCTGGAAGCGAACGCCATGCGCCAATGCGTCAGTACTCAGCGAGCGCCGGGGAGTCGTCAGACGTGCCGCATACCGCGCGCCAAATGTCGCAACAACGCCGCTTGATTCGGTCGCCCTGCTGGTAGGACCGCGCGATGTACACCTCTGCGCGTCCGTGATGCCCCCCTCTTCTCCCGCGGAAAGCAAGGCCAGGCACCGTCGGAATGGGCTTCTATGGGTTCACGTGATCATAAGTAGGCCGACTTCAGATCTTAAGAGGAGCTTTCTGTGAACACGCACGTGATGCTGCGAGCGCTGACGGTGCAAATGCGAGGGAGTTAGCCGTTTCGCGCGAAAAGTGAGAGGAAAAAAACATGGGGAGAGGGGGGGCGGGCAGAAATGCACATGCGGTCGCCTGGAGATGTGCAATAATGCAGGTTGCGCTAACAGCGGCATCAGACGCGTATTTGAAGGTCGTGGGTTGGGTTACACCCGAAGAGCGTGTTTTCCACCGCTTTTTATTCCGAAAAATAAATGCACTTCAACACAAAAATGGATAAACTCCTTCCCAAATGTCTTTTTTTTTTTCGTCGTTTACTGCTGGCTTTCCGTTCTGCGTTCATTTAACGAGTCCCTCATCTCCAATTATGACTCTCTCTCTCTCTCTCTCTCTCTCTCTCTCTCGACGCGTGTGCATGTGCGTACGTGCACGCCACTTTCTTGCTATCTATGCGCGCGGGTACATAACAGTCAGAGTAAAACACCATCGCAGCGTGGTGCGATGGTGTTACGCGGCAGTAAGACGATTGCATGTACGTCGCGCACCAGTGCTGGAAATATTTCCATAATGCGCGCGGCGCCGCGAAAATACAGCCAAGGCTTTGTTCGCTCTTTCCCTTTTATCACTCACCCCTGCATGTGTGATGAAGCCGTTCCCCAAGCACGCAGCCAAGCGTGTATATGCGCCGAGTATGCAGGCAGTGATTCGCTGCTGCACGCGGAAACAGATTTTTGCGCATGAAGGGCACTTTGAGATGTGCGCGCGCGCGCATGCGAATACGCGCTCTTCCCAACAACGACCTCCCTTATCCACGCGAATACATAACACGCACGCACAAACGAGCACAGAAATCGGCATATGTTTCGTTCGGCGCTGTGCCGTCTGTGGATAAACTGTATACAAGCAGCAGAATTACACTCAGAATATGGCCGACTTGAAACGAATCGATTGATAAAAGCGGTGACTTAAGTGACACGCTAAAGGATCAGTTTTCGGCGTGCGAGGTAATTAAGAAGATACAGAAATTCTGAGCACGGGTTATTAATTCGTAGCCATTCCCACGCCGCTGCTCCGATCCTCCAACCTTACGCTTCCTTGGTGGCGTTGAAGGAACAGCGCATCAACCAAGAACGCGTATTTCTCTTCGTTTTTCTTAGTTTAGTTTCGCGTGAAGGCGCTCAATTATTAAACCTTCGTTACCGCGCGTTAATTCTCCGTTTTTATTTCTTTTCAGTTTTACGCGATGAACGGCGGGCGCAAGACAATACAAGGTCTATACAAGGTCAACATTACAATCAATACAATGCAAGACAAGGTCAATAGCCATATTGCCAGATTTGGCTATCCATGGCAAAATTGGGCTATGTTTTGTTTTTCGCTCGGTTACATTTTTCGTTTGGTCTTGCGTTTTTTGTTTTTTTTTTGCAATGTTCTACATGTAACGTATTATTAAAATTAGCTGTCTAAACTTTGCCAATTTCGAATTTTTGTGCAGATTCTAGGCCTTAGTTTGGGATACTCGGAAAAGAGTGCGATAAAGAACAGCGTGTTAACACGAAACCCGTGACCAGATACTAGCCTGGACCAGAGCGCTAGCGCGGGCAAGTGATCACACTCGCTTGAACCACCACGACTAGTGTCACTAGATAAGACACAGAGTACCGTCATTGACGTAAGGTGGCTAGCCATATTAATTGAGGCACGCAAGTGAGAAACGGCGGCCATTTTGGTGTTCATCAGTGTTGCCAGATTGCCGCTTCTGCGGCCTGACCGCTAACTTTGACGAAGTAGTCATTTGTAAATAACACCGCCGAAGACGGAGCAACACGGCACCCTCGGACCCACTTCTGCTGCAATGCTGCGAAGCGCGTTATCTTAGATTCGCGTTCACAACGGCGCCAGTCGCGCGCAGCCGCAGAGCAGGGAGGACAAGCTGAGACTACCACAGTTGACCGACAGAAAACGCATCACCAACAAAATTGCGGTGCCCATGAACCGTCGCAGTGTAAACAAATGTCACTTGATGCGAACTGGGCAATGACTACGGCGGCGGCACGGAACTATAGGAGAAAAGAGTGCCAGTACTCTCTAACCTTATGTAGTGGCACTAACCACAACCGCCTAATCCCAAGCTGAACTCCACTAAAACGGTTCGCCAAGGCTAAACGTTTCCCTGAAGGGCATAAGGCAGCCAACGGACACGTGACACTGGCGAAACCATAATCAAGGCAGAGTCTGTATGCGCTATCGGATGACACACACAACAGTGCCACGGGACAGGTGCTATCGCATGGGCGTACGGAATACGGCTGTACCTTAATTGCTCCGGCCATGTACTACATGCGAGCGTCTGACGTTCAATCGATGAGGCATACACACTGCGGGCAAGAGGCGGGTTCCAACCAGATTGATGGAGCGACCTTTTTCCGCCTGAAAGATTGGTATAAAACTCGTCCGGGCAGCCCAGTTCCGAGCATGCACACGTTCTGTATAAATGTACGAACATTCTGCTTCTGCTGTGCTTCCCCTTTAAAGCGATGGTACGCCGATCGATTCATTCATAGTCTGTTGCGAACGCTGGTAAACACTAAAAAATGAGAAACGACCTATATATCATTGACCTTTTTCAAAATCAAACCTTACAGTAGGAGCAGCGTTCCCCCCTTCTCACATATCGTACCGCTCCTAAACAAGACAAAACTAACGCAAAGAACTAACGCAAAGAATTGCCCACGAGTATACAATAGTAATTCCACTTGCGTTTGTAGCTGCACACGGAGAGATAACGCCTTAGAAAATTGAAAGAAAGATGAAGCCAAAGTACAGATATTTAGGATAATTCCAAAGACTGGTACAGTCGGGATCAATTTGAAGGTTATCGCGGGAGTGACAGCGCCTTAGCGTGACACTTTTTAGCATCAGCCACAACGAGATTATGCTAGGTTTGCTTCTCCCATGGCTGTTCCAGGCAGTGCGCGCACTGCCGTCAAAGACGATAAAGGACACGCTCGCTTCTTTTTTAAATGCAGAGCATTTCAGTAACTCACGATGTCACCCGCGTTGACGTCCGTAGTCCGCACCGCACCCCTCCCTACTATATAAAAAAAAAAAATACTATCCGGCGCCAGGTTTCGATCCCTCGACCCTGCGGGCGGAACGCAATGTACATGGTGCTCTACCCACTGCGCCACAGAGCCGACACAGAATGGGACGCTATGAACGCGCCTTATATCGTTGACTCATTCAAATTACTGCTGACGAGCGCTCTCTCGTCAGCAGTTGCAACAAGTGCAACAACATTAACGTAACCCAAAACTACTTAAAGTCGTGCGCCCCCGGAAATGCTCTGCATTTGATCGTGCCCCTCGCGAGGGGGATGCTTCACTGCGTCTTCTCTCGGTCGCGGGACCCGTGGCGCCATCTGGCGGAGGCGCGGCACAACTCGTAGCACTTTTTCTTTATCCTTTTCTCTTGTCATCGACATACTTCACACTGATACGCAGCCTTCTCAGGGTAACTATGCCGGCATGCCGGGGCACTGTTCTGTAAAAAAATTGTAATTTGCTTCCATAATGCCGCAATGCCGAGGTATCTTCGGTGTTATCAGGTTGCCGAGGAACGAAACAAGGATACGTCACCCAAAAGGAATGAAGAAAAAAACTGCGGCAGTCGGCCTTTGCAACAATTTTATGCAACAGCCAAGGGGTGAAGGAGGGCAGCATAATCTCATCTTCGCGAATGAAAAAAAAGTGCCACCGAACGGCGCTCTGATCTTGCTTGCTCGGTGCTCCCGCGATAACCTTCAAATTGAGCCTGACTGTACGTCAGCATGACGATCATGCCAACTTTAACGAAGACTTAAAAGCGAGATTTGCGGCCGCCGACAAAACCTATGCCGCCAGTAAACATGTTTCCGAGTTATATTCGTGCCTTTGGTTCCGTTTGATCCCACCGCTTCTATTTCTCTGCTTTGGGCACCTCACCGATGACGTTTGCTGTTGACGTTCGGTAGCGGGAGATGTTAAAATTCATCCATTCTAAGTTAGTGAAAGAAAAGAAACGTCCCCTGGTAAGGGCATTTGTGAAATTATTCGAAAAAACACAGGTGCACACTCGACTGGTCTATAACTCGCGTCATCTAAAAAGAAAAAAAAACGTGCCCGCACAATATCAATGCCCTGTTTATCACTCTATGAAGTATATTTTCAAGGGCCCGGACCCGTACTTCACAAATCATTATTTCGTCCGTCCAGGAAACCACACAGCGTCAGGTTTTTGACCATGTTGCAGAAACAAAATCACAAAAATAAAAACGAATTCAATGAATAAAAATAAATTGAATGTCGCGGGAAGGCTCCAAACACACTCGTTCCACCAACCTAATCACCCGCTGTACTGATCGCAGCGCTGATGAACCCGGACGGGACGATCTCTCCCTTCTCGCTGTACTACGAAATTCGAACGATCGTGCCTTGTTGTTGGAGTGTCTGTATTAGAGAGTTTTAGCAGTCCGTCTGTTCCGTCGTGTGCGTAGTTACCGCGCGGACATGGCCTTCGCCATGTCCGCGCATTCGCCACGGTGGGGGGCGCCTCCTCTCCCTCCCTCCTCGCCCTTCCGCGCGCGCAGGCGCAGTCGCGTCCCGGTCAACCCGGTAACTACGTACAGGACGGAACAGACGGACTGCTAAAACTCTCTATTGCTCCGTTTTAGCGCTCCGTATGCTCCGTCTGTTCCGTTAGGACCATGTTGACCGGTAACCGTTTGGGCACTTGTGCATTCGTTCCAGTAGGGTGGATTAGTTCCGCGGGCCTTCCCTCGCCATGCCCACGCATTCTTACGGTGGGGGTATCCTGCTCGCCCTTCCCGCGCGCGCAGGCGCAGTCGGGTTCCCGTCAACACGAGCCCCGTGTACATGGACGCGACGGGGGCGGGGTGAGTTGAGTGGCAGGTTCAGCTTACCTCGACGCGTCCGAGTTTATATGAACCCCGTCCAAAGAATCGAGGTGAGGGGAGCGGCGGAGTTCACGGAAAAGGAGCTACCGTATTTTCACGATTCTAACGCGCACCCTCTTTTGCTAAAAGGTAGCTTAATATTTGTGTGCGCGTTACAATCGTGCTCAAAACCGAAATAGGCTTTAAAGCGACCAGCAGCATTGCCATGCGCAACGGACACGAAGTACCCGCAAAATCCAACTCAATGCAATAAAAACAATCCGTCAACACCACGTGAGTGAATTTCGGCGCAGTGATTCCTCAATGGCATGCCGCATACCTTGGTCAGCTGTTGCACATTTTTTTGTGCTTCTGCTTAGCCCCTAACGCTTAGAATTATGAAGATCAAGGCACTTGAAATCGCAAGCAACTTCAGTGTTCCCTGCTATAACTTTATTCCCAGCAGCAGCTGGATAAGCAACCTTGTGAAGCACAATTTATTTTTGGCTTCCAGAGCTGCATGCCAAATAAAATCTCCCTCTTCCAGGTACGTGGTGTCATGTCTTTTCCATCTGCGCAGTACCGTCAGTGTCACTTTTTTTTTTCGAATTTTCCTCCGTGAAGTTACCCGCGCGTTACGATTGGGGGCGCGTTAGAACCGCGGAAATACGGTATTCTGCTCCCCGCGGCCCCCCGACTCAGCCCGACGAGCGGGCTAACCCACCCCCTGCCTCCGAGTTGACTGGACTCGCCGCGACGGCTCTCTAACCCACCCCGTCCGCTTATACATGGGGGTGTCGAGTCCAAAAAACCTGTTTATTTCGACTCAACGCGCTCTCGTCGGGTCAATGTAAACGGGGCTACGGTAGGAACGGAAGACGCGGAGCATACGGAGTGCTAGAGAGGCCTTGTTGAGCGTCCTTCAAAGGGCTCACCCCTTTCTTTCGTTCTTCTTCGCCTGCAGTCCTCAGCTTCATGTGTTTTGTTCCCTAGGCAACGTCGGGGGAACGCTTTTCTTCCCTCCTGACCGCCAAGGGCGGACGTCAAGCTATTTTTCTTTTTTCTTGAAGGGGGGGGGGGGAGGGGGATAGGCACGGAATTTTTAAAAGGATTTAAAAGATAAAGCCTCAAGTAGTTAGCCCACTGCTTCGGGCTCGTTTAAGGAGCCTGAAAGTGCAAACTTCGACGAGCTGGTCCGGAACTGCGGCCGAAACCGACTCGCTCCCGCTGTGGTTTCTGGGCGCAAGATCACCACGCGTTGTACCTCCCCAACCGTGCGGCGGTTCGGCAGCTGTTTGGCCTGCGGGACCCTTCGTGCGGCGACGCTCTCCTAGTACGCTGCGGCGCAGTTTAATTTTAAACCGGCTTTTATTTTGCCTTGTGTTCCTGCTTCATCTACTTCTATAAATACTTGTAAATAGGACTTTTTCTTCGCCATCACCTCACGAGTCTCGTAATCGGGTACCACGGACCCTTCCACGGCGACACCAACCTACCTCTACAACGAACCAAACTTTACTGCAATTTCGTAATGAACTCCGGTATCGCGGTATAATCAGCCCAATGCCAAAAACAACAGCGTCGTCAGTCCTTCAATTATCCGACCACTTGCTGCTTCCTTGATTTATTTTTTTACCCTTTTCGTTCACGGACCCGCGATGACGCAGATCAGATACCATATATCGTCCCAGCTTCTCAGGCGATCGCACTAAGACGAGAGTTCGCCTCGGTGTGCGCGTTTAACAGGTGAGGACAAAAGCAGAAAGTTGAACCACGACGAAAAACCACTTGTCTTCACGTGCCCAAACTATCAGCGAGCACGGAAGGGAATCGGAAGCCCTCTCGGTTTTCTCTGCAAAAACGCTTTCGGCCCCGGAAAGAGAGAGAGGGGGGAGGGGGGGGGGGGGGGGAGGAATAAAGATCGCAACTTCCCGAAGAAGCTTCCGTCTAGAGCGCATACCGTCTCCTCTTCGATTTGCAGGAAACGCACTGCACGCGAGGTCGATAAAAGTGTTCTTTGTACATTCTACCCCAAATTCCTCCCCCAAGCTTCCGGCGCCGACGAAAACGCGGCGGACCACCGCTCGATTTCCGGACGGCTACGAACACGGGGTTTTCCAGCAGCCGCGCAGTTGTGCAATTTCCAGTGCACCGCCCATCCTGCCCCGCTCACGGTGCCGTCTCCCCTCATGGCCTTTTCGGAAACAGCGGACCACGGCGTTTCAAGCGCCACAACGAGCGAAGCATTGCTCTAAATTTAACGCACCGAAGCTAGACCTGGGCTATGCGCGCACCGTAGTGGATCGCTACGGATTACTTTAGACCCCCTGGGTATCTTTAAAGCCCGCCGATAGCTCGTCGAGCGCTTTCGTCTCTCGCCGGTATTCGCCGCGAGATCGACATGTAGGTGGCGACAGCGTCGCGCTGCTAGTGTAGATGCCCGCTGAGCGGCCCGGGAGAATGCACACTGTGGGCGCGCTTAGTTCCTTCTTCGCGCCGTATGTGAGCATGAAAGGCGCAGACAAGAGTGGTATGCAGTAGCTCGGTTTCTCAACGTTCAATTTATTACATGGAAGCGGCGACAAGTTTTCATAACTACGCCGAAAAAGCGGCGACCCTCCGGGAATTTCAGAAAGGCCGAAATCCGACAGTGAACTTGTACGCCGCGGCTCGTAGCAAGCTCGATCTTTCCCGACTAGAGCCTTGAGCCTTCAACAAAAGTATAAATAGAAACAAATAAGGAAGCCTTGAGCTCCGAAATTCAGTTTACAACGGCAGTTTCAATCGCTTTCATTGGTAGCATGCCGCATTCTTGCATTTGTGCGATGCCCTGAAATGGTAACACCACTTAACTGCCCCGACATTTTTTATGAGAGTTTACGATGTTTTCTGTGTGTTCGAATGGCAACATAAAATTACTGAATTTTCACCAGCGCAGAGATATAAATGCTACCGTTTCAACGGATATGTTGCGCGCAGCTGTAGTTGAATGAAATTTTAGCGACTCTGAAGGCAGATCTGATGAATAACAGTGTCGGGTCACTTATTTAAGGCTTTCATAGCAAGTGAACTAGCGAACTAAACTGCTAACGCCCGCATTACAATCAACATCACATGTTTAAGCGAGACGATTGCAAAGTGACAAGCAGGTTTACAGTGTGCAAACCAAGATTCTGGGCCCTCACAGTGAGCACAGATTTTCTGTTACGGCTGCATTGTTGACCCTTTGCGTTCCTTTTAAAATCTAGCAGGTGCCAGAACAACGAGATTTATCTGCATTCTTGTGTAACGTCGCTTACAAAGCATAAAGATTTCAAATGAAGTTGCCCGGTTGCAGATGTAGTAAAACATTCCTCTTTATTTCTCGTTACGAAATATCGCAACAGGTTCCCGGTAACCGCTCGATGTTGTAAACTGAACCTCGCTTTTGTCTTGGCATTTAATTCTTGAGACCTGACCATAATAGGCATTTGGTTATGCTGAGTGAAGCACATTTTTGGACAAGGTGTTTCATGTGATTTGAAAATGGGGTATTTAAAAATGACACACGAAATACTTCAGGACAGACACAAACTCACAGCTGCTTAATTTTACCAAAAAATCCCCCTGAAATACTCTTGCGCATCCACAGAAACGTATTTTAAATAATACATAAAATTACCAACACAGTATAAGCAACGAATGTCAAAAATGGTATTTAAAAAAAAAGGCTGCGGGAAGAATTCGATCACACCGGCGCTTGCGTGTGTAAAATACGTCCCCATTAATGTATGGGCGATATACAGCGCACGGGTCGTGTGCGGTGTAATTGTTTTTGTTCGTTTCTTCTTCCTAAAGGGACACAGCGGCGTTTTACAAGGGTGTGTCAAATGTACGGGTATACACGGGGGTTGTCGCTTCTAATCTGTTTGTTGTTAAAGGGGCACTGACACAAAATTTTGAAGGCGAGATAACTTCGGAGATAGATTGTTGGGAACACATATACATCATCTGCAAAATATCAGCGGCGAATACAGCCTAGAGCATATTTAAAATCAATTTTAAAGTGTGCGAAACGCAACCGAGCAGACAGCAGAGGACCACGCGCAATCGACATCCCGAGGATATTGTGTAAATAAACAACGTCCAAACACGTCACGAGTTTGTGTTTCCCGCTTCCGCACTGCCGGCGCTTTTCGCCGGCTCGCCGCTCCAATCGGAGGGCCGGAGGGCGGAGCTTCTGCTCTCGAGAACGAACGACCCGATCGTTGGCGGCGGTGGCGGAGGCGCCGTGATTTCGTCACCTCATCGGGCAGCTGGCCGCGACCAGAGTTCTACAGCGATTCCAGGCACTCTGTTTCTATTACTGTTTATTACCACTGGATGCGAAAACGCGCCGGAGGCACGAAAAGCCCACTGAGGTAGCCGCACGGTCGCTGTGCAGGCGGCGGCCACGGCCGCGAAGTGGCCCAGGCCGTCGCAGGTAGCTCGAGTGATAGCTTGTTACCGCTGCACGAAATTGTCCCCAAGTCCCGACCATGGTGGCTTACATGAGAAAGGAGTTAATGATGCGATGGCGGGTTGCATTAAAAATTGTCGTCTGCACCGCTTACGAGAGCGGCACTCGAATATCCGCCGCAGTGCTAAGCCGAACACATCTGTAGGCGGACCTGTAGGCAGACCGGCCGGCTGCTCCCAGCGCGCGTCTTGCCACCCACCGTCTCGAGCGTCGCACGTCGTTCTTTAGCCGCGGTAGCATTTGCACTCGCAGCGCCTGCGTCACATCCACGGTCGATTTTTAATTAAGCGCCGCACGAGGTCAGTACGTGGGGGCATTCGCAGAAACTGCCGTCGATGCGGATTCGACAGTGCTACGGCGGCTCTGCTCTGTGATATCCCTCCGACGGTCACGTGGTCAGCTTTGTTCACACAAAATCCACAAAATCCATCGTTTCGCGGCACTCGCTGAAACCGAAACTGCGACTGGCCGCATTGAAAATGCCTGTAATTAAACAACCGTCGCACGCTGAAGCAAATGAGGTTTCTACAGGTTATAAGTAGGCCACTAGCTACTTATCGCAACAACAAAAAACAAGATGCAAAATTTTTGTGTCAGTGCCCCTTTAATCCTTTAAATAACCACCATGCCACCTTCCAAACAGCACCCCTTGATGTTCCCGAAACGGCAAAAGACTGCACTCATCAATAAAAAAGTGCAATGTGTAGAAACAATGTTTACAGCACGTTTCATGCTCAAGCGGTGACAACGGCGACGATGTTTCGTGGAACTAATCTTGCGCATTATCCCGCAACGGCCCCTGAATATTGCGCTTCGAGAAGAAATGCGCAAGCAGAGGTAACTATGTCATTGCTTACTGCCAAACAAGTGCACATATTCGTTGTTTTACTGCGTGCACACGCGTCTTGCTCCACGCGCAACGTGAACGAGCAGACGACGCGAGAGCGCCATCCACACTAGGAGCGCTTCGTCCCATCGCCGCAAGGGGCCGACTCTGTTCGATCTCGGGGCGAATACTACACAAAAATTCTGAGGGAGATATTGCAGCTAAAAAAAAAAAAAAAAAAAAAAAAAACAAGTGCGTGTACCACCATGATCCCTTACCCACTATACGCCTCCGCAGCAAATTCTATACAATAAAATTCAGTTATGTTGTTGCATAAAAAAAAACTGGATTGCTTCCCTGCACAAAGATGATTAACGTAGCTTGACAAAGGCGCTAGAAGCCATTACGTATCCGCCGCGGTGGCTCAGTGGCTATAGGGCGTTCTGCTGCTGAGCGCGAGGACGCGGGTTCGATTCTCGGCCGCGGCGGCCGATTTTCTGATGGAGGGGAAAAGCAAAAACGCCCGTGCGTGCAAGATTTCGGCGCACGTTTAAGATCCCCAGGTGGTCAAAATTAATCCGGAGCGCTCCACTACACCACGCCTCATCACCTGCGTTGCGTCGGCGCCTTAATCCCTACAATCAATCAATCAATCAATCAATCAATCAATCAATCAAAAGCTAATACGCATGCAAAAGCGGGCGAGATGCGTTTAAGTTAAAGGAGCCATGAAGAGAAAACACAAGTTTGGTTCATTCGAAAGATTGCCTCGTTAGAACCATAACGACACCACTTATAACGCAAACTTCGCTCAAACAAGCTACATAATTAGAAAAAAAGGAAATGACCATGCGACCCACCAGCTCATTTTCCGCAACACAACCTATGATGTCACTCGAGAATGCTCTGCGATTGGCGGAGGCCGGCAAAAGCAAACGCATGTTAGGCAGGGCTTACAGTTTGCATAGCGACACTGTAAAAAATTTCTGTAAATTTACAGAGTTTTCACATACAATGTCTGTTGCCGTACAGAAGTTTTCTGTTATGGTTTGTAAACAGAAACCCGTTAGCAGAAAAAACACAAATTTTCTGTTATTTCCTCATCTTGACCAATAACAGGCTTGAAATCGTGAAAATATTGTACTATTAATTTGCATAAAATAGAATAAAACATGAATACTTTTTTTAACGTTTCACAAGAATTTTCTTAATCATCAAGCAGCGCCCGGCCGACGTCATTTTGTTGCGCTCCTGCAATTTTGAAATGCGGCCCTTTGCAAATGGCCGCCCTGTAGGTAGCAGCATAACGATACAGCGGCGGGCTTCTTTCTTCAATTTTTCATCTTCCCAGGGTGAGTACTAAATTTTAACTATGATTTTAACTATGTCGTGTGGAGGCGGCGCCTAGTTCCTATTTATGCCTCTCTTTTTCGTGCCTGCACTGTTGTTTGTTGGCTTGTTGGATGGAAATAGATTGTTACGAAGTGCCACCCCGTACCGTAACGATAAGTCGCCTCGTGGGACAAGAGCGTTGTGCTGTGCCTATGTAGTGACGCTCACCTTAATATGAGTTTCTTTTTGCTTTTGTTTTTGTTTTTTATGAATGTTGTACGCAGACGCGGCCGCCGTACTCTCCGTTTCCTCTCTATTTACCTGCTGATGACCACGAATCAACACCACCTCGCGCGTTGTCTGTGGTTATATACATAGGCATTGTCTAGCGTGGGTTGCTAAAAGTTCTGTACAGACGAAATGAAATTCGGCGCATCAAATGCCGTTTTCCGTCGTGGAGTTTAGTGTGAAGGTTACGTCTCTGCTTACGGATGTTATAATTACGGGTTCGAGTCCTCCCGAGCTTTGCTCTTTCTTTTTTTCTTTATGTGGCCGTGGCTTACAGCTGTAGATATACTTCACGCCCCGTATGAACAGATCGCTACTGGAAAAAGTTCCATTGGACCTTTTTCCAGTGGCAATCTGCACATGCGCGGGCTGCCGGTCCACCATTATTGGCAGTTGCCTCGGGTGAAATAAACAAAAGGGCGCTGCCTCAGCTTGCTGCTTGGAGAGCGGCTATGCTTCTTAGGGCTGCACGTTTTTATTTTCTCTTTCCGGGAAGTTCGCAGTGAGTTCGTACATGCATACAAAAAAGGCTTTCAAAAAAAGGGAAAAAATGTTTGAGGCTGACCACTCTACCAGCACTTGGCTACCTGTGAGGGAGCAAGGAAAATGAAAAAAATTAAAGGAAAGGGGGTGCTTCGGCCACTGCAGATTAGTCACGCGAGCGTGCGCCTGCTACCGTGGCATTAATGTGAGAGGCACTGGTGACAGCTGGGTGTGGGAGGGAGTGCAGGACCAGGATATTTCGCGCAGGGGTTCCCCGAAAGCCAAACATTTTTGGGGACGTGCCTTACAGCCAGTTTGATTCGCCGTGGCGGCCGCCTGGAGGGCCGGTACTGGACAAAGGTCCATTCACTCCGTGAGGGCGGTCGGTCTTAATTTTTGTTCAGCCGGCCAAACCGCTGCCGCTTAGGCTGAAGCCAAGGCTGATGTAGCCATGGATTTGATAGAGCTACGTAGGATAATCTGCAAATATTAGTAGTGATTAATAATTAACACTAACTGGCTACTCAGCGAGCGGGAGCAGTTTGGCCGTTTGGAAAAAAATCGAGGTTGACTGCTCCCGCTGTGTACAGTGAAGCGGGTAGTGAAGAAATAGAGTGAACTGTATTTATTCACCCCTTGCAATGTTGGTAGTCTGCTATATATATTTCTTGCATTTGCTCAGGTGGTACGTTTGGATCGCCTCAGTAGCACAAGAAAACGGAATGCAGTTATCAAACACCTGAGTCTAGCTTAACACTTGGTTTAAAAAAAAAAACTGGCAGCTATTATTACAGCATGATACCATACATAAAACCCTGCAAACGATGTTGTTATGTTGGTGCACATGTATTTTATATGCGGAACGTATGCTGTTCTTGTTGCAGGGTTATTGCAGCCATCAACCCTGACATGGGAGCAAAGAAGGAGAAGTCAAAGCAAAATCAGCATTTCCTGTTTCCAAATGTCGCATCCCTGATCACTGTGGTGGAAGACCACGAAATCTACTTGGCTCTCCAATTTCCCTGGGCAGCAATGAAGATTTCTCTGATGGACGCGCCTTGCACCAAACGTGCCGCATCCTTGGTTACTTTGCTATTGTATGAATTGACATTTATATGTTCTCTGCTTTTTTGTGATTTCATTAATGTGGAAAAGATGTTATGTTCCCAGTCTCACAACACTTCCTCCCTCATTTTTCATTACCGTGCCATTTGCGTTATGTTGCATCTTTCTGCTTCCAGAAAGCGGCAAAAATGTCGGGTTTTATTTTATTGATGTTCTTTTTTTTTTTTTTTTTTGAAGTAGAGGAAAATGTGTCCCTAGTCCTATCGGAGCTCTCACCGTAGTAGTATTGTACTGTAGTAATACGACATGTGAACATTTTGTAGCTTAATGTCACTGTAGAAAAAGTGTTGTCAGTTTAACGTCACTGATTAAGTTCTGTAAATAGTTCGTTTTGCCTCAGTGGCGTGTTTGTGGGCATTTCTGAAAGTTGAAGAAAAGGTGATATTCCTAGTCTAAAACCACCTCTGTCACGGAAAGTCTCCTTTTGTTCACTCTGCCACAATATCATGAATTGTGTTTTTGTTTTCATACTCATAGATCCTTATATTTGAAATTTTTGATACGTTGTTCGTAACTGGGTTAATTCTTGGTAGCAACAGCCTTAAATTTTATCAGAAAAAATAAATAATGTCAATGATACTTTAACCCTGCTTTCTTGTGTGCCTGAGTGGTCACTTTATGCTGTGTACTGTACACCAGTAATTGTGTTGGCAGTTTCAAACAATATGATACAGGGTGATATTTTATTTTCAAGGTATGATTATTCTCACCCATGAAGCATAAAGCCGCGAAATCAACTGCAGTACTTCCAAGATGTGAAAAAGTAACAGGAAATGTATTTTATGAAGGACCATAACCGAAATTGTGTCAAGGTGCTGAATTCTTTTGCTTTGACTTATTTTGCCAGAGATTGATGTCAAAATAAGTCATAGCAAAACAATTTAACCTTACTTGTTAAATGAGCAAAACAATTTAATCAGAAACGTGAAACCGTACATTATTATAATTTTCGTAAGAAAAAACGATGTATGCGCAACACAAATAGTCTATAAAAAAAGTGCCAGTGAAAAATAGAAGGTTCACAGATTTTCTGTGGAGAAAAACACAACCTTAAAAAACAGAAAAAGTATAAAAAAGCAGAAAACTAAAAACAGAAAACAGGGAATTGACATAAATTTTCTGTAGTGGAAACAGAAAATGCTTGTAAAATAACAGAAACATGAAAAACCGAAAACAGGGAATTGACATAAATTCTCTGTAGTGAGAAACAGAAAATGCTTGTAAAATAACAGAAACATTAAAAACAGAAAACACAACTTTACAGAAAATTTCTGGCAGGACAGCTGCCAGAAAATTTCTGTTTTTTAGAGCAAAAATTTTTTACAGTGGAGCTAAATGCCCATGAAACATACTGCACAGTCTTTTTATGACAAAGAACGGTGGAGTAAACGGTTGAAGTTCCGAACGAACACGCAAGCGTGTGCGCCAATGCGTACGAAACTACCGCCGCCCGAGCTCGACATCTCGCCGTCGCGCAGACGAATTTTCGGGTTCGAGGCTCTTCGGGGCCAACGAACCGTCCCAGCACGCACAGCCGCGACCTTGCTTGGTATCGTAATCCCTTCACAGGAGGTTTGCCGTCCTATCGCCAACCAGCAAAGGTGAAAATAGAAACGAGGGGAGTAAGGAACAGCAAGAAGCGACGAGATAGTGCCAGTCGTCGCAGAAGTTTCGAATGGTGTTGGCTTGCTGCTGTCGTTACGAGCTCGTTTCCAGTTTACAACCACTGAAAACTTCAGTTTGTTCAAGTACTTTACAATGAAATTTCGTTGCTGCGTTTTGAAATGCCCATGTAGTACGGGCAAATCGTCGAGGGAGTGCGACATCCCCGCCGGTGAGATCTCCTTTCATGTGCTGCCCAACGACGAACCTCGGCAAAGCAAGTGGCTACGTTTTGTGAACTTTGCAAACGGAGGAGAAAGAGAGCTAAAGGAAGTACGAGTGTGCTCGCTTCATTTCCGAAGAAGTGATTACGGCAGGGACCCTTACGTTAGCTCAATCCTGGGACGTGCTGGCGCTCGTCGCCGACTTCGTCAAATCGTTCTGACCTTGGGGAGACAAATGCCGTAAACACCGCGCATTGACGCTCGTATCTTTCTGGTCGAAGCAGAGAGCTCGCGCGAACGGCTTTCCGTACACGACACCGGCCAACTGGCATAAGCGATACTGCTACTGAAATTGAACTATTATTAACCGTAATAAAAATACGGCACATACGTACCAGTCAGTATTCGTCCGTCGCGACGGGGCTGACGAGGCAGCGGTGCCGACGGCAGGGCGTTCGTCTGTTGTGGCTATCGCGGAATGGTCGCTTTCCCGTCCACCGCGTACCCCACAACTCTTGCCGCTCGTGCACTAGAAGCATTGAGCGTTCATGTGGTGTGAGGTTGTTAAATGTAAGCCCGAGCTCCTCGGCGAGAGTTTTGTTCTCCGGATCAGGCGATTCCATGACTAGGGCTGCGGGTGCACTAGGTTTTACTAGTATTTTTAAAATGGCCGCCGTCTCGGTCGTCTCCCGCGTGTGGGTGCTATATGGAGTCGACATACTAAGTATCTGTTTCATGGACCGGCTCGTATGACGCCATTGTTCACGTCACGGAATGTGCAATTTTAGCGGGAGATTTAAAATTTTGGCTTAAATTGCCTTATTTCTCAGTGAATAAAGCATCATTTGCTTCCGGGAAAGCGCTTGGGGTACTATGAAACACCTAATCTTTCAAATAAAACAAACTTTTGTTTTCTCTTCATGGCTCCTTTAATGGTGAGTAACACGTGCAACGAAATAAACCGAACGCTTTAACATCACAAATTAACAACGCAAAAACGAAAATCCAGAGAACAAGTTGGGATTGAGACAGGTCGGGATCGACGCCCGTCTCTTCTTTCTTTTTTTTGCGTTTTATTTCTGAGTGAAGCGCGCTATGGAACACGTCACAGCCGATGGGAATCGCCGTGCCGTTCACCTGCCACTGGTTTCCTGACGGCGAGGCCTTCGAAAAATATGCTAAATTATAGAAAAAAAATCTTCCACCCCTCCGTCTAACTACGAAGCTTTCTCGTGAGGGATTCCTTGGATGTCTGAATTTGGACTTAGAATCGGAGACGGATTGGACTTTGTCTCGTTCAGCTTGTTGACTGAATCGCACGCAGTTCGGACTTCCGATCGCGACGGCTTTGACCTTGACCCTTCGCCATTTGATCTCGCACGAAGAAAGCTTCACGTTCAGCCGTCGCCATCGATAGGCGGAGGGGTGCATGATTTTTCTGTCTAATTTTGCGCGCCCATGCACCCCTCTGCAAATTCATAATGTTTCGACCCTCCGACCGTGTCGTGATGGCACATAAAAAAAAAGAAGCGTCGCAAGGGCGGAATCGGATAGGCGTCGTCTTCATAACGCGAGGAACCCACGTTCGATTACGATCACGAGAACCGCTTTTTCCTTCACTTCAGCCGTTACAATCATCGTCAGGGGAAGTTGGCTTTCCTGCAGTGCGTTTTCGACGCGACATACGCCATCAGCGAAGCATACAAAGCTTCGCTTTAAAAACAAAACAAAACAAAAGCCGCAACTGCACCGAACACAGTGCAGACATCCATAATCCCTTCCTCCGACTCCAGCGCGTTGTCGCTGTCGCTGACGGCGACGATCGGCTCGAGTTAGATTTTTACTCGGTTTCTCGGGAGAGTTCCTCCTGGAGAAAAACGACGCCGAGGCAAGAAAACGGAGCCGCGGCGGGCGGAAGGTATATGAGTCGATTTCCTGAACTGCGAGCGCACTCCCATAAACAAACCTTGCGTCGAGGGGGCGGCACCCTGGAGAATTATGCCGCCGTTCGCCGATCCACCCAAGCACGCACAAAAGACTCCCGGGACGATGCTCTTTACACTACGTGCGCTCCGATATGCCGCATCACAAGTGAACGAAGGAGGAAAAAAAAAAAAAAAAAAGGATGAACGCATCGCACTTTTGTTTCCGTTTTCTGTTTTTAAAACGCAGCGTGCGCACAAACCCGTGTACGCCGCGAAAAGAACAGTCGAGCGTCTTCCGCTCACTGCTGCTATTTTTGACCGAGCTCTTGCCTCTCGCATCCCCGAGGAGGATACGTTTCATCCTTCGTGTTTTTTTTTTGTTTTTCTTTCTGAAGTTGAAAATAACGATGAGTTAAGAACAAAAAAAAAAGAATGTAAATGAAAATCGCAGAAGCAGATCGATATACAGACAAGAGTCGGGTCTACGGAACATACAGACCTCGGCGCGCGCAGATCCTACGCACACAGTACTATCGTGATACATTGAAATACGAACAACGGAGCGCGTGGCTTTCAGCACATCCTGACGACGGGCCGCGTATGCGCAGTGCGAACAAGTTTCGAGAGTTCTTGACTAACCTTGGTATGAACAGACCATCGTCTTCCCATCATCTGTTGGGCGCTCAGCACGAAATAAAAAAATAAGTAATATAGCTGCATGCGCCGTTTTCACTCAGCACAGCGACAAAAGAAGAATACAACGCGAGCGCTACGACTCTCCTTCTGCATCGTCGGTACGCGCTTTAAATGTGAATACGATCCAACTAGCTCGACTTTCCGTTCCACTACAGCGACAAAGTTATTTATAACACTCGTGTGAGCGTGCGCCGAACGCGGCAGGAAGAGAAACCAAAACGCTCACACGCCGAACGATGGTCTTCCTATTCCAAGGTTGGACACGAACTCTTTCGTACTGCGCATACGCGGCTCGGGTCGCCAGGTCGCGCGGCATGTACTCAAAGCCACGCGCTTCGTTGTTCGTATTTCAATGTATCACGATAGTACATACGTACTTACACAGCTGTATTTAAAGGGTCCATCAAGACGAAAAGACGAGTTAATTAAAGAGTGCTTTGTCCCAATAAGAATGCGGGCAACTTTATCGAAAATTTCTAACAAATAATCAGATATTAGGCAAAACAGACGAAGGAGCGGCGGCTCACCAGCAACTTATTTGCCCGACCTTTATGACGTCACGGGACTTTGCACAATCGGCGAAGGCCGACCAAAGCTACCGCCAAGGAACAGGATTGTGCGATTGTAGGGTGCCCTCTAGTTCCGTTTGATCGTAGCAATTAAGAGCTAACGTGTAATTAGCACACGGATAACTGTTTCGAGTTCGGCTCATTACTGTAGTGCTAAAGTTAATTTGTTTTGCAATATTTCTTGCTTTAAAAAAAAACTCTTTTGTGGCTGTAAAGGAGCGGAAATTTTGACTGAACAAACTTTAATTCTGTCTTCATAGTCCCTGTGCAGCGCAATAAAGCGCTCCGCTTTCATGGAGCGTTCCGTTATCTCACCTACGGACTGAGCGCTCGCGAGCGATACATGTTCGCTCCTTAAAAGCGACGTTACTCTTGCGCTGCCGGAGTCCCCCGACGTACTTTCCATACACTGCAGATTTACGCGCGAACGTAGCGATTTGGGCGTGTTCATTAGACATCGTGAAAATATCAAAAACCATCGCAAGCAGCTCAAACAGGGACCACAGGAATACGAGTGCTTATGTGTGAGTGTCGTTTCAGTTTGGTCCTTGTTAAAAGTGCGCTGGTGAAGAGGTAGGGATGTACGGTTAAGCTCCGACGGCATACATCACTCTCGTCAAATGATTAGTTATATCCGGAACGACCTTATCTCAGAGCACATTCTGTAGAAGCGTATTCTACCCAAGGAACAAAGTACAAAGGCTTATAATCGCGTAAACACGGTACTGTATTCAACAACGTCTCCATGTGACAGGACTGTCAGCAGCGCTGAAACCCGGCGGACTGCCTTTTCCCGTTGAGTTAATGTTTTGACGGTATCGACACGATTTACGTAGCACGCTCTCCGAACCGAGAAGGCGTTACGCACACCGTGACAAGGCAATCGAACCAGCAAACAATGCCACACAGTTGCCCTCGGTACAAAGAACGACCTCGATTTCTTTGTCCAATCGCACCCTCTTTGAGTCTAAGTGCCCGAATACAAGTTTCCTACGAACGCTCCAGCGAGAAAGAGCTGCAATGTTACCCTCTTCTGTCGCGAAAGAGGGCAGAATCATCGATTGACAGCAGAGCCGCCCGCTTACCGTATTTACGCACGCAGAGGGGCAAGCACATGAGATAAAGAAAAAGTAACGCGGCGGCCCACATCGCTGAGCGAGGAAAGCGGGACGAAGTACGACGAGGGCCGAAAATGAGGCCGTCCTGCCCCACGATTACCCCGGCCTGTAATTGATCTCGAGTCAAAAGGAGTGTCATTCGGTCGAGCCGCCGGGGGACTTCGTCCGATGATGGCAGCGCACGCGTTTGAGAGAAGCGACGATGCGGTCACGAGAGGTTAGTGTGTGTGTGTGTGTGTGGCCTCGTCCCGATGTTCAAACTGCTGTGAGTTGGTATTTGATGCAAATATTGAATGTTCGCAGCACCCTTTCTTTTTACAAGGCTTTTCCTTCTTTTCGTATGGGATGCTATATACCAGTCCGGCCGTCTCACATGAGACCCTAAAACTCCCTGTAAAGGGTGCTTCACCCCGAGCATGTGCGTGATGCAGAGAAGAACTTTATGGAGGAGTACATAATGGGTTTGTATTTTTGCATGACGCCATTTTAAGACAAACTAGTTGATGTTTGAAAACACGCATGGACCCCGTAAGCCGAATGTAAGCGAAAATAAAGTTCCCTAAAACCACCGACATGAGAAGTGCGAAACTGCGCTAATTGTGCCCGATGATTAGTGGGTATGAGAAGACAGCTAGCGATGGAGTTCACCGCTGTAAGATATATTTGTTTTTCTTTACGGCACTGCTAACCGCACAAATCTCTTCCGCCGATCCTTTCAGAGAGAGGAAGCAGCAGATCATTTGCGGTGAGATCTGTACGTTATTGCCGCGGTGCCATCGCCCGCCTAACGGACCAGACAGAGTGGAGCCAGCAGCTAAGAACGCCCATGAAGGCAGATGGGAAGTAGTTCGCCGATTCCTTGATGGAAAATAGGAATTTTGAAACAGTAGGAAGAAAATAAAATGGAATAATATATGCTGGAGAATTGTAGGCTGCGTCACAAGCGGGGGCACACGCACACACAAAATGATTTGCGTTGAGGAGCCGTTTTAATGGAAAGTACGCGTCTGTTTGCGCAGTACGGAGCCCATGTGGTTGAACAGTGTGCACCTCACGTACGCCCCTGGCGACGGACGCGGAGAGTTTGGCAGTTTCTGGAGCCAGTTATGGAACCACAAGCAAGCAGCGACCGCACAGTTAAAACAATTCGACACTATAGCTGCCTTCATACAGAGCTGCTCAGGCGGCAAATGAAGTCGAACAAAAGCAAAGGCAACGAGAAGGGGAGAAAGAGCCGGTTGTCATTCCGGCTTCCCCCTTGCTCTAATGGCGTGACCGGTCAATCGAAGGAAAGAGCAACGCGCCCTACGCCGCTACTCCTCGGCACCTGCCGCTAAAGAGGTTCGCAGCGAGGTCGGCGACCTCCATCCACGCCGAGCGTCCTCTTCCAACCCAGGCGCTGTCATATGAAGGCTTCGTCCGCGCACAGCGGACTCCTTGATGAGCGTTCGGGCCCCCACTTAACCCGGCCGAACAATAGCCCCACGTGCACGAGGTGTGACAGGGCTGGAACTTTCCAGCCGCACGGGCAGCAGCAGCCAGCGACAAAGCCGTCAGGCGCACGTACTCGTGAGTGCTCCATTCAGGACGAAGCGTTCTGCGCCCTCACGTCAAACACATCGTCGCCAGAGGAGGACGCGACCTTTCTCGTAAGAAGCGCGTCCGCAGCGCGACGAGCGGTCATGTTTGATCAAGGAGCCCTCTGGGATGCCGTGCACGGACAGCGAGATATCAGCGCGCACGCTATATACGCTGAAAGTGTCACCCGGGTGCGGCGACGACTATCGGTGGGATGGGTGATGATCCTGCGCTGCTGGTGGGTCATGCAGACGTTTACTTTTTGTGGCGGATTGAATAAAACGTAGGGAATAGTGAACATACCGCTGGGCTTCCTGCTGGAATGCCCATCTACACATACAGAGAGAATATTAGGCGAGAAGAAAAAAAATAGCAGTGGCTCAGCTCGGCTATGCCAGGATATACGTAGCGTGAGCTAAGGTTCAGCTGGTTATTCTTAGCTTTCCTGGGTGCCTAGGATTAGCTTGATTATCATGAATACTGCTGATTCAATGACACACACACACGGTATACGCATTATGTGACACATGTATGTTTATCAAGCTGCTCCGGCGCAGCGTTACCAATCGCCCCAGAGCTAAGCTGGTTCCACAGGCGCACGCCGGTGTTGCTGCGACGCACGAGCCATCGGTTCCACACCCGGCCACCCCTCGCATGATCATCAAGTGGACCGGGCCGCCACGTGCGCAACGGAGGTCGGCGAAGACGCTGGGCGCGTGGGGTGTGTGAGAGACGCCGGGCAGCGAGCAACGTTCTGTGCGCCGTGTGACGTCACTGCTCATCGCGCATGCGCAGCAGGGCTCTCCAGGAGCCACGCGAAACTGCTCAATTTCGGCCAGTGCAGCTCATGCTACAAAAACGGTCCTGGGCCCACTGATGAACTATTTCAGAGCCCAAGACCTGGATGGCACGAGACAAAACGAAGCGTAAAACGGCGTCGTCGTCAGAAGCAGTCACGTCGCGACGCACGCAAGTGCTATCCATCCACGCACTAGTTACAGCTTTCCTCAACTTCGCAGTGTATTGCCAGAGTCTCTGCAGGACACAGGCGCCTACTGGACAGAAAATATCTAACATAAAATATAAGGCTAGTTTCAGTAGGTTACCCCAAAATGCTCAGGCTTTTGTTTAATTTTCAGTGGACGTCTCGTCACTGCGGAAAGCGTCACGCGCTCGTATTTTGCCTGACAACTATTTGCGAGTTTTTAGAGAGTACAGCACGCAGCCAATGCTGGTGATGGTCCCCGGTAACCAATCCCTCTCACTATACCAGCCTGCCATGTCTCTTCAGGTGTGGTGAGTTAAGCGTTTGGCTTTAATCGTCGATTACCATGGTATCACCGAGATGCACGAAACATATAATATTATAACTCGAATAACATTAACGCGGTGCTCCGGGCTGACCTAATCAAGTCCTGACCCGCCGCGGCGGCGCAGTGGCGAAGGCGCTGTGCTGCTGAGCCCAAGGACGCGGCTTTTATCCCGGCCGCGGTGGCCACGTTTCAGATTGAAACGAAGAGCGAAAACACCCGCGTGTCAAAATTAATCCGGAGCCGTCAGCTACGGCGCGTCTAAGAGCCCAGGTGTAGCTTCGGCGCGTTACACCCCCAAAACTTGAAAACTTTGAATCTAGTCAAGTTCGAGCGTGTTGGTATCACCGAGTCATCACACCGACGATGGCGCCGAGTTTGATTATGTTTCCCGATTCAGCCCAACGCTCTAGGTGGCGTTGTTCAGCCTCGGAGAGGGGCATCTCGGAAGAGGCGAGAGGCGTATGGAGGAGTGGTCATCTTTAAGGAGATTCCCCTCATCGTGAACGATGTGTACCGCGATCCTCCCCCCCTTTTCGCGGCATCTCGGCAAGCTTGCGGAACATCTCTCAAATAGAATGAAGAGGACGGGCACGTTCAAAGGAAGCACGACGTGCCTGCGCGCGCCGCTGCAGCGAAAACAACCCTCCAAACTCGCTACCCTCGTTCAACTGATAGGGCGATCGGCAGCCGCTGCGTCTTTCCCGTTCGCGCGCCCCTTCCACACCGCAGGACGCCTTTTGCAGGGGCCTGCGTATGCAAAGCGAGAGAACCACCGATGACTGAACTGCGGACGGACGACGAGAGCGCGTGACTCCGCTGGGAACGGCGAGCTGCACCGGGAGAGACGAACAGACAAACCATAACAAGGGCGGGGGAGCCGTAAAGTGAGCGGCGAAGCGCCAAGGACCAACCGCAGCAGCAGCGCCAGCCAGGCGTGGTTCCTGCGATGGACGCACGCTTCGGCGCAGTGCAGTGAAGTGAAGCGGCAGCAAGAGGGGGAGAGGAGAAGCAGGGAAGGCGCCACAGCGCACTTCTTCACCCCGTCGACAGTGTACGCGACGACGGGCAAACCGGCCGTGCAGCATCTTTACTGCCGTTTCCCTTCCAAAGCAATCGCCAAGTTCAATTTCACTGCAGTGGAGACCTTGGCTACGGTCGTCCAAATTAGAAGAAGCTAGGCCTACCATCTTGACGACGTCGTGCAGAGGCCTTCTCCGCATCTGTGAGGCGTCGATCAGTCTCGGCTGTTCGGCACCGGCCGCGCATCCGGAACGGCCCCCGCGGGTATACGGGCGATGCCCATCGGTGCCCGCGAGCACGCACGACCATAAGCATCCCGCCGGCGAACGACGAGGCGCGGCAGCCGGCGCTAACGGTACCAGCAAGAACAACGACCAGCCGCAAGTCCCCTCTAGCTGGCCAGCAGAGAAGTTTGCTCCGGCCGCCTCTCCTCCTCTTCCTCGCGAGACGGGGGAAAGGCACAGCCACGAGCCAGTTTTGGCAATCTCTGCGCCTGGGCGCCGGGATACTGCAAGTTGCCCTCTTTTTTTCTTTTACCCCCTGCCAGTATGACGTTGATGCGCGTCGCCCATTTATCGCCGCGACGATGTGGTTAGACTCAATTACCCAGCTAATGACTATGGCCGTTGGATTGCGGTATGTCGACGACGAGGATCGATGAACAGACGCGTGGGGACCGAAGCGAATTTGAAGGGAGCGTGATAGGGAGCGTCGCGCAGCCATTATTCGGGAACGCGAGGAAGAAATTCCACTTTAATGCGCATTTAGCATTCCTTGTATAATCTCCGGAAGAGAAAAAAAAAAAGAAACCAGGCGGCGGTTGCCACTTTTCGGACAGTATTGGGCGCAAGACGGCAGCTCGAGCGAACCAACCAGGGACGGTTTTAGTAATCTTCCTAATGTCTGTAAGGAACCAATTATGAAGCGGTCATCTAAAACAGGCGCTCTTCGATGCAAGCACTCCTGCAGTAGACTCTCTCCCTCTCTCCCTCCCTCCCTCTCTATTTTTAACCGTTTTTGCATCAATTTTTGGAATTATTTAATAATTTTTTCTTCAATTTTGGGACGTTGGACTTTTTGTCATTAATGGAAACACAATTCTCTCTCTCTCTCTCTCTCTCTCTCTGACCAGGTGGTCTACGAACCGAGGCACTCATACATAATAGAGTTTAATACTACTATACACTAGAGGGAAATCTGGCGCCAGAGTCTTGGCGAGCCGCGCTTCAGCGAACGTTCCGTCATGTACCGGGCATGCACGCTCCACTTGCCCTCGGCATGGCCCATGAACAGGCTGCAAAGTTGCCTCCGGCTGCAAAAATGCAACAATACTACTGTACCAAGCTTAATCAAATTTATTTTGTTATTGTAAAATGGAAGCTTCAAAAACATTTGTCAGGGGTTATTTAGAAGCTTCACGCAAGGTGAACAAGTAAAAGATGTTACCCTCCCTTTTTTGTTGGTTCTGGCTTAGAGACAAAAAAAAGAAGCCTTGTGGCTAGCCAAGCCGTGTAGGCGAGGAACGTCGCTAGCTGCAATGGCGGCGCCCACGACGGCCCGCAATGGCCGCGCCAGAATTCCCTCTCTTGTATATTAGTATGAAACTCTACGCATCCAGTAGCACCCCCCTCGCATCGCACAACGAAACATCGTGCAACGAAACGCTCTTACAGCGCGGGAGGTCAACCCGGAGCACCACGACGCTTTTTCGGGACGGCGCTTCGATAGATGGGCCCCACTTAGCGGAGAAGGGTTACATGGCGATACGGCGACGGCCACGCTCTTACAGCGCTGGGAATCAATTCCGCGCGGCAACTCTCCCCAGGGCGGCATGATACTCGGGCGAAGAAGAGAGATCGCCGAACAGCCGAGTGCTACCATCAGGCTGCTATACGTGGAAGCGCATCGCAAGGAGCCGGAGGTGGCTCGCTCGTATATACCCTCGTAATGGCCCACTCCCGGGAGGACGCCGCTCGTACTCGTCGTCTTCGGCCGTTGCAGAGCGGAACGGCTGGTGGCCCCCGAACGACATTATACGTTATCATCTGTGCGAGTTGTCTCACGGCACATATCGAACAGAGAGAGAGAGAGAGAGGGTGTGTGTACGTGGATGTAAATAATATTTTCCACGGCATCTTTCTCCCGGAAGGCTCAGAGGACACGTAAAGGCGTGTGTTCCAGCGTGTGTGCATGAAAGCACCCTAAAGCAGCTCCGAGAGGGCCCTGGGTGCAGCCATCATCTTACACAAAGACTGAGCAGTTGCAAATTGGCTAATATTTGTTTGCCCAGACTTTGTTTCTATAGAAAGGTTTTTTTCAACTTTAAGAAAGCGGAAAACGAAAAAATTTCCCCGCATTTCCCCGAGGGGAAGAATGTGAAAGTGCGAATGCAGGAGTTGAATTTGCGCGGTTCGGTAATGTTCGCGATAGAGAGATCACACACACACACACACACAACTACAAAGAAAGAAAGATGCATTTATTCACAGACACCTATTTGTGTTGTCGTTGTACTTGATTGCTAGAGCGGATCTCAGCTTTGAAATTTCGTGTCAGTACTCCTTTAAGCGGGTGCATTAGCCCTTCTCACGCCCAATTCTTGGCCAATCGCCCTAAGTGGGTATGTGCTAAAGAAATTAGGAACTCTTCTTGGCCAATCGCCCTAAGTGGGTATGTGGTGCGGACGGACGGACGGCGGTGGACGCGTGATTCAGATTACTTGGCCAATCGCCCTAAGTGGGTATGTGGTGCGGACGGACGGACGGCGGTGGACGCGTGATTCAGATTACTTGGCCAATCGCCCTAAGTGGGTATGTGCTAAAGAAATTAGGAACTCTTCTTGGCCAATCGCCCTAAGTGGGTATGTGGTGCGGACGGACGGACGGCGGTGGACGCGTGATTCAGGGTCGCTTAAGAAGTGCATTCGCACTTAAAACGCTCCTGTGTCGTTGTTTGGGCGCACGTCAAGGACTCCCACACCGGGTAGTCTAAATTTGTCCTTTTTTTCCACCACGGCATCTGCCATACCCCGGGTGCAGCTTCGGTACGCAAGAAAACAATGTTAACGCGAAAGCACTAAGGGAGCCATTTAGCAAAAAAAAAAAGCCGGCGTCGGTAGCCTGTTCCTAAACCACGCGACTGCGAAGCGTTCCACACCACGCGCGTCGCATTAATAAAAGAACCGCGCTGTTAAGCGCAACGCCTGGGCATGCGCAGAGCCACGTGGTAACCGAAAGGTGCATTAAGCATGCGCCACCCTGGCCTCACCAAACGCCGCCACAGGCACCAGCGAACCAGGCCGTTGAGCGAGTCAGTAGAACGCTCAGGAATATATATCTCAAATGATCCCGGCCGCTATACAGCAAAGATAACCGCGCAGGAACTCTTGAAGGGGCCACGGAGACAGAACACAACTTTGGTTCTTTTTAGATGCGGAGCATCTCATGCTCGGGGCTGTGTCCCTTCCTCCCTTGTCCGCCGTCCGCACTCTACTGCGCTTGCGCGTCTCTTCAGCCCCGTCAGCGTTTGGGCTGACGTCAGCGCAGTCCACTACAAAAAGAAATAGTTAGGCGGCGCCCGGTTTCGATCCCACGACTCTCTGGCCGCAACGGGAGGTACGTGGCGCTCTTCCGCTACAAACCGAGACGGGAGCATGTGCTACGAACGCGACTTATGTCATTCATTCATTCAAACTACGTCAAGAAGCTACTGATACAACGAAGTCACGCGAAGCTGAACGTCAACGGAAGCGACGAACTGAAAACTAATGGGAACTTCAGTCGACCCCATGGTTGCTTCGCATACTACTCAGGGTTCCCCTACGGGAAGATGATGTAATTTTTTTCTTAAAGCCTGATTTGTCCCCATAACAGTGGCCCCAATATGATCGAAAAATTCTAACAAATCATTCAGATATTGTTGAACACAGATGAAACAATGCAGACAGCACCAGCCAGTTTTCCGTCATTTCTTTATGACGTCATGATATCTTGTTTGAGCGATTCATTACCGTTGACAGAGTAGTGAATGATGACTACCATCGCCGAGAAACAAGAACGGCAATAGCTCACTTGCGCGTTTTCAAAGATTGCTATGAATGCGTGATATCGTCTGCCTTTTCTTACGTAATTTGCTTGCCGTCGCTGCAGTCGTTTATAGGCATATTAAGTCCCCAAAATCACGAAAACGGCTCGTGTTGTGTTCAAAATATTCCCAGAAACGCACTACTTGCGCCGCGCGGAGTAACATCCACTGCGGTGACGAGGCACAGCGGCAACTTTCGTTGCCGTTCTTAACTTGTACCCGAGTATAGTTTCGTTTTATATTATCGCTGTAATGCTAAGGCGCAGTTAACAACACAATGATAACTCAGTTCTTACAACTGGCCCGTATTACGTCACTGCAGGGCGAACTTTGAAAGTTTTTCAGTATTTCTGTGTCCTTTTCCGTTTAAACAAACCTCTTTCGTGGCTGTAACGGAGCTGAGTAAGTTACCAGGAACTAGTTCTTTCAAACTGAACAAAGTTGTATTTGGTCTTCATGACTCCTTTAAAAATAATCCGCACCAGTTTAATCGCAAAACTCGCCCACATAATAAAACTCGAAGAAACACTCAGCGACGTCCAATTCATAAGAAGCGTTGAAAAAAATCTCACACTCGAAACTCGTATTTATTCGGGAAATGACCAGGTCAACCGGACTCACAGAGCCGGTCATGAGCTGGTCTTTCCTGCGCACCAGCCACGCGCCCTGCAAATGCATTAAACAAGTACAGAACGACGCTGACGCGAACGGTAAAACTTCCCACAGCAGCAACTCCGCCATGCTTACGTGAAAATGCTACGTCAAATATGAAGAGAAAGATAAATAAGACCGACGTCACACGCACGCATACTCAGCGCACTGCGTAGCGCACCAAAACAATTCGCGATCCCGTAACAATACTTCTACGCGCAAACACACAGACACACGCACATTAGGACTCGGAACAAAAGAAGCGGCAAGAGAAGCACGACAGAAAGCTAGATTCAAATAATAATAAATGTCCTCAGCAATAAGCGAGGCAGCAACCCAGCGCCGGCGGCAGGCTATTGTATTCCCCGGCGAAGAGAGCCCGGACGCGCGATAAACGTATGCAAATATATGAGCGCCATTATCTGCGCCCGCAGGTCGTCGTCGTGAGCTTACTCAGCCGTTGATGCCTTAAGCAGCCTTAACAGCCGCGATTACGGCCTCGTCGTCGTTGCGAGGCGCAGACCGTCGTCTAAGACGACGACGTCGGCGGGCAACGCTACGCTATACTATATATACGAGCATTATATCGCTGGTGGCGTCAGCGAAGCCTGTAATGGAGCCGACGCCCCCGCGCGCGAGTTATTTTCGCAAGCGGCGAAAAACGCGAGAAGTTTATGCAAGACGAGCTGCCAAAGAGATAACGGGGCTCCGCTATAAGCATACACTAAGCCTACCCTTACCCCCCCCCCCCCCTTTTTTTTTTCGAACACCCTGCCAGACGTTCTTTTCGACAATGGAATGGACTGCCGTGAAAAGGCGCCGTTATAAGAGTAGGCCCTATCTGTGCCACGTGTCGAGAGCCTACACGTGGATGGGCTTAAGTATTAAATACCCCCCCACCTCCGACCACCCACCTCTTGCGCCATATTTCTCTATGCTATCGTTCAGAACACCGTGCAGTCTACACGCAATTACGATCGATTCGGTTAAACCTGCGTAATTTTTCGCCACTGCCCCCCCCCCCCCCCCCCCCATCTCCCCCTCTTTGCTATAGCGTTTAGCAACGCCAAACCAGGCGCCACCGACCCGATCGATTCGGTGTCCGCGCGTGCTCGGTTAAAAATGCCTGCGATCAATAACGGTTAAGTCGGAAGCACGTCGGCTTCAAGCGCGTACACAGCTTGGTAAGCTTTTGAAGTTCTTCAGAAAGCATTAAAGATAATGCCTCAGTGGCACATGCTGCACTTTGTATTTCATGTACAACGAAATATGCGAGATAAATATGAAGCGAAGACGAGTGACAAAATGCCCGGCGAACCAGATAGCCGAAAAATAACCAAGTCGACCTTCCCCACGAGATAGTCGTGACGTGTGAGCGCGTGGAATGCGTTAAAAACACCGGATAACCAGGTACGAGTGAATACAAAAGCTGCTTTCCGAATTACCTCAGAGAAGGTGCAAGTTCACTCCAGATATCACGGCGTTTGAAAAAAGTTTTCTTTCTCATTTCCCCTCTCTTTCCTTTTCCCGGGCACACGCACACACGCACACGCACGCACGCACACACACACACACACACATGCTGCTATGCTAGAACATTGCCTCGTTTGTTTGAGAACAAATTTTGCGCACATCCTTGCCCAAGGTGGATCACGCCCAATGGGCCGAAGCGGTTTCTTTTGACTCTGACGATGTCAATCAACATTCGAGGACTGAGAAGCGCAGTAAGGAGGAGGGACCTGTGTTGATGACAGCGCACAGTACGGGCGCAAGCCCGAATACAATTATACAAGAGGACCGGGAAACGGCTTCATAAAGAGTGGGTAATTTTATATCCAAAATATAGAGCGTGTAATTAAGCGAAAAAATAAACCCTTGGGGATGCTGGGACTGATTCATACAGACCCTTTTGAGTGCATGCATAGAAAACTGCTCTTGCGTATACTACACAGACGACAGGAAAAGGAGGGGAATATTCATGAACCACATGATACCTGAAGTCAGCCGGAGGCCTATACGCCTCGAGCTTCGCGATCGCTGCGCCGCCTGCCGCCGCTTCTCCGCGGCGTTGACGGGATTTGCGCTGCGTGGCTGATAGGGGCTCGTGCGTGTTTTGGTTCTGTTTCGCTTCTTTTCGCCTTTCCGCGCCCTAAAAAAACTTGTTATGGTGACGTCTATAGGTAAAGAGTACGTTTAGGTCACTTAAAAAGCAGCTGCGTCTTCGTAGAGCACGCGATCGCCTGCAAGAGCTACCCGGGGACGCGGTTCTGCGCGCTTCGTCGCCGCTCTTCCGGGCGTCGGCGACGGCAGCAACGTATCACCCATGTCACCTCCGAAACATCAGGCACAAATGAATTCTACTGTCGCCTCGTTTAGACCTGATACTGGCACAATGAGAGGTTGGCTTCATTTTGCAGCGTGGACAAGGAACGCGGCTTCGTTTCGAATATGTTCGTCGCAGAAAAATGTGTTTCGGGGATGTGATTACCCAATCCCGGACAATAAATAATGCCTGTTATAAAACCATAAACCACGCGAAAATGTTAAGTAAATTCCAAGCCTGTGCGTCGTTAAATATGTGCCCACACACGCCATATAGCAAGAACCAAGGCAAGTTAATGAAACCACGGGAAAAAAAAATGCTGTGCAAGTGCGGATTTAAGAAACATAATAGCTCTAACAGAAATAAAAAAAAACAGTGCAGCTTCTGACATGCTAAAGACGTTCGTCGAAACTTAAGCCAGGTAGGATTCACTAGACCAACTATACGCGAAATGCACTGCTTTTTCGCGAAACATCGGTGGGGGGGGGGGGAGAGGAGGGGGACGCTGTGTACAAATGCGGAGCGGGATCAAGCAATGAACTGTTTAGTAATCACACACACAAATCTCGCGTTCACTATGCTTTTGTTTTTCTACTTCAACGAAGAGCTGATCGTACGGCGGACGCATTTTTGGAAGTATACAGGGCAGGCTGTTCAACAATTAAGCGATGAAAGGTGTCATTGGAAGAGTGTGGTATGTGATAAGGCCCTCTGATTTCAGTTTCTGCTTTATTCTGCAGGCTCCCTGTGCCATATGACGATATTTCGAAGAAGCATTTAGTCGCGGACGAGGATTATATTCTAAGCCCGTCTCCGCGCTGCTCGCAGAGGATATATGTAGCAGATGAACGTCTGCGGCCGCTCACCTCACGACAGACGACTCTGTTGTGTGCTGATCCCCGAGTATAATTATGCATTGTCCATCGTACTTTTGTCGAATATTCCCGGAAATTAACACAGACTGGGTTGTAAGTGGTGGTGATCAATATCAGAGGTATAATATTGGCAAACGTAACTGGCGTGCTGTCAGGTATGAGTGCTCCGCTGATTATGTAAGCGCACAAAACTGATTTACGTCGTAAGTGTACAGCCGTAGCATGAACATCTGAGGAACCGGTGGTTACGGAGACACGGCTAGCAAATTCAGGTCAGTGTAACTGCAATCGGCTCCATCATACGCCGATTCCGCGACGCTGGCCTGTGGCACACACCTGGCGCTTATACAGACCGAATATACCGCTCTAAGATCGCGTCAGAAACATTTACACTCTCGTAAACACACCCCATTTGCGAACAGAGTGACTGCTTTACACAAACATGGATTTCAAACGCCCGCAAACGGTAAATCTCAGTCGTGAACATGCCGCAAAAGCAGCGGCGGCACTGGGGAGCGGTGCGCGGACTCCCGCGGCTGCTTTCGAAACGGGCCACTAGGGGGATTTCAGTGGCGCCCCTACAGGCCGCGCTCGAGGCGTATACTACATAATCGCCTGGAGTGCCGCCTCGGGCAACGCGTCCAACTCCAGATATTACTAAACAGAGAACGAGACAGTGTCCAGCATTACCCCCGCCGTCTTTATCATTGCGCACAGGGCATCGCTGCATCCCGAATCGCCCGTTCGCGGCCAACTGATGCACATGGTTCGACGCTCCTCCGCGGCGGCCGCGTTTCTTCCGCTTCGCTCGCCGACGGACATGTTGGCCGGCGGTGCGCTGTGCCTCGCATACAAGCGCATTTTCCGCTCCGCCTTATCGGTGCAATTAGGCGAGCGCGGCCGCATAAACACGGAAAATCCATCCGCGTTTATTTATTCCCCCACTGGGGCCAAAAGAAAAAGAGCCCGATAAGCGCGCACTCACGAGTGACCAACCGCGCGTGGGCTGTCATAAATGTTTCCGTTGTTTTGTTTTTACCTCTCCCGCAGCGACAACGCCATGTGACCGGACGGTCTGTCGAGACACGCTGCACACAGGAGGCAAAAGCTGGCAAGTCGGACTGTCGCAACGAGCAACGAGCAACGAGCAACGAGCAACGTGCACGCACGCACGCACGCACACGCACACGCACACGCACACACACACACACACACACACACACACACACACACACACACACGAAGCCCGCATTTTTGCTTTGAACCCGGATGCAAAGGGAAGGATGGCGCTAGTGAAACTATATGGCGTTCACATCTTTAAAACATTCGCGCTTCGTTTTAGGGGGCAAAGCGCCTTAGGGGCTCGGGCTGTCGACGTCACGTGTCGTCGTATTCTCGTGAAGTTACCGTACTAAAGCATCGGGACACTTGTTTTCCAAAGCCTCGCGATAGAACGTTTCATCTACGTGGACAAAAACGACTGTACTGTACTATATGCTGTATATATGTACTGTACTATATGCTGTATGTACTATACAATACTACTATATGCTGTATGTATGTATGTACTATATGCTGTATATGCTGTACTATATGCTGTACTATATGCTGTATATGCTGTACTAAAAGAACACACGGGGCACTCGTTTTTCGTTAGCGCAATTGATTGCTTCTATTCCGCCCCGTACCCGCTGTAACTTCAAAACATGCAGTTCTCCATTTCGAATTTTACTTCTCCTCCATCTTCGTAATTGGGATGTCGCGTATATCAACGTGCGCCGTAAGACAAAATGAACTTACAATCTTTGGATACACTTATACACTGCAAGCTTCGCGCCTCTCCTGGTTTCACGTTAGTGGAGATGGCCCGGTTTTTTTAAGATTACTGATTTTACTTCCACCGAGGGCTCATCCCAAGCTGCCCTGAGAGCAACATTCTAGTGAGGAGAAACGTGCCCTAAATCTGAGCAGGATATTTCCTAGGAAAGCAGATTGAGTCCCAAACATGCGCCTTAATTTTAAACTCAACTGAAGTAGGCAGCAGAGTAGCGTTTCTATGCATTAGTCTCATCCTCAGAGAAAAAAGACTGCCTGCGTATCTGCTTGCTTCGCTGCGATTATCGCCGAAAGACGACACCGTCCTGCAGCCCCTGACACGTAACAGCCTCTACTTTTTTTCCCTTCCCCCATTCACGCCCTTTCCCTCCTCCCTTGCTCCTGCCATAACGGATGCAATGAAGGTTTGCACAATTCAATTTTCCCGCGTTTTCGCGCGCCACCTGTGGGGACCTTTTGTTTCTGTTGAGCTTGGAGCAGGTCCTCCTCGCCACGCGCATGGCAAACAAGTCCCACTGCCTCCACGAGACACGTGAGTCGGTCGGCGCAGCAGGAGCTACAATCAGTAAAGGCTGTGAAAAAAAAAAAAGAAACGTGAGGGAAATTAGCCCGAATCATGAGGTCAGCGCGATGCGCAGCCGCTCACAATGAGACATCTCGTTATCCACGTCGAAAAACAAGGGCAGCGCGCAGCTGGTCTCAGCAGCCGCGATTTCACCTTCGCGCAGCGTCAGCGCGCGGGGTCCTTCTCCTCCTCCTCTTCATCCTCCGGATCGAGTCAGAGGAGAACAATGTCGCCCGCGCACACGCCTGCGGGGCCCAGCTGCATGCGTCAGCGGAAGCGACGGACGGAAACCGAGGGCCCGAAATGAAGAGCCTCATCTCCGCTTTGACGTGACAGGAGTTTGCTGTGTTTTGCTTCGCTTTTCCCCTTTTGCTGTTGGATTTGTTTGATTTTCGTTTTGTTTTTAGCCATTGCGGAAAACATGTGTCCGTGCCCGCTCGCTGTATCCGTCAACAATCAGCTCGTCACCCGACGGAGACAGAACTCACACGCGCGTTGAAGAAACGGAGGGAACGATCTAAATAAAAAGTAAAAGAAAAATTGACGAATTACCGGAAACAGCAATGCACACTGTCCTACCAAATGCCAGCCCTTGATGGTGCGTTATCGGCCCCGTGCGCGTGGTTATATGCAGATCGAGGTTCGGTTGAGACTAGCGTCACTAAATAAGCTACGTTTAAGAGTACCGCCACTTCGTGCACCCAGAAGCGTCTGGGGGCCATTTTGTTTCTGGCTTGCAGTGTTGCCATCTCTCCCAATGAAACCGCCCCCAGTTGTGACGGGCAGAGTGTGACCGACCGCTCTAGCGTCCGCGCAGCAGAGAGAGAGGAGAGAGAGAGGGGGGGGAGAGAGTCGCCCAGAAACAAAATGACTGCGCCCATATGTAAACAAATATCACGTGGTGCCGACCGGCCAATGAAAATCCTGGCGGCAAATAACAATGAGAGAAAAGAGTGCCGATACTCTTGGGGGCTATGAGAGAGTGTCGGAACCCCTTCCAACCCGTCCGAAGACGGCCCGGGCCGGAGGAGCCCCTGGAATCCGATACACTAAAAGCCTTTATTTAGTGACGCTAGTTGAGACGAGACAGGACAGTATACAGGCACACAGGGGAGTATCCCAAAGTTGCTGACGCGCTTTTAAATGCAGAGCATTTCAGTAACTCACGATGTCACCCGCGTTGACGTCCGTAGTCGTAGTCCGCACCCCTCCCCCTACACTATATAAAAAAAAATACTATCCGGCGCCTGGTTTCGATCCCTCGACCCTGCGGGCGGAACGCAATGTACATGGTGCTCTACCCACTGCGCCACAAAGCCGACACAGAATGGGAGGCTACGAACGCGCCTTATATCCTTGACTCATTCAAACTACGTCAAGAAGCTGCTGATACAACGCATTCACTACCACCAACTCCCCAAGCACTAAACGTTAACGCAATACACCCACCCCCTATGCGACGCATTTACTCGAGTCCCCCTCGCGGGGAGATGGGCCCAATTTTTTTTCACTATTTAAATGGGCAGAAAAGACAAAATACAAGGTTGGTTCACTAAAAAGACTGCTTCGCCCAGGTAATAATGACAACCAATTTTGTCGCAAACTTGACAAATAATCGAAACGTTGCAAAAAATACGAAGCATTCGCCACTTTCCCGTCACTTGCGGCGATTTCTCTCGGACGTCTTGTTTGCGCCATTGCCGGCCGCCGGCCCAAGTCCCCGCCAAAGAAATATGACTGGGCAATAGAAGCAGGGCCTCTAGTTAAGTTTTAGTGTATTGATTGAGTGCTAACGTGGAGTTAACACACTGGCAACTATGCTTTTCATGCGGGCCCATATTGCGTCACCGTAGCGCGAAATTTGAGTTTTATATGTTTCTTGTCTCTTTTCGAATAAAAAAAGACATTCGTGGACGGACTGGAGCTCAGTCAGTCAGTCAAAACGCCTGCAGTACCGAACAACGACTGCTTGTAATTCTGTAGCGGGTTGACAAAGGTAAACGCGTTTGGCTATCGGCGCTCTTTCTCCGGGACCCCCCCCCCCCCATGCCTATACACATACCTCCAACGAACATAATGAGCAGTACGGAAGCACATCTGTCAGTGTCAACGACATTTTTATGTAAAACGAAACAGCTGTGGTGGGGTCACGCATCTTCCCAGTTAGCACACCTGCGCAGCACGTGATCGGCGACAACAACGAAGGGACGAATGCCCGCGCCCACTGCTACGCTTTTTAAAGGACAGCTTTCTGTGCCTCACTGATGGCGTTCTGTGTCGCGCCAGAACGCACTGCAGGAAAGCCAACTGTACGCTATGGGTTTCACAAAACTATGATGCTGATGATAAGCGCAGGGACATCAAGCGCGTCAAAAGAAAAAAAAAAGCGCTTCCCGTGCTCGGAATCGAACCTGCAAGGTGGAGACTGCAGACCAGAAGCGCATCTTGTGGGATTGTGTCATGAACCGCGAAGAAGCGATGTCAAGAACTATCCCGCCGCGCCCGGAAGGAGCCGCGAAGAGCTACGACCGCGAACATCAACTCTGGGCCGTCCAGCAGGTCCTGCGGGCGCTCGAAAGGCACGAGACTCGCCAGCCGGGCAACGGCGAGCTCGCGTCTCGGCTGAATAGATAGCTAACCATCAGGACGGCGCCAAAGCCCGCGTCGCGGCGCGTTAAAACGTCGTTCTGCAGGTTTAAATAAAGTTTATCCAATCCAATCGCGTTTATCCGATGGCGCCAATGCGGTACGGTCGAAGCAGTTAGGATTTTGGACTGACTCAGGTTTCATGGGAGAAAGCTTCACGTTTCAAGCATCTTTATCTTCAGAACGGAGTTTAAATTTTTTTATACTACGGTACCGCAAGTCAACGCATGCTATTCCTAGATTAGTACTCGAAAGCGACGAGGCGTAGCCGGGCAGTCTTGCCGCTGTCAAAATTACTTAAGACAGGAAAGTTGTCCCGCAGTGATAACCACGGCAGCATCCACAGGATGCGAACACATTGCGCTAATGTTTGCTTCGAAAGCAGCAGCGCCATTTTCCATATCCCCGTGTTTGGGGGCGTCATGCGAAGGATGCCACGCGCATTACGGCCACCCCAACGCAGTTCCTCAGGACCAAAAAATAAAAGTTCTTTGTATGTTACGACCTCTGTTGGTAGCATTCAATTTAAGCAAAAGGCGTCGCCCTGGCCGGAATGTCAGCAGCCAGGATTATCACTAGTCGAGCACAGGCGGCCACAAAAAGAAGGCATCTAGGGTAGCGCCATGATAACAAAAACCTAGACGAACGAAAAGTGGCCCAGATGAAAAGACGTTAGTCGTTGATATTGAAGCCGACCAGTCAGATTGTAGGTAATACAAAAAGCAGAGAAAAACCGATGCATTCATCACGGCCGTGTTTCTTTTCGCCGTGTCTCAGTGTCAGCCACGTAGATCGCCCGCACGGCACGCCGCAGGAAATGGGTGATAAGTAGTCGAGAAATCAGCACTTTTTTATCCATTCCCTAGTGCCGTCTACCGGCAGCTATATTATAAAAAGTGCTGCGCTGATAGCGGCACCTGTCAGCGGAACATAGCGGAACTTTCTTTTCGGCTTTACTCCGTTCGAAATCACTTCAAGCGCGCGAAGAAACCACTATCGCATATTCTCGTCCAAAAGGTAACCGACTCCCCTTTCGCTTCGCTGGCGCCCAAGAAGACAACTGAAGCATATGCTGTCCCAAACGATAATCTTATAGCGAGGCAACTTTCGTGCGGATGCCAGTAAAACACCCACTGACGGCGTTGATCTTTCTTCGACTGTCATGTAGGCTATCTCTTCCTCTGCCTTAACAAATGCTCGAACGTACAAACCCTCGTTACAAAATAAATATGGTTAGCCTGTACAATAGACTCGCTTCTACCAGAAGGATGAAAGTAAAGAAGCGATTTTTCAAAGTTGCCTCCAATTAAAAAAGAAATGTTTTGCCCTGCTTTTTCATCTACTTGTTTTGGACAAAAACGATTCAGACCCAAGCAAAAACGCCGCCTGTACGAGATTTCGGCACACGTGAAAGACCCCAGGTGGTCAAAATTAATCCAGCCCCCACCACGACGTGCCTCATAGCCACCGTTGCGTCGGTGCGATAAACCCTACAATCAATCAATCAATCAATAAATCAATCAATCAATCAATCAATCAATCAATCGATGATTCAGATTCCACTCAAAGGTCTACAGCTCATGCTCAGATGCGACAACCACAGGTTCACTGCAGCTCAGCTACGGCAAACCTTGCACAAAATGGAGGCAATTAATCTCCTCAGGCATGCCGGCCAAGCTTAAAACTTGAATGAAAGCTCTTCACTGATCGGGCGTCAAGTGAAAAAACAGTTGCGCGTCACGAAAATAAAACCGTCAGCCACTACGGACATCACAGCCGTGCACTGCGGGCACGCCCTTTCAGGAGCAGCCGTTTATATCGCCCGAGGACACTAAAACACCACCCAGATAAGCGGGGCTGCTCGATAAGCCATCACTCTGAGGTCAAGCTCTAAGGAGACGTCAGATAACGCCGCAACGCGGAAGTCCAATTAGACGCGCCTGTAGCAAGTAGCGTGGCCAGGATAAAACGGCGGAGGGCGCGCAAGGCAGAGCGACCTTCGGGTCACGGCGGTGTTGGCAGTGGCCCTATCTTGAGCGCTCCTCGATTCGGCAATGTTGAGTACTACTGCTCAGTACAAAAAAAAAAATGCAGAAAGTACAAAATGAGAATAGCAGGATAAATAAGTCACACGCTCTCCTATACACAAATGCACTGCCGGGAACATATTTCGCCAGGCGCAATATAAGTAGTCTGCTGCAATGAATGAACACACAAGGGCGTTTTATTAAATACCTGAACAAGACACCCCGAGCCCCTTTAAAGTCGACTTCTCCGTTGTACACATATGCATGCAGGGTAGACTTAAATGTACACAGAAGCAGTTTGACATTTAATAATATAAAGTATAGCGCCTTTCATAAATACCTCCGTAAGACCGCATGTATCCCTCTGAGTGCTTGCTATACACACAGACACTATACAAAGTCGGCTGCCCTGCTAGACACAAGTGCATCGCTGAAAAGGCATTTTCTCGGGGTGCAATATAGGCGGTCTCGTATGAAGATATGAAGGACCCACGGCCTTTCATCGATAGCATTTTATTATACGGCGAGAGCGTGGTACGTCAGGCGTTATTACAAACTGACATATAGCTTCTCTCTCTAAGTCACAAATAAACGATACGCATTTGAAGGAATTTATAGCATAAAAATGTCTGTATCGCCTTTTTTTTTTTTCCTTATTAAGTCTATTAAAAGGCCTGCACTTTGAGCAATCTCCTCCTCGCAACGCGCTCCCCTTGCGGAGCAACAACCGTGTGAGTGACCCAGGCGCGCTCGTCGTTGTTCTCCCCCGTCCAGCAAAACAGGCAGGTCAAAGCCGCCGCAGACACGCGACCCGCCAGCCGGCGCCTTGTTTTATAACTTCGTCCCAATGACGTGACAGCAGCCTACACCGTATTGCGAAAGGACGAAGACCGCGGCTCTTCGAACGATCGGGCCTGCGTAAATACAAACAAGCTCGCATATGCAAAATACACAGACAGCGGTAGCTCGCCCGCACTGGACGGTGTCCCGCGAGTACACGGGTGATGCAACCGAGTTTATGCAGGGGCTGTTAACACGCTCGCATATAGCAGCTCGCTCACCTCGTCTGCTGCAGGGTACGTCCATCGCGGATCCTTCTTGACACCGCCATGCGAAGGAGGCTCGTTCAGAAATCGGGAAACAAAAAATACAGAGGTGGAAGGGAACGACGACGTCGGGTCGCAAAACGATCGCCCGTTCGCACCGGAAATATCACATTCACGGAGGACCACTGCGCCGTCACTCATGTTGAACGCATTATATATATATATATACACGCACACACATATTCGGTGCCCCGCTGCCGCGGCCCCCAAAATTGATTCCGCCATTGCACTCGCCCACTCTCTCTTTTATTATTTTTCCTTTATAGCTGTTTTCGGCCCTTGCCTTCATCGTCGCAGGCGGCACCGAAGAAATTCCAATAATGCGGCATTGGCGGCGGGCAGCACCGGTACCCTTCGACAAGAGAAGCACGAATGGAATAAGAATAACCCCCGAGAAGGAACTCAGGCGGGCGCTGCTATATGGCGCGAGCGGCTATACTTCGCGCGATCAAACCCTCACAAACCTGGGAACAAATCAGAAGGCACGCCGCGCGATACCGGCCCGAATAAGCGGAGAACAATCGCCCGCCCAAAATCCCCGGATTATTGTGATTGGCGCGCAGAAACGTACTCGGCAAGCGCTCGTGCGAGATGTGGACTCTCGGATGAAGAGCGCGGTTGAAAGAAGAAAGCGAAAAAAAAAAAAAAAGCCACGCATTAAAACGAGAGAGCATTACTCAGCAGCAGTCGCGCCGGCACATTTCGTAAGTTGCGGCACGCTGTCGATCGTTTCGACCAGCAAAGCAAAAATGAGGGAAAGAAGACCCTGTACACGCGAGCATGGAAATAAAAGACTCGCTATTCTTGGATCGTGCATCCAATATTGTCGCGTACACGGGCTTAACTAGGAACTCTGCGCGCGGATTATGATAACGCAATACAGTGCTCGGATGAGGCTGCCGCCTCGGCGAGAGGCGCTCTTTTTGCCGCTGACGGCAGGCACCCTGCCAATGAGATGAAACGGTAAGCTTCCAGGGCCGATGGGGAAAAGAATGGGAAAAAAAATAGAATGCCGCCGCTTCGAGCAGCCGCGCAAGAGTGTTGCGTGCTTTTTAATCAAGGTTAGCTGTGACGGTATAAAGGTAATCAATCCATTCGCTGCTGAGCACCGCTAAATCGTCGGCTGCCAAAAGCACCACAAAGAAATTGGAAGCTGAATTCCCCGCGGGTAATTAATCATCCTTCACGGCGGCGTGAACCATTTCGCCACATTCTTTTACTTTCTGATTAATTCAGAACGAGAGCGAAGGAACGCGCCCAGCAGCGACTTTTCTGTTCCGTGGTGGTACGACGTCGATTAAAAGAAGCGATATGCCGAAGTTTTCTTGAAGAAGGGAGATCTTTCTATAGGGCGCTCGAAAGAGGCTGCATGGATCGTCGGGGTAACGCTTATTGGCAGGTTGCATATTTGCCGTTCAAGCAGCCGCGCCATTTTCTATATCCTGGTGGTTCGGGGCGTCATTTCTATTGCGAAAGATGGCATGCCCATCACAGACGCTGTTCGTAACATTAAATTTACGTAACTGTCGACTTCCTGCCCGAGATAACAACAGCCATGATTATCGCGAGTCAAGCCACAGGCACCCACAGAAAGAATGCATCTTGGATGACGGCATGATAGCAAACGCCGAGACGTACGAACAGTTTAAGTCACAGTTTACAAGACGATAGTCACTGATCTAAATTTTCTCATCAGTTAATCTTTCATAAGGTCACGACATGTTCGGGCTGTGTTGCGCATGCGCAGATACATGTTGTCGACTGCGCCAATTAGAGGGCCCCTAGCACAGCCCACTGATAAAATGGCAGCTCCCAGGGCGACGAAGTTAAAAAGGTGTATTGTAGCCGACCAATCAGGTTGTAGATAATAAAGAGGCAACGAGGAACCGATTCATCCATCACGGCTGTATTTCTTTATGCCTTGTCTCAGTGTCAGCCCCGTAGAGTGTTGGCAGGGCACGCTACAGGAAGTGGGAGATCCCTATTTCAGAAATCGGCACTCCTTATCGATGGCCTAGCGTGCGCTGCAGGCAGCTTTTTGAGGAAAACTGCGGCGCTCGCAGCGGCCTCTGCGTATACGCAGCAGCACAGAATGCGTGGAGGGCAAAATTTCTACCAAAACGTATTACAGACGTTAAGGCAATATAGCGATGCAGTAAATGCCCGAGTTGAGGCAAGTACACGGCGGCGCACTAAAGTACCCGTAGTTAGTTTTAGGGTGATTAATGCCCCGAAATTTCAGCCCTAACGCATGGCGCACTGGACTTTGAAGTGGGAATTTGCGGAGCACCAAGAGGTGAATTTTCAAAACCACTTGACGCTGCTTAGCGTGAGCCCAAAAATCTCACACCCACTGGAGCTTTTCCTTTCCACGCGAGAGACATAAATGGGGCAGGGAATCGAACCCGAGGCCGTGTTCTCCGAAGAGAAACACCTGTCGTTGCGACCAGAGTCCTTTCACGCACGTCGAATGGACGCTTCGTCGTTACATGCTCAAGTAAGGTAAGATTTTTTTTTTTTTTTCTGAATTCTGGGTCGGATGCACCGAAGATGCACCTGACGGGCTAGGTATGAGGCGCGCCGTGATGGACGGCTAGACTAATTTAGACAACCTGGCGATATTTAAACGTGCCCCGAAATTCACCGCACGGGCGTTTTCGTTTTAGGTGCGGAGCACCTTAGGACCGTACAATGTCTGTCCGCGTCCGTGCGCATAGCATTTACAATCGCAAAAAATCCCGCAGGCACCGGCAGGATTCGAGCCAGTGTCTGGTAGACCAGACAGAGTTAGTGCCAGCCGTCTTACCCATTGGGATACGACCGTGAGTAAAGTACCCGAGAGTCAAACAGCTTACTCCCTCACCTGTAACGGTGCGGAGTATACCTTAGGACCTCCGGATGTCCGTCCGCGTCCATCCGTGCACACACCACCATCAAGCGAAAATCAAGCGAAATTCGATTTGAGCAGTGAGTTGCAGTTTCATTTAGGGAATAATCAAGGTGCAACTCACGGCTCAAATCACATGACGGTCGGGGCGCAAATCGGATATCACTCGGGGCGCAACTTGGATGTTATTTCGAGTCCCCGTACTCCGCACCCTCGCCATCATCCACGGAGTGGAGATGCTGCCATTTTTTTTTATTCCCCGTCAGAAAAACGGGTAGGATTAAGGTTCAAGTACGCAGGCACGCACGTACACTGCAGTTTAGCAATCCACATAAAGGCGACTCCTCCTTTTTCTCCATTTTGTTCAGAATATAAAAAGGACGCCTCAAACACTTTTCGCCACACCAACCACAAAAACTATAGGTGCTAATATCTTACAAGAGGCCGAAATAACGCGCATGTTTTATTTATTTATTTAGTAATATTGCTAACCACAATGAAAGGGGTTGTAAAGGAGTGGTTAATACATAGATACATGTGCACACGTTTGGATTAGAAAACATCAAAACATCAGAATACTTCAGTGCAAACAACGCAGCGATCTCCCGAGCACTGCCTCGAGATTTAACAAAACTGCATTTATCTGGCCCCCATCTAGGACTGGAAACCAAAAAGGACGACTCGAGCGCTGTAGACGAGCTTGGGAAGTAACACGACACGGCAAACGCACAGCAGAAGCAGTTACTCAAGATCACCGCGCAGCGCTTTCTGGTATGATTTAGCGGGCACTTCCAAGAGAAATCTGCAGTCGTACCAGTGGAGTCTGTGCGACAGCCATCAGAACGACACGCCAGCGCACCACCCATTCACAAGCAAGGACGTGACAGACACGCTGTCTCCTCGTCAGCTTCTCTCGTAAACGAGTCCCTCGGGCCCGCTTTTCAAATGGCAAACAAGTCCCCGTACACACAGACCTGTTTTCGTCTCACTCAAAACGAGCAAATAAACGCGCGTACACACACGCCCAGAGACAAATCGACACTCAAAGCTCTCAGTAAACATTAACGAGACCGGGCAGCAGAGCTCGCTTTGCAGGAGAAGAACGCCCTCGGATCTTCTTTGTGCACCCATACCATTGCCGCTTTGTTTCGACTTATTGCAGGAAGCAGCGCCATCAGAATGAGAGAGCGCGCTCGCTCGCCAACCGCACGAGCCATGCGGAGAACACAAACGACCAGGCAGCGCGAAGGCAAAGCACGCGCGGACGGGCCGCGTTGGAGGCCCACTAATTACGTTCGCGCTCGCCCCGACGACAACAGGCGCCGGGAGGCAGCGAGAAGAGCTCATTTGCCCGGAGTACTTTCGATCGGCCTCCGCCGAGTCGAGGATATACATACCGCCAACTCTGCGCACTGGGCCGAGCTCTCATTTCGCTCCTTTTCGCGTTTTCCCCCGCCACTTTATCCTGGTTTCTCTCGTTTTTCAGGTTGCCTCCTCCTAGAGAGAGAGAGACGAACTTTATATTGCCCGCCCCTTTTCACAGCACACGCCTCCCGAGAGAGATGAGGGCTAATTTGAAACGAAACGGGCATCCGCCGGATCAACGTCATTTCGCTTGGGACGGTACTGAGAGAAAAAAAAATTGAGAGAGAATTTTCGTGCAAAAACTTTTGGCGTTACTCAATTACTACTCGCTGCGCCCGAAAGAGCGGATCTGGCGGATGATGATGCCCGGCGAGTGATATGGCGCGAAAATTTGGTCTGCGCTATAACGATACGCAAATGGAAACCTCACGCTTGCATGGCGGGTACACATTGTTATTGCGAAACCGCCATTTGCCTACCAGCCTGAATTTAGCCTTTCCGTGAAAGCCGCTGTCTATACGAAGCTGCCCTTCCGTTAGCGTAAGAGAAAAAGACCCCGTTTGATTCGCATACTAATTTCAGCGTATTCGATTATCTTTTCAAAATAATTCACTTCATATAAATTAATCTAAATGCGTATTTTCGCAGAAATTCCAAATTTTCGTATCTTTTTTTTTGTTGGTGGTGTTTACAGCTGTTGACATTTTAAGCACCCGACAACAACGACAACGCAGGTTTTTCACACGATGGAACACTCGATGCTTTTGAATTAAAAAAAAAAAACGACTCGCAATAAATTGGTTTTTCCTCAATCCTGTTTGCATATATGACTGTTTACCTTACCGCCCCGTGTATTTCCAAAGAAGCTCGGATTACAGTAGCGCATCGCATCAAAGGTACAAGTATTCGGTGTTTCCAATCCGTCCGAAAACGTGAAGACATCCGAGTCCCTCGCTATTAAACTTGTCCGAAATACACATTTCAAATTCGCCGCGCGACGAGGTAAACAGCGCCTCCGTACAGAATCATAAGAAGCCATACAGAGCAGCCCGCGTCTGCCGATAAACAAGTTTCATAACGGCTGAGAATTGAATGTCCTCGGTCGCTTAAACGTTGCCCGGAAGTAAACAGAAAGTTGAGAAATGAAAACCCGAAGAAAAAGAAAGCGAGGAGTGACAGGACGAGAAGAGGAAGACGGGACAATCGCTATTTGTCCAGACACGGCCTCGTATTATATGTATTTTTATTCCGTTTTTTTTTTATTCGTCCGTCGCATTCCGGTCATTTACAAAGGAAAGCCCCCCACAAGAAACCGGACTGGACGTACGAAATTTCGCGACGCGTGTCAGGCATCCACAACAGACATATTCCGATGCAGTCTACGAACATCGCAATTCTGTTGTTTTTAAACATCCATCTTGTACTTAACGGTTGTGCACATTTCCCTTGCTCGATTGTTGCATCATTTTTTATCCTGTACTATTGTCATCGTTCTGCTGTCGCTTACTGCGGCTTGAAACTTGACCGCAGCAACGCACCTCCGACTTCCAATCGCTGCAGCACTATCGCGATAAGAACGAGCACACAAGAGTCCTCGTGGATAGGATTAATACAGTGCACGCTATCACTTTGAGTATCACGTCAGGAGAGCGAACTGCTATTTTGAGCGATAACTTCCAAAAAGAAGAAAATAGGAAAGTCAGAGCGAAGAAAGAAAGAAAGAAAGAAAGAAAGAAAGAAACGAACAAAAACTAGTGCGAGCACATAGCGCGGCAAGCATACAAATGTGCATGAGACGGCATGTATACGGGCTAGGTGCGTGGTGTGCGAATCGCAACAGCCAAGCTATAACGATATCACGTCGGTCATGACATTTATGCATACACTGGCCTAATGCCGTGCGGTAGATAACGTTAATGGAGGGAACAGATGCTGCTCCTCCACGGCTACAAATAAAGAGTGCTATCGCAACTTGCAAAAAAAAAAAAAAAAAGAAATCGCGTGTTCGTTACGGACCGACATCAAAATTGAACAGTGACAAAACAGCGAAATCTTAAACACCTTTTTTTTTTTTTTTTTTTTTTTACCGGGCTGCTATCGGTACGCTGTAGACCGTCTTGCAATCGCCAGCACGCAGGTTACAACGCGCCGATTCAAAGCGCTTCGCCAAAATCAACCAGATGGCGACGAGCGTCGGCAAAAAAGACTTTCGAGTAAGCGAAGTTGGAGAAACTGTAGACAACATGCGCTACGCCGGGCTCCGCAAGGCCACCATCCTGCGACGGGTTGCAACCATGGAGGGTTGCAACGGAATTAAAGTGCAAGTAGTATTGCGCAAGTAGAGTTCATCGGCCGAAAATGATAACCTTCCAGTCCTGGGCTGATGCGGCGGCGCGGCTGCCCCGAACTGTGCGGCTCACAAGACCAAATTACCCAATTTTGTCCTGGGGCTGAGGCCCCGCGCGCATAAGGCAACCACAACCCCCCGAAGGGAGAAAAGAGAATTGTGGATGTAATTCCCCCGTTTATTGTCAAGCACAGTGTTTGCCTGGCCTTCCAGAGACCTCGTCCCCAGTTGTGCTAACAAGTAAACTCCGTTTTACGTCCTAATTGTTTTCTGATCCTGTTCCAAACCCTGAGTACGAACTTACTGAACTTTTCAGATGGAGGCGAAAAGCGAAAACGCCCGTGTGTTCCAGATTTCGTCGCACGTTGAAGATCTCCAGGTGGTCAAAATTAATCCGGAGCCCTCCACCACTGTGCGCCTCATCGGCTGTGTAGCGTCGGCGAGTTAAATCTAATAATCAATCAAAAACTTACTGAAGGGCCTTCAGTTGGCTTTGTCATCACGGCGAACGCGCTTGCCCAGCGCTTTAATTAACGCACTCGAAAGCGACCTGGCCATTTGTTGGGGCATCGGAGCAGACACACCCCAGGAGTTGCTCTGAACGTCTCGTGCGCGCGCTAACTCCTCATTCCCCCACGGGGCGTCTACACCACTGCCGCCCCCTTTCCCCCCCTCCCTCTTACGTACGACGCAACCAAAAGTACGTGTTTGCGGGGCACACACGCACTGGCAGTTTGTACGATATAACACCCGCCAAGCGAGGACGCTGCAAAGTAATCGACGCTTCGATTCGCAGCTCATGTTTTGAAGTGCGCGTGTACAAGCTCTGCATACTTAAACAGATAGACGACGACGAAAACACGGGGTGTGCGTGATCGCCGAAGCGCGCTCTGCGCCGACTCGTCGTCGGGTACCACTGCGATTTCAAGCAGCAGCTTAAAGACAGCCTATAGCGTTGCGAAGCGAGTTTATAGCGGACAGATACCTTTTTTTTTTTTTTAACCTCGCATTTACGCACCCTTAAAAGGACGCATACCAACCAGGCAAAACAGGTTACGCCTACCTCGCGCTTCGCTGCAACGGTATACCGGAGCAAGATGCCTACGCCCGCGATGCAGAAGTCGATGCACAGCAAAGGAGATCAGGAGTGCCCCAAAGATTAAACCTCACGCCATTTGATGTTGCTTCACTGCATGCGGACGACGGCTGATTTTATTTTTGGGCGCACGAAAGCGGTGCCACGCCGTCAGAACGGAATGTCGCCCCAGGTAGCGTTTCTCTGCGTCGGTGGACATAACATCTACAGGCGGTCACACCCCACATTGGAACGGTGATACAGATTAAAGCCTCGTTGCGTGCCACAATTTTTACTCTTCGCGCTAAGAGTGGTAGGCTGCAGGCATCCTAAAGATCGTCGCCGTTCTTAGCTTGCTTACGCAAAGCGTCTGTCTTGTTTGCAGGCAGAACTTCGGGACTCCAACCCGTCTCTTTCGGGAATAGTCCCGTCTCCTCCGTGCGTCCCACGTCACCTCCTGCAGCGCTTACTTTCGCCTTGACCACCGACCAACTCATCCAAGAAGCCACATTTCTCGTGCCTTATCCGAGAGTAGCCAAACTCTTCCGGACCGAATCCCTTAATTCGGCCTCTCCCCCCTAATACCCCCGTTTTCCCGCCCGTTTATGGCGATATTCCGGAAGATACTGAAATGCTTTCCTAGCTAGTATACTTTCCTGGAAGCAGAGCTGCTGCTGCTGCTGCTGCTCTCTCTCTCTCTCTCTCTCTCTCTCTCTCTCTCTCTCTCTCTCTCTCTCTCTCTCTCTCTCTCTCTCTCTCTCTCTCTCTCTCTCTCTCTCTCTCTCTCTATGTGAGTGTGTCTGTGTGTGTGTGTGTGTTCGTTCGTCCTCAAGTATGTCTATGCGTCTGTCCAATCGTATCCCTATCTCCGTCCGTCTGTTTGCCTATCCGTTTGTCCGCCCGTCCCTGTCTGCCTGAAGGTGTGCGCGCATAAAGGCCCGTTCACACTGCGACAGGAATTCCCTCGCTTTGTCGCCCGGCGACAAAAATTGGTCCCGACCATTCGCCAAAAATGGGCCCATCTTCCCGCGAGGGGGACTCGAGTAAATGCGTCGCACAGGGGGTGGGTGTATTGCGTTAACGCTTAGTGTTTGGGGGGTTGGTGCTATCACGTGTTACACCACGCAGCTATCACGCCGCTAGCACGACGCTGAGTCGCCAACGCACGCCGCTGACGACGTAGTTTGAATGAGTCAAGTATATAAGGCGCGTTCGTAGCCTTTGATTATGTGTCGTTTTGTGGCGCAGTGGGTAGAGCACCATGTACCTTGCGTTCCGCCCGCAGGGTCGTGGGATCGAAACCATGCGCCGGTAACTGTTATTTATTTTTACAGTGTAGGGGGAGGCTAGCTGCTGCGGACGCCGACGCACGGGTGACATCGTGAGTTATACAAATGCTCTGCATTTAAAACGATCGTCGTGCGACAAAGCGACGGAATTCCCGTCGCTTTCGCTCGCTTTCGTCGCAAGTGTGAACGGGCCTCAAGTCGACCCACGAGCAGGCGCGACGCCGCAAATTCGCGCGAAACTCAGCGGTCGCCGCAAAGGGCACGCGTTGTTTTGTAAGGGAGGGGGTCGACAAACAGGCGCGCCGAACGTGGTTGTTTTGCGCTGCTCCTTCACGGGCGAGCGGGTTGCCGCGGTGGGCAAACAGAGCGTGAAAGCGGCGGCGTCCAGGCACCCGCGTGGACAGAAGGTCCTTGAGCTCGTGAGACAGTTTCCGACACACGGAGAGCGACAAACAGCGCCGGCATCATTGTCTCCCGCGCACCACTCACTGTTCCGTCGTGTGCCGCTTTGCACCCACGAGGCAAAGCCGGAAACACGCTGCGACGCAAGCACGAAAGCGTGAATCACGCGCGCGCGTGCGGCCTTCGCGCGAAACGCAACGCTTGACACGGCGCGTGAGTCTCAACGCTAGCTGCAGCAACCAATCTACTGACCCCCGCGAGAAACGCGTTTTTCCCGCAGTGCGCGCGAAAGCGGGACAAAAATGTGGGCACCGCAAAGCTTTACTGACCGATTTACTCCCCCGCCCAACGCGCGCGTGACCAACAAGTCCGCCCAAAAGGGACCTACAAGGACAGCGCAAAGCTTCACTGAGTTCTGTAGACTCGATTATGCGCACACGCCGGTATAAGCGCATGTTCGTCACTTCTACCGGACTCTTTCAGCCAGGCTTTAGCGGCTAGGCTGACGCGGGCCAAGAGGTGAGGTAATGAGGTAATTTCTGCGATTTCCCGTCTCGAATTCAATTATGATTTTAAAAACTTGCCCGTGCTGATCCCAACCGCGAGAAAGAAATCAGGCGCAGAATAGGTATGGGCTGTGTGGCACTCGGCAAACGTTCCCAAATATTTAAAAGCAAGCTACCTCTATCACTGAAAATAAGGACATACAACCGGAGCGTCCTGCCAGTGATTACATATGCAGCGGAAAACTAACGTCTCACTAAACAACCGGGGAGAATACTTAGATCGGCTCAGCGGGCCATGGAACGAAGGATGGGACTAACGCCCAGAGACATGAAACGAGCTACCTGGATCAGAGAACAAACTAGAGTCGACGATATCATAGTTCAAGTGAAGAAAAAGAAATGGACAACCGGTGGATCACCAGGACAACGGAGTGGATGCCGAGAGACGGGCCTGGAAAGGGAAGCCCATTACTCGGTAGAGAGACGAAATGAGGAATTCCGGAAGCAGACACTGGACTCGAGCAGCGCGGGACAAGAGCGGTCGGAGGTCGATGGGAGAGGAATTCGTTTTGCAGTGGACTTAGTGGGCTGTTGATGATTAGGAGAAGAAACACATCTCTAGAGGGCCACCCCGATTATCCCACGAACCCCGCCACAACAGTTAGACGTCGGACTCCCAACTGCATCATTAATTTACGCGGCACAACGTAAAATGAACAGCACGAACGGGCCGCCGCAGAAGCTGAATTACACGTAATTATACGAATTATTCTTTCGTACAGTGATTCATTATCCTTGACAAGTTAGAGCAAGGAAAAGTGAAACTTCGTCTGCTGAGCCACTCATGCGGCGAAGGAAACCAGAAAGGTAGAAAGAAGGCGCAATTTTCCCTCATCACTTCAAACGACGTGATGGCGTCAGCTGTGGAACCACCACCACAAGTTGGCACGGCAGAATTTAACTTATCCATCATCATCATCATCACCACCTAGAGCCCATTCGTGTCCACTGCAGGTCGAATGCCTCTCCTTGAGAATTCCGACCCCCCCCCCCCCCCCGCTTGTCGCGGGCTTTCCGAGCCCATTCTACGCCCCCGAATTTTCGTATTTCGTCATCTATCAATTAGCCCGTGTAAACTGTACCTGGAGAAAACAATGCCAGCAATCACCATGATGTACGCCCAAATTAAACATCTAGAACTCATGATAGCATATATTCGAATTGCAGGCCGTGTGACATCGAAGTGGTCGTTGGTGATTATGATGATGATAATGATGATTAGAGGCTCTCATTAACTGCACCAGGGTGACGGTCGCAACAACCGACTTGCCTGTTTTATTCAAACTATTTTCCCAACCCCAAAAATCTTTGTCGCTTTGCTTCCCCCTTATCCCCCCCTCCCTCCCCCCGGGTCTGAAATTTCGCCACTCCCTCATACCTTTCCTGCCCTTGCACCTCTCTCCCTCTCTTTCTTTATCTCTTGATTACTCCTGCGCCATCATGGCTTTCCCACTTTTCTTCCACCAGCACTCCAGTCGCCTCTTCGTCACCTCTATGAACCCGTAGGCTTCTATGACACCGTAGGCTGGGGTTGGGTTTTGTTGGGCTTCCCCTAACCCCAAGCCCCAAAGCCTTCGTCACGGTGACGCTTAGGACGCCGCCTGGTGATCTCTTTCAAGCATATGGAAATAATTATCCTAACATTATGATAAAACCGGCTGCGTAGAATCAAACGATTCCAGCACAAAATCTACTATCGATCATTTCCTTTCTAAGTGTGCGTGAAGCGATCAGGTTCAGCAAAAATTGTGTTACAGCAATTTCATTTCCGTGTACGTGCGAAGCGATTGGGTACAAGGTTCGTGACGATAGACTTAGCGAGACAGCACGTGCGCAAGTCTAAGCACGCGGCAGTTGTAACTTTCTGTGCAAGTTTGATAGACATGCGCTTCTTTACTAGCGTGCCCCTTTGCTCGTGCGCCCCTCAGAAGGGATGTTGTCGCCGCCCTCGAAGTTGCACGACCCAGGCCGCATGACGCTGCAGGTCACGGACGACACGTGCGCTCGCTTTTGTTGACGGGACAGCGACCTCCTCGTAGCACTGGTACACGGAGTCGGCACGAGGCACCCGACCGGGAAAACACGCCGGGGCACAAGACGAGCACAATTATGCTAATGCCGCTGGTTATATATACATGCACGTCGGAGATATAACGACGTCGCATCGATCCATTGCGGTAGCGCAGATCGAACACGGCTCGTACCGCTTTGCGTGGCACAGCAAAGCGGTACTAACGGCGAGAGCGAGCCGTATTCGGCCCCCCACTGCGCGAGGAATCGAGTGAGGCGTTCGCAATGTCGTTCACGCGACCGTATACTGAACTAACGTACCGCCGCCTGGACACACGAGAAGAAAGAGAACTAGTTACTAGTAGCAGGTTGTATCGCTCTTCGAGAGCAATCAATGCAGACACAAGACGCCCTAAACAGTACGCGTGGGAACCGCTGCTGCCACGAAGTTACACCTGTTTCCTCAAATGACGCTGAACTCCCGGGACCAGCAGTAAGCGTTCGACCAGCACATTTAATCTAAAAAATCACTGGACAAGCCACTTCAATAAAAGAAAATTACATTCAATAACCGCAAGGTGATTGAGATGTTGTGACTTACGGCCGTGCAATTATGATTATCCGCCGTGGACAGAATTCCTCCGGTACTTAAGATTCTATGGTGCTACATCGTGTTTCCGCCTATATATTAATTCGATTTCCTTTCTTCCGTCTTTTGGCGCGAATTAATCCGACAGACAGCCTGTGTGCCGTAATTCGTACGACAGCTTCCCCGCAGTCAGAGCTCTCCCCCGCGGTGCACAGGCTGTTCTGCTCACGTGCCGTCACGGTCACCTGTCACGAGGCGCGTATTAGGATAAATTTTGCACCCCCCCCCCTTTCCCCTTTGCCAAGGTGCCGAGTTGGGGCAGCGAGAACGCTTTCGGACCCTGCTCTGGAGACCCGGGTGCAAATTCCACATGACCCCAAACGTGTTTTTATTTTCTCTTTGCAGCGGCCGTCATTTCAGTACCATACGTGTCGACATCGACGATCACTTTTCGGTGCCTCCTAAACAAGGCCTCTTTAAAAAAAAATAATCCCAAGCGCGGGAATGTGTCATGCGTGCATACGTGTGTACTGGTCAATTTTTGGGCGTGATGTGCGTGGATATATCATGCATATGTGCATCTAAAATCAGCAACGGCGCGACCTTTTCTTTTTTCTTTTACTGAGAAGCAGTAACCTCTACCGGTCAAGGGTTCTGTCGCGACCTTCGGCGTCAACAGAAAACTCTCCCGAACAAACAAAAGAAATTACCGGCACCGCGAGGAATCGAACCTGGACCCGAATAGAGTAACGAAGCGACAGCCCGTCGTCTTACCGACCAAGCCACGCCCACACAAGGAGACGGGGATACGGACGGTGCACTCAACGAGCACAGCGGCGGGTCTACCCCCTGCGTTCATCCAAAGCCCTCCAGTGAAGTGCAAACCGCATAATGCACGATAACGGCATTCCCGTGGTTTGGGTTAGCGGCGAACGTAACAGCGTCGGGGAAGGGGAGGGCGCTCTTTGGCGGCGACGCATGAAACAAGGGTGAGGGGGAGGCAGTAAGAGAAAGGACGCCATAGCCGCGCGTGCCACCCTCCTCCTCACCCTTCGCCAGACGCTCCTTTCCGTTTTCTTTCGGCCGTCGCTGCTGCGTTCGCTCACCTCTGGTTTTACTCTTTCTAGGGCCACCTGTCTGAATCCAAGTGACGTCGCGTGGGTAATCGTTGTGGGTGTCGTTAACAGCTTCGCAGTCCAACCACCTTCACAGCGTGGATTGGGGCCAATTTTTTGTCTTCTGCCACCAATGTCACGCAACACCCTCCCACCCCTCACGTAAATGCTCACGCTCTTCACCTCCCCTCTCGCTCCTCCCAGGGTGAATGCAATGCAGCATCGCTCAATTTAAATTTCCGCGTTGCCACCGCCCGCGCGCCATCTGTCGGCGGGACGTTTTGTATCTGTTGAGCTGGGAACAACTCGAGCCGTCATCTTCAGCTTTAGTGCTTGCTTTTACGCCGCCTTTAGTGAACACCATCGTTAACGTCTTTTTTTTCTCCCAATCCAACGTGTATTGTAATTAGAAGAAAAGCTGCTACCACCGATACGCACACACGGAGAAGGCACACGGCACAGCGCCGTGCTTCCCGCCTTGCGCGCCCGTTTAACCGCGCAGGAGAGCCCGACCGAAAATAAAGCATGTGCACTTCCCGGCCACGAAACGCGCGAACCAGACCCGCTGGCAGCAGCGGCTTCCGGCATCAAAGCACGCGACGCACGAGGAGCAAGGGCGCCTGCGTCGTCGTCGTCTCGCCGCCGCTGCCGTCGTCGTCGTCGCCCAGACTCCCTTGGGCGGACCTTGACCCTAATCACGAACACGTAACCCGCGCGAGAGAGACATAGTATGTCGCTCGGCGGGCAGCAGCGCTGGAGCTGCGCGGACGCTTGGAACCGGTGCCGCGAGGCGTTACAGACATGCCAGCAGCTACTGGCAAACACACGAAGGACGGTAAAAAAGTGCCATTTAATAAATGCGACCGCATGCGGAGACCCTCTGCTCGCAATAAACAGGCAAAGACGCCGCTAGCTACTGACGCAGCCAAGAAAATAAAGATTCCCGTTTCACTATTTTCCAGTTTCTGCTGAAAACTTGTTCATCCTGGCATTTGGGATACGGCCTATTCAGACCCACTGCATGAAATTGAAGGGAAAGTGGTAAGCCAGTCCGCTACCTAAGCGTTGAGTGGGCAAACGCCTCGACACCTTGCTATTGCCACCACCATTTTACGATACAGAAATACGATGAAAAACGGGGAAGTGGAAACTTTCGCACGCGGAGACGTATCATCACCATCAGTCCTTCGGACAGCAAAAGCCCTGCATCAACCACACATCGTTTCATTTCTCGGAGATTTTCTCGCCTCTTATTTGCCCACAAGGTTCTCTACTGCGCCCGATCCTGATCCCGTTCCTCGGTAGCCATTCCGTTGTAGGTCCTTCGCATCGCACCCCCGCCGCAGTTCCAATTCTTGCCTCACGAGTTTAGCTGGGCTGCGTTCTACGCGAGTTTTCTCCCCACCCCATGACGCTTGCTGTCCCTACGCGTTACCCCCATCATCGCTTTACCCCCGGCTTTAGGAATACTTTCGCTGTTCTTGCCTGTTTTTTTTTTGTTTTTTTTTTTTTCGCCCGCGGTGCTCAGCAAAGCCCAAGTTTCCGCCCCACGAGTTGGGTGCCGCAAGTACGCACCGACGACAGGAATGACGTGAACTTATCCGTGGCTTCGGCCAATCTTGAAAAGCAAACTTCGGCACTGGTAAGCGCGTTTACAAGGGATGAAAATCATACGAAGGCAAGAATCAAATCAGCAGTGGCAGATGTGTACGTTTGGTCACGATCGCAACGTATCGCACTGCAAGCTACACAGAACGCGCAAAACTCTCGTTACATCGCTGCCTGTTGACGTAACTATTTCTTCTAGACAGCAGGGCCAATCAGAGTCAGTTGCTGCCAGTGACGCCAAAAGATTGAAGAAATAAAGTCAACAGGCGACGCGTACGCAACCTTGCTTTTCGTGCGTTACACCGAGCTTGCGTGCCAGAATTTAATCAAGGGCACCGGCCGGAACGAGTCACAGGTGCGCTAACGACGAGCTGCAACAGGATAGCCTCCGTCCTTAGATTAGCTGTAACCTTACTGATACCTGCTCCATTTTATTAGCCGCAAGTCGAGGCAAGCCAACCCCTACCGCATCTCTTTTTTTTTTTTTTTTTTTTTTTCCTCTACCGTTTAAAGGACCTTTGAACCAGGAAATGTAACGCGCACTGGAAACTGTCAGAACGAAAAGGCTAAGCCGCAAACGCAAACGCTGCTGTTCGACGCGGAACAAGTACCCAGTGTCAATGTACCCGAAACTAAGCTTAAATGCAGCTGACATCGTGCAACTCCTGCAAGCAAGCCCCCACTAAAAACACGATTTACGACAGGATGGCCTCCATCCTTAGATCAGCTGTAACCCCACCTCACCGATACCTGTTCCTTCATTTTCATACCCGTAAGTCGACCTACGATACGCGGCGCGCTTTGATTTAGGGCTACTCCACTTAGCACAACTCGTAGGCTACGGTTTTTTTGTTAAATTCTCGCACGCGGCAGCATCGAGAACACGACGTTGAAGAAAATTTTAAACGGCGAGTTCGCTTAGCACAACAGGCCACTTTCGAACGCTTTATAGACAGCCGCACGTATTCGAGTCACTCGTCAATTGTTAGCTTCGTTTTCTACTCGTACGACCGGAATCACGACAAGGCTCGCCTCACAGCAGGCCGCTGCAAAATGATGCGCAAAGCGTCACCGCTCTCAGCCTTGCGGCGCGGGAAATGATCGAATGCGCCCGTTATTATTGTTATTATTATTGCGTGAGAGATACATGAGGCATGTCGGCAAAATGTTCGCGCCGATAGCGTCGCTCTGTCACAGAGATAGCAACAGAAAGCGGAGAACAATAGAGTGTAGAGAATGACGTTGCCAGGGGTCGGACCGTCAGTAGAAGCGGCACCCGCCTCTGCCGACGCGCCAGTTCGGTCGCGCGACGTCTCGACGGGTCCCGCGACTCCCGCCAACACTCGTAGGCGCTGTGGAACTCAGTGTGCAGCCAGCGCAAGCAGGACAGAAGATGAAGAAATTGGAGTGACAGCGATGTAATACTGGCGGGAAACAAAAGCAGCGGCAGGCACTGCTAAAGCCAGCTAACGTGACCACTGAGACGGTTAGAACGCAAAGCGCGGTTAGCACGGTGTGCGAAGTGCGTGCGAGAAACGCGGGCTTTGAAGCCGGAGCAAGGCATGCGTACAAGGTTGATCCTCAAGTCCGCGAGGGCGAAGAAATAGGCGCTCAGGCATTCTTAAAGCTCCACATATAAATCTTCAGTTAAACCTTTTTTTTTTATTCGCTAACGGGGTTGAAGCCGAACAATTGCAGGGTTGAATAGAACTCTTTATACTCCTGCTTGCGCTGTACACCGAAAACCTGCGGTAAATTCCGTTAAAATCCAGGAACAAAGAACCGTCGAGCTCCTTATCAAACGGTTGTGAGAAATATCTTCCTGCTTCCTCCGCTGGCACTAAATTGCACGTGGGACACGGAGCAGTCCGGATTTCAAAGGAGCGGCGTTTGCGACATTTGTCTACTGTGCAGCGGAAACAGCAACTTCCTGCTGGAATTCCCCTGGAGGATTGAACGGAAGGGGATTCGCCGGTCAGACGACCGGCGAATTCGTGTAACAGATCAGGAAAAAAAAGCACGCTTATTGGAAAGAAAGGCTTTCAGCCAAC